>NC_088781.1:9464932-9781856 GCF_958450345.1 Calliphora vicina
TGGCACAAGTGCCAAAACATAAATTTCATGTTTTTTTTTGTTTTGTTTGTACGCTTTGTTCGTCTTCTTGCTGATCATCATCATCATTATCATCTTCTTTATTACGATTTATTTCGGGTGTATGAAAAATGTACGAAATGAACACAGCACGAGACAACAAACAGACATGATGTAGACATTAAATGCAACTACTACAACAACAACAATAACAACAATAAAAATAATAATATTCATTCCTACATTTATTAATAGTTGAACAACAACAACTACATGCGACCATACAACACCGAAAAAACATTATTATTAACAAATAAATTAAATGCCAACAACAAATTTTTAGGGAACTGTATTTATGTTTTGGCAATCTTGATTTAATGACAGCACCCTACACAATTTAATATAATAACAGTGTGACAAAATATGTTGACAATTTTTTACCACCCAGAGTAAAGTGAAAGTGAAATTTTGTAATAAAGACTGTCCCAGAATTCACATAAGATTTCAATTTGCCGCCATTTGATCGGTAAAGTGTTATCAACCAAAAGAAAAGCATTTTGACAGCTGACAATTTAGAGTTATACGAGAGAACAAATATTCAAATTTTGTACAAAATACAAATGGAATATTGATTTAACTTCGTCAACTGTGAAGAGGGTAATTGAAAAATTCAGGGAGATTTGACCTATTGGCGATACTACATTCATTGATCCTGCGTACACAAAAAAAAATTATATTTCAATTCAAACATTTATCCCATATTGAACTGGTTTCAATTATTTCATAATTAAATCAAGTATTCATTTGCTCAAAAACAAAATTTCTTGATATTTTCTAATGAATTTTGAGTTTTGAATTTGATTATTTTGACAATTGAATATACAATTTTCGTTATTGGTTGAATTTTAAATACAAACATTATTGAATAGATAATTTTCGTAATTGAAACACAAAAAACAACAAAAATGTGTTTTCAGAAGTGCAGAATATATATTTTATTGAAATCGGTTCAGCTTTTTAGGAGTTATAAGCGTTTAAAGATGTTACTAACACATATGCAAAAACGTGTACATGTAAAAAGTAAACAAAGCAATGCGTCTTTGTCCAATTTGTTGTTGTAAATAAATAAGAGAAACGATTAAACAATTGGTCAATTCACAAGGTCTCTTATCAGTCATATTGTCATAATGTCCTAATATATCACGACTCGGCAGCTCGGCTTAGTTTCGCTGAAATTGTTCGGGATTGGAATAGTGGGCGTGGCACACCCTATACAAAGTATATAATTAATTTCGAATGTGTGTAGAACTATAATTGTAAAAGTGTTTAAATTTTTAGCGAATTAATTTCTTATTACTGTGCGGAGTTTAGCTGAATATAGATGGAATTAGATTAGAGGTCATAGCACCCAAAATGGGAGGGGTCGGAAAAGGTGGTGAGTCACCTCCCATACAAAGTAATAATTGCGAGGTTCTTCAAACTTTGTCCGCATAGCTCTCTTACCATTTTACACAGATTGGCTGAAAATGGTCGGGATTGCATTAGTGGTTGTGGCACAAAGTAAATAATTAATTTTGAATAGAGAGAACTATAATTCTATAAGAATTTAAA
Organism: Calliphora vicina; assembly: GCF_958450345.1. Taxonomy (NCBI): domain Eukaryota; kingdom Metazoa; phylum Arthropoda; class Insecta; order Diptera; family Calliphoridae; genus Calliphora; species Calliphora vicina. Next base: position 9,466,541 of record NC_088781.1, read on the forward strand.
CTTTGTATCAATCAATTTATTACCACTAGATCGCCTGGTGGCCGAAATTCGACCACTTTTATGGAAAGATTTTTTAAATACATCTAGAGAAAAAAACCTTTTAAACCATATATGTTTCATCAATATTGGTGGAGAGTAACACATTTGAAAGTGTACCACAAAAAAATGTGTGGCCTATTTATATATAAGATTCTTTGGAGGTTACCTAAAAACGAAGTTAGGCCCCTCCCTTATAAAGGAAAGTTAAAGTAAAGCTTGATATTTACATAAAAGGTTTAAAAATGAGTGGGATCTGAGCAGTGGAGTGGTATCTCCCATACAAAATTAGTTAGTTATTTTCGAATATCAAGTGAACTGTAATTGAGAGATTCTCAAATTTTGTATGTGTTATTTTCGTATTTCCATTCATATTTTTTTAATTTTACTAGGGTAGGGGTAGCGAGGTACACCGGGTTAAGCTAGTAATAGACAATTATTCATTTGTCAAAATCTTAACGAGCGATCTGGCAATTTCCTGAAAACAATGAAAATCTATCCATCAACCCAAAATACCGGTACCAATTCTCCTAACCGCCTAACAAATATATTCATTATGTTTCGATTGTAACTTAAAAGACACAGGTTATTAAGACTTACCAAGCCGACTTTGAACGGTTCTTTGGTAGGACATGTGGCCTAAAACCAATAAAGATCTACTGATAATTGTATTTCAAATTTGTAGCTTTTATTTTGATACATTTGTACAATAAAAGTATTGGCCATTGTTAGCTATGATCTTTTCTAATTTGTCTGGTAACGTATGGATTCCGAGCCAAAAGAACAGTTCATCTTTTGAGGCCAAGAACGAATCAAGCCAATTTCGAATACTCTCTTCCAAAGTAAAGCGTATCCTACAGGCAACGTTCTACACCGACGGGCTCGCTTTAAACGAATCAATTGCGTTCGGTGCAGATTCCCTGTGATGGTCTGGTCAGATTTCAGCAACTCATAATATATAGGACCCTTTTGCTCCCACCAAATACAGAGAATTACTTTAGCGCCATGCATATTTGGCTTTGGTGTCGATTCGGTAGGTTGGCCGGGCTCCACATACGATATGGATAAATTTTTCATCGCAAGAATAATTCGGAGCAAAAATAATTTTCTTTTTTAGCGTTCAAGCAGACATAAAAAATCGTCTTTCAAGGTCTCTCAGTTTCAATTCGTATGTTACCCAATTTCCCTACTTTTGAATGAATCCCGCTACTTGCAAACATTTTGAAATTGCTGCTTGAATAACTGCCAAAAATTTTTGTGAAAAATAAAAATTAAAATTTAAATTAAATTGATACTAATATATTTGATATTTTTTATAGCACATTAAGTATGCTTTAATTTCCAATTTTATTCATTAATTTATCGCTTTCCATTCCAAAGTTATAGCATAAATTGTGAGCTAAGGTATTTTTCCCTTAAAACCAATAATGCACTTAACGGGTTAAAGAAAAAAATTTTAATTTTTTTTTTCTAAAATGCTGTGTATGTATTTTATAATTATTCATTACTAAAAAATTATAATATTCTCTTTTGTGACTTTTTTGAAAAAATTTTTAAATTTATACAATTTTGTGTAAAACAAAAATTGGACTTTAAATTAAATGTATACTAATAACAACACATACAATAAATTTATAATTTGAATTTTTTAATAGCACGTTAAGCATGTTTTAATTTCCAATTCTATTCAATAATTTATCGCTTTCCGTTCCAAAGTTACAGCATAAATTGCGAACAAAGGTCTTTTTTTCCAAAAAAACAAAAATGCGCTTAAAGAGTGAAAAAAAATTTTTTTTAACCTTTTTTTTTCTAAAATGTTGTGTTTTTATGTGCTTATAATAACTCATCAATAAAAAAATATTATATTTTAAAACTACGGCTTCTATGAATTAATCGCCACTTTGGGTACCATCAAACCCACTGTGAGCCGTCCAAAACCTTCGTCTCGTACAGCTCACTTGGGTCCAATAATCGTTCCCTTTGTGAACTGTTTGTTCAGTTCTCCCGCACGTTGAAGACGATGAAAAACATTCACCATAATCTTTGATGAGCAATCGGTGTGCTTCAGCGGTACTTTTTTCAAATTAAAGAAGTAAAGCAAAACTTCCCGCATTTGACGCGTTGTTGGTACAAAATTCGACATTTTCGAAGCGTATGTTCAACAACTAAGTGAGAATAAATGACAGATATGTACCCTTCGAAATAACATATAAGTTATTAAAAACCAAACCCGCGTTCAAAATATATGATCAGACCAGATCCTTGATTGAGTAGAAGCTGGTTCGTCATTGAGGATCTCGCAAAATGTAAACCTAATGCGAAAATATTTTTGTTTTTTTTTATCCAACACAATTTTTGTGTTGTTTAGTTTCTTGTTATATACTGATAATGCTAAATATCTTTCTAGTAGTATAGTTTTGCTTCTTTTCAACTTCTTTGGAAGTTCTTTTTCTATCTGTGTGCTGGAAATGCTTAGCTAGTTGATGTAGTGCAACTAAACACACTCAAAAAAAAAACTCTACAATGTTTAGTATACATTAATTGGAATCGGTTTCGTACACAAATATAATTGGCACAACAAATCATTTGTATATTTAAAAACTCAAATTATTATATAAAGGGTGTTCAAATAGGTTAGGTTTGCAACAACTCTTTATTTAGTCAAATGTAGAACAACAGTGTTTTTTATACATGTTTATAAATTCGATGTCTTTACTCAAATTAGACTCATTCACTACTGCAACCGGACTCACTATTTATACACACTGTCATCTGCATCTGAGTAGCCTAGATTGTTCTTAACGGTCAAAACTAGCATAGTCGAATTCTAGAGCTTTCGGTGTTAATGTTAGCAGCTTAAACATTTAGTGCTGCCACACTTGCAAACATTGTTGATAAGTAGAAGCTACTACAGATGGACATGTTTTGCAAACACATTATTTGCTGACATTATAGAACTTAAAGACTTATTATTTGGACTTATTACTTTCCCAAAATTTACAACTTTTTCGAAAACTCTTTATATTTTCACTCATTATTTTTTTGTATGTCTTCAGAAGCAAACCCATTTGTATGTATGATGATGAGGTACAAAATCTTTCATTTATTTTTTTTGTATGTCAGAATTCTTTTAGTTTTTGCTTATAAAAAAAGCAAAGCAAATAAAAATAATATAAAAAAACGCTTAGATGATGATAAATGATTTATTTTGTGTTTCGACCATAAAAATATTTATGAAAAATGTGCAACAATGTCTTCCTTCGTCTTCATCATCATCATTGATATAGCAAAAAAACAAAAAATAATAATAAAAACAACAATAAAAGACCACAAAATACTTAGTAAAACAAAAAACGTACAAATTGTTCAGACGCGTATCATTCATAACCATCTTTGGACTGCATTAAATTGAATTGGTTTGGATAAGGAATGGCATGAAATGAAATGGTTTTGGATTGGAGTAGATGAATGTATATGAAAACAATTTGTTTATTTTTATTTTCATTGTTGTTGTTGAGTTTTTGGGTAAAAGACATGATCTCATATTAGAAAATAAACATTCCTTTAACACTTGTTGCCCAAGTATAAAAATTCTTTGTGTTGAACACTTTTTTTTGCGTTGTTGTTTGGTTACCCAAAAAAAAAAATCATATTATTTTATTAGTATTCCTACAGATACATGGAAAGACATTTCAACTGAATGGAATGAACACAATGACCATAAAATTAACAACAATGACAAATACAGGAGAGAAGTATGAATTGTTGAAGCACTAACCATGTCCATATTTTAATTAAGTGCAATTATTAATTATTTTTTTATGGTTACTGGTTACTGGTTAATGGCTGCTTATTTAAATTTTAATTTTTTGTTAAATTTTTTTTATTTATCACTTTAAATGTTTAAATTATGGGTGTGCGTTAATGATTAACTCAATATTTAACTTAAAAAAAATTATTATGAAAAAGGAATTTGGTAAAATATTAGCAGTACAAATCAGCAAGTTGTCACTGCTACTGACAGAACCTTTAAAATGTTTCTACTAAAATATTTCAGTACTTTTCTGCTAATTTTTCCCTGCCAATCATTTTTGCAATTTTTTATATTCTTTGCCTCCTGAACTTATTTCTCTATTAGTTCCCCCTTGCTCTCTGTTTGTGCGTTTCAATATAAAATTTTCCTTAAATAAATGTTTTCTTCGAATTATTTTTTCCATTTAACAATTGACCCAGTTTTGTGAGCAACAGTTGTTTATGCAACTGATCTTTCAATGATTTCAAACATAAATGAATCCATAGAATATACAATGTGATTTTAATTGGACTGAAGGCCGATATTTTTTGCACACACAAGTCCATACACATGCAAGTCATTACAAAAAAAAAATTATAAACGAGTACTTGATGGCACAAAGAATAATTTACACAAAATTCATCTTGCGCAGCAGGGCAGGGTTTGCCCAGAATTTTTTTAAAAATATTTTGAATTTAGAAAATCAAAATTACATTATCATGAGTAACTCAAAACAGATCAAGGCTATTTAGAGCAGATTTAACACTCACCTGGCTAATATGATTCTCAGCTGAGAGAACAATAATTGCTTCATTTATTTATCACTAGTTGATCGCCCCGGCTTCGCCCGGTAGCATTTACTAATGTTAGTACCTCAATTTTCTCCAACCCACTCACACCAGCCTGTTCTTATTTATTTGCAAATAAAATATCGAAATTTGTACTGCATACTTTAGGGAGCTTTTTTATTACAGTGGACTGGACTCACAAAAAAAAGAATTTCCTAGTTTTACACGGAATTTTTGATTTTTTTTTCTTTACAAACCCTCTCTTGAAAATTTCGAATCGAATAAAAAAAAATCAGCCAAATCGCTCCAACCGTTCTCACGTGATGACATTACATAGTATATGGACCATTTCATTTTTTTATATATATAGATTAGCCGCATGGCGATCAGAAGGGGAGTCCCAATCTGTTACCCATCCTAAACATCAACGATTACGGTAACCACAGCAAATAATAGAAACCAACAGATCCCTACTATGCACAGAGGGGCAGAATCAATTTTTTTTGGAAATAAATATGGCATTTCTAAACGGCTCATCTGATTGGGATAAAAACCTATTCAAATTTTGATACAAATTTTAGTTTTAGAATCTCAATAAATATGTAATCAAATCTTTATTTATTAACAAAACTCAATGAAATTTTCAACATTTTTTAATATTGTCATTCTAAATAACAAAATGTAAAAAAACTTGTCAAAAGGTCAAAGGGAATACCGAAATTCCTAAAAATTGGAGCAAAAATTCCAAAAATGATATTTTTTACCATTTTGCCCATGGGGACCACATTTCCTTCCGCACGCAGAAAAAAAAATATAATTGGGCATGGTTACTGTAACCATTTAAATAGTGTTACAAGATTTTTAACAATATTATAGTCACAGTAACTATTTACATGATTGTGGTAACCATAATATGGTTAATTTATGATTCACATGATTGTGTCAACCATATATATGGTTACAGTAAACAAGTATATGTTTGTGACAACCATATTTATGATAAATAATTTTATCATAATATGTTGTTCTCAGATTATGATAAGCTTTAAGCCGAGAGCAACATAATATGATAAGTCCTTCATCATATGAATGGTTGTCACAAACATATATTTGTTTACTGTAACCATATATATGGTTGACACAATCATGTGAATCGTAAATTAACCACAATCATGTAAATGGTTACTGTGACTATAATATAGTTAAAAAACTTGTAACAATATTGAAATGGTTACAGTAACCATGCCCAACTATATTTTTTCTCTGCGTGTGGGCAGGGAAAATACTTTGGGAATAAATAGGAAACACATCAAGATTTCTAAAACTTCTTCCCGTTTTTTGATCCCAGCTTTGGGATTTTAGAACATGTGGCATAAAGTTTAAATTTTGATAAAAAAAAGTAGGTCACATTCCGAAGGGCGTAGGGGCGACATACTCGAAAAATAGGACATGTTTTTTATACCAAAATGTTCTTTGTAAATATACCTTACTGAAAAATATCAAATTGTTATATGTATGTTCTTAAATAAAGTTTATTTTTAAAAAAAAAAAAGAGTTAAGTCACCTTTTCACCCAAAAAAAACAGCAAAAATCAACTATTTTTTGAATATTGAAATTGAAAATCTTTTATTATGAATCCATAATTGATATTGCCCGGAAATCTTTTGTATGTTTTTCGTAATTTAGTTGTCTAACTAACAAAAAAAATTCGAGTCCATTCCGTCCAAAAGTACGACCTATATTTTTTAAAAAAGCGGACCAAGTAATTGCAGAATTTTTTTTTCAATTTTGAAATACTTATAACTCGGAAATTATAAGAGATAAATAGCACACGCAAGCAAGACCTAGCCGAGCGCTTTCCAAAAACATAAAAACCTTGGAAATCAGATGGGAAACAAAAATATTGCACGTTTTTAAAAATATTACATGTCGAAGGTACCCTAGTTTTAGCCCCCATAGCGCCGCCCCTGGATAATTTTTAGGGCCCATTTTAATAAATTAAACTCGAATACTCCTTGGCTATGCCCATGTTAAATTTTATCCCAATCGGATGAGCCGTTTAGAAATGCCAGATTTATTTCCAAAAAACTTTGATTGTGCCCCACTATGCGATGACGACATGTAGCATGAAAAGGACAATGAGAATCGGAACTTGGAACGTGCGCACACTTCTTGACCCTTCAAAACTCGCCCAAGTATGAAGAGAATTCACAAAATATCGCCTGCCATTCCTAGGATTGTGCGAAGCCAGATGGCCAGGATGAGGAGAATAGAAAAACTCTGAAAACCTCACACTTTTATACTCTGGAAAACAAAAGAACCAAACAAAATCAAATGGTGTCGGAATAATATTGCACAAAGAAGCCCGACATTAACTGAAAACCACGCGACAAGAAACCTTATATGTGTGCAGTGCTATGCATCTACAGAGATACCTGATAATATTGAAAAGGACAACTTTTGCAGTCATCTGAACCAAGTTCTTTCAACAATACCACTAGGCAATATAGTGCTACTAATAGACGATGTAAATGCGCAACTGGGTCCCCACAAGGCTACTTGGATATCGCCAGATGACACGACGAAGAACCAGATCGACCATATTGACATCAGCAAAACTTGGCGCAGAAGTCTTCTCGATGTACGAGCTAAAAGACGAACGGACTGATTTTCCGATCACCACCTTTTAATAGCATCTATCCGCCTTAAGGTAGCTGCAATCCGAAAACACGAAACATCACCGAAGAAATACGATGTAAGGAACCAGATAATCCCAGCTAGGATTCATAAATACATCACAGAGCTTAAGGAAGGCTTAAACGTCGAAAGCTCCCATCCGGTTACAGAATGGCCAAATATCAAAGCACATGTTGAGGATGCTGCCAGAGAGAATATTGGTTGCAGAATACCACGGAAAAAGCAATGGATATCTGATGACACTTGGCATCTGATACAATCCAGAAGAGATGCTAAATCTAAACTAGAGTATCCAAAACCGAAAACCGGTCAACCGGTTTTTTTTATCTTTCATCGACCAGTTTCGGTTTTTTGAAAAACAATTTTTTTTAAGACGGTTAACCGGTTTTCAAGAAATATATTTTCAAAAGCTTATTTAAACATATTTTTGAAAAACTTTGATACCATTTTTAAAAATGTTGATTAATTTTATAGAAAATTGTAGCATTTGACAATATTTCGTAAAATATATAAAATAATTTCCTTAAGAATTCAAAAATTTCAAATTAGCGTATTTTTCATATTGAAAAAAAAATTAAAATAAAAAAAAATTTAAGACAAAAACCGAGATTGGATTTTTGAAAGATAAAAATCAAAACCCTCAAAAACACACCTTTTCGGTTAATACGGAAACCGGTTTTTTAAATTTGCCAGTTTTTTTTACCTGTTTTTTAATGAAGCCAGAACTCGATCGGAGGAAGTTGCGCTGAGAGGAGAAGTGAAGCGCATGCGATGCGATGCCCAAAAATCAAAGCACACTAGTAAAAACTTCAAAGAAAAGCGATGGAGAGAGTGAAACAGCTTGAAATATGGCGACAACACTACTCTAGCTTGCTGTCCAATCCACTCTTGCACTACTGAAAGCATGGGTGCTTGCACTAGCCATTACTTTAGACAAGATATCGCAATTGAGGCTCCCGAATTTAACGAAATATTAAACGCTCCTGAAGCAGATAATATTGCACCTGAAATGCTCAAAGCGGACAGCCAAACATTATCGTCCTTCCTAAAACCACTGATCCAAACCTTCTAGTCCTTCAAAGAATATATTATCGCTAACATTCCCAAAAAAGGAGACTTTACGAAATCTCAAAATTGGAGAGGTATAACTATTCTAAGCGCAGTAAACAATATCACATAATAAATAAAAGAATATCCCAAGCTATTTTGCCTTAAGACACGACGCGATATGGAGCACTCTTGCTTGTAAAGATATTCCACCAAAATTTATAAGTCTTATCCAATCGCTCTATAACAATGTTTGTTGCCGACTTGTGAATGACAATACCCCAAGCAACCGCTTCGAAGTTTTTACAGGAATAAGGTAAGGCTTCGGTGGTTTTAACAATTAAGATGAGATATTTTTGTTTAAATTCCTTTGTTTTTTTTTCAAATTTCCCCATTAAATTTATTACTGAACTGAACCCCTATTCTTTCTTACATCAACCTCGAGTATCTAAACATTGAATAGTCAACAAAACGATCATTTAGAGCGCAAGAATAATGAATTCTTTTATTCTTGTGTTTTTCTGTTCAGCTTTTTTACATTGCAAACAGATACAAAACTTAAAGATAATCTTCGACATTTAACAAGTCAGTCAGAAATTATTATGTAATAAATTTTTAAGTTTTTTCTTTCTTAAGTTTGTGTCATATTTTGCGTTTTGTTTTAACACAATTGGCGGGGAAGCTGTAATAAAGTACTGCTATACACATCGATTTAGAAGCTATCTAAGTTGAATCTTACATATAATGGTAAAGAAGTCTTTTAGGTATATGACTTATTTTCTAAACTTACTGCATGATAATATTAAAAATGTAATTTTCACAAAGTTTTCTTTATAAACTCTAAAAAAAGGCAAATAAATTGAAACAATCATTATATTTATAATTCTTCTGGCCGATTTGCCTGGATGATTTAGATTCACAATTGACCTATATAGGTACAATGGGCGTGGCAACTCCCATACGAAGAAAAAATGTATTAATAGCTACCGAAAGAAGCCAGAACGGTCAGCTAGTTCTTTATATATTTCAATTCTCTCACATTACCTTAACTTCTTTTTATTTCCCTCACAAAACTTTTATTACAACAATATTTTGCCCAAAAATCAATGTGAATGAACTTTAAAATTTTGAGACACACTAAAATAAATTGCAGCATTATATTTTTCATTAACACACCTTAAAAAACGAATCTGTTTTAAAAAAAGAAAAATATAAACTTGGTTTAACCAATAAAATTCTGAAAAAAACACTTAAATTAATGTTTTAACAAAAGTGTCCTCTTGTTGACCTTGATTTTTATTTTTTGATTTCAGTCTTTAACAAAAAAAAAAAAAAACACGTGTAAAACATTCATTTGAGTAGAATGCAGATTCAAGAAAAATTCAAAATAAATAAAAAACCTGTAGTCATTAAAAAGTCAAATAAAAATTATTTTATTGAGGTTTCTTTCTTTTAAATGAAATGAAAAATAAAGTAGTTTTTTTATTTTTCATTTCAGGATAATATTTCAGCTTCATTTGTAACTCAAATACTACTAAAATAAATGCAAATATTATTTAATATTTTTGCTAGTGTTTAATATTGTCAACACTAAAAACCTCCTACTTGTATTTCTGTGTAAATTTTGTTGGAAACCCATCAATAATAATAACAAAAGCTACAAACAAATAAATAAATTCGAGTCTAAAATGTTTGTTCATTTAATGCACTCACCACTCACTCACTCAGTCCGTTCGTTCATTCGTTCATTCACTCTGCCTACAGTAATTGAGGTCTTACACTGTTTGTGCATTAGAGCCACTTATGCAAATACACATAGAAAATTATACAAACAAACTCACGCACACATTTTAAGTTTATTTAAAATTTAAAGTACTAAATTTGAAATTTTGACCCATATTCGCAAATGCAAAATCAAATAAATATGACTGCAAATTTAAAAGTGAATAATAAGACACTTCTAACATTAAATCAAAGTGCAGCCAGCAGCTACGGATCGAATTTGTTTAATGCAAACGATATAAGTTCATCATTCCGAACGTAATACTGAACAACAACTGAACTAGAACTGAACTAGAACTGAACTAGAACTGAACTAGAACTGAACTAGAACTGAACTAGAACTGAACTAGAACTGAACTAGAACTGAACTAGAACTGAACTAGAACTGAACTAGAACTGAACTAGAACTGAACTAGAACTGAACTAGAACTGAACTAGAACTGAACTAGAACTGAACTAGAACTGAACTAGAACTGAACTAGAACTGAACTAGAACTGAACTAGAACTGAACTAGAACTGAACTAGAACTGAACTAGAACTGAACTAGAACTGAACTAGAACTGAACTAGAACTGAACTAGAACTGAACTAGAACTGAACTAGAACTGAACTAGAACTGAACTAGAACTGAACTAGAACTGAACTAGAACTGAACTAGAACTGAACTAGAACTGAACTAGAACTGAACTAGAACTGAACTAGAACTGAACTAGAACTGAACTAGAACTGAACTAGAACTGAACTAGAACTGAGCTAGAACTATAAACTGAACTGAAAATAACAAAATCGCTCATTTAATTTCGAAAACAGGTTCTGTTTTCGCTATATAATTCAGAAAATACAAAATGTTTAAATATTTATTTTTGCTAAAATTAAAATAATCACACATTTAAATGCAGTTGAGCAGGGTTAATGAACTTTTCGTCTTGCAATGTTTGTTTTCTGTTTAAGAAAAAGTGCTGAAATTTTAAAAAATAATAAAAATAAAAACGAAAGCAAATTGTTTAGAAAAAAAACCTGTCTTAAAACCAAATATACTAACGAAAAGCACAATGTACTTTAACAAATTCAAAATTTATCAAGAAGAAGTTGTTTTTCAGATTGTTTGGATGTTCGCATAAACAAATCCCCAGATTAACATTACTTTCCGTTTGGTTGTGTTTTTTGGGGCCATTATAAATTTGTATTATTGTGCATATTTTTTATACAATTTATTTGGTGTTTTTGTTGATATTTTTAATTTGCACTTGTTTGTGCAGTTTGGAATATTTTATTTTATTTTTGTGGTTTCAATTCATTTCTTCTTATTTATTGTTGGTGTTTGTTATTTGTGTGTGATTTAAAGAAGCTTGTCTTCCAAATAAATTAACCTTGAATTTGTGTTAATTTATAACTTCTACTTCTTCTTTCACAAACAAAAAAAAAGAATTCTTTGTTTGGTTTCGATTTTAAGAAACTGGTACTAAATATGTATTGCCAAAACAAAAATTTACATAAAGTACACACTCGATGATATAGTTTTAGGGAAACAATTTAGTGCTAAGTCGAGTTCTAGTTCAGGTTCTAGTTCAGATTCTAGTTCAGATTCTAGTTCAGTTCTAGTTCAGTTCTAGTCCAGTTCTAGTTCAGTTCTAGTTCAGTTCTAGTTCAGTTCTAGTTCAGTTCTAGTTCAGTTCTAGTTCAGTTCTAGTTCAGTTCTAGTTCAGTTCTAGTTCAGTTCTAGTCCAGTTCTAGTTCAGTTCTAGTTCAGTTCTAGTTCAGTTCTAGTTCAGTTCTAGTTCAGTTCTAGTTCAGTTCTAGTTCAGTTCTAGTTCAGTTCTAGTTCAGTTCTAGTTCAGTTCTAGTTCAGTTCTAGTTCAGTTCTAGTTCAGTTCTAGTTCAGTTCTAGTTCAGTTCTAGTTCAGTTCTAGTTCAGTTCTAGTTCAGTTCTAGTTCAGTTCTAGTTCAGTTCTAGTTCAGTTCTAGTTCAGTTCTAGTTCAGTTCTAGTTCAGTTCTAGTTCAGTTCTAGTTCAGTTCTAGTTCAGTTCTAGTTCAGTTCTAGTTCAGTTCTAGTTCAGTTCTAGTTCAGTTCTAGTTCAGTTCTAGTTCAGTTCTAGTTCAGTTCTAGTTCAGTTCTAGTTCAGTTCTAGTTCAGTTCAGTTCAGTTCTAGTTCAGTTCTAGTTCAGTTCTAGTTCAGTTCTAGTTCAGTTCTAGTCCAGTTCTAGTTCAGTTCTAGTTCAGTTCTAGTTCAGTTCTAGTTCAGTTCTAGTTCAGTTCTAGTTCAGTTCTAGTTCAGTTCTAGTTCAGTTCTAGTTCAGTTCTAGTTCAGTTCTAGTTCAGTTCTAGTTCAGTTCTAGTTCAGTTCTAGTTCAGTTCTAGTTCAGTTCTAGTTCAGTTCTAGTTCAGTTCTAGTTCAGTTCTAGTTCAGTTCTAGTTCAGTTCTAGTTCAGTTCTAGTTCAGTTCTAGTTCAGTTCTAGTTCAGTTCTAGTTCAGTTCTAGTTCAGTTCTAGTTCAGTTCTAGTTCAGTTCTAGTTCAGTTCTAGTTCAGTTCTAGTTCAGTTCTAGTTCAGTTCTAGTTCAGTTCTAGTTCAGTTCTAGTTCAGTTCTAGTTCAGTTCTAGTTCAGTTCTAGTTCAGTTCTAGTTCAGTTCTAGTTCAGTTCTAGTTCAGTTCTAGTTCAGTTCTAGTTCAGTTCTAGTTCAGTTCTAGTTCAGTTCTAGTTCAGTTCTAGTTCAGTTCTAGTTCAGTTCTAGTTCAGTTCTAGTTCAGTTCTAGTTCAGTTCTAGTTCAGTTCTAGTTCAGTTCTAGTTCAGTTCTAGTTCAGTTCTAGTTCAGTTCTAGTTCAGTTCTAGTTCAGTTCTAGTTCAGTTCTAGTTCAGTTCTAGTTCAGTTCTAGTTCAGTTCTAGTTCAGTTCTAGTTCAGTTCTAGTTCAGTTCTAGTTCAGTTCTAGTTCAGTTCTAGTTCAGTTCTAGTTCTAGTTCAGTTCAGTTCTAGTTCAGTTCTAGTTCAGTTCTAGTTCAGTTCTAGTTCAGTTCTAGTTCAGTTCTAGTTCAGTTCTAGTTCAGTTCTAGTTCAGTTCTAGTTCAGTTCTAGTTCAGTTCTAGTTCAGTTCTAGTTCAGTTCTAGTTCAGTTCTAGTTCAGTTCTAGTTCAGTTCTAGTTCAGTTCTAGTTCAGTTCTAGTTCAGTTCTAGTTCAGTTCTAGTTCAGTTCTAGTTCAGTTCTAGTTCAGTTCTAGTTCAGTTCTAGTTCAGTTCTAGTTCAGTTCTAGTTCAGTTCTAGTTCAGTTCTAGTTCAGTTCTAGTTCAGTTCTAGTTCAGTTCTAGTTCAGTTCTAGTTCTAGTTCAGTTCTAGTTCAGTTCTAGTTCAGGTTCTAGTTCAGGTTCTAGTTCAGGTTCTAGTTCAGGTTCTAGTTCAGGTTCTAGTTCAAGTTCCAATTCATGTTCTAGTTCAAATCCTTTACAGGTTCAGTTTGTCTACAGTTCTACATGAATTTCACTTTGATTCTGAAATTTTTGTTTCACAGTGTTATTCATTTTACAAGCTATTAAATAGCAGTAGACTATAACTGTTTTTATTTTATTACGTGGGCTATTTAAAACACTATCTTTAAACAACTTTATCAAACAAATAATGATTTCATTAAATATTAATTATACATGCAAATATTCTGTAATAAGAAAATTATGTGAAAAATAAAATAAATATTTATTAAACATAATAAAAAATTGATAAAATTCCTTAACAAATAGTTAAACAGTTGACCTATTTCTTTCACTAAATTTACTACTGCCTGCTTAATTTGGTCCAATGAAATCAAAAGTGTTAAATTTAACACATTTACTTGGATTTCAAAAATACTTACCAACATTCATACGTATGTAAAATACTATACACACGTAAACAAGTACCAAAGCAACAACAGCATATTTACCATAAATAAGTAGTTGTAGTTCTTGCTAAAAGCCTGGGTAAAATCAAAAAAAAAAAAAACATAAAAGACGTACAAAAAAAAGTTTTGGAAAAAATATAAATTCAAGGAAGTGATAAAATAAAATGTTTATGCACAACTCAAACCAACAAATCCACAACAAATGGCACTTAATATTTATACTTGAACGCAAGTATAAAGATGATTTCAGGGAAATGTTCTAAAAAAAAAAGAAGAAAAAAAATTTAAACCAAAACCATGAAAAAGTAAAACAACTTTAACACACACGTAAATTGAAAGAAAAAAAGTTGAAAAAACCGTCAACGAAACTGGCTTAATACGACTACTTATGACTTGGGCCACAAAAAAAAAATTCATGGTTATCATCATCCACGGCAGCATCTTCTTCATCATTGTCAACATCATGTTCTTTAAGTTCTTGTCTGTATCATGTACAAACTAAAATTCTTACCACCGCCTTCCACCAAACATTCAGCCACTCACTCACTCTGCTGATACGATGTTTATGAACTGACATAAAGACGTTGTCATCATCACTTCAACTATTTAATACGTATGAGTAAATATTAACAACAACAAAAACAATATAAAATATGTACATATATGTATGAATTCAATAGGGTGCACTCGTTTGTTTGGAACCAAAAAATAGCTAGATTTTTCCAATATCTAGGTCTGTCCTGCAGGACAAAATAAGATACAAATATTTCATTTGTGAAAAAAACAATAAAAAAGCTAATTTAACAAAATGTTCCAAATTATTGTTTACCTTATGTTTACATTATGTAAAAACAAAAAAAAAACACCAATATTTTATATTGTTTACCTTATTAACTTATGATTTACCCAAATTTTACATGGTGTAAATTATATAAAGTTTTACATCACGTAATACTTTATAAAAACTATAAAATTATTTAAACTATTTTTCAATTTGTATTTGTTTACCTTAACTTTACACCATGTAAATAAAGTAACTTATTTTCATCCATGACAAATATTTCAATACTCCATTTATTTATATTTTCATTTTATTATTTCTACAGTTTTGACCCCATGTAAATAATTAAAATGTTTGTAATTTCAACAAATGTTCTTTACACAATATTTTGATAAAATTTACATTATGTAAAAAATGTAAATTATTATTTACATTTGTGCCAAATAAAGAAATATTCAATATACAGTAGCCCAAGAAAGTCTACATACAGGAAAAATTATTATGTTACTTTAATTTAAAGCAGTTTTTTTTAGTTTTTTTTATGAGAAATATAATAATAAATGTCTTATGTCGATTTTAGCAAAATAAAATTCAAATAACGCCCAAAACTTCACCGTTATTAGAGTTATTGATTCTCGGTCACGCCTACTTTTGGGTGGGCGGGACTATTAAGTTTCATAAATTTTCGTTATTTGACTCATAATCAAAAAATTAAATAACGGTGAAATTTTGGAAGTGATAGGAAATGTTGCTAAACCCGACTTAAGTGATGTTGTTTTAATTTTTTTAGTGTGAATTTATTATTTTAACAAATATATTTCACTACTTTTAACTTACAAATACAGCTTCAACGTAAGAAATTTAATTTGAATTCCTATATGTAGACTTTATTGGGCTACTGTATGCCTAAAATGGTAAGAATTTAAATTATTTACATGCTAATTTCATTATTTACATGGATTTTACCCTGTGAAAATTTTATTAGATTTTAATTCTTTAATATAATTTCATAAAATGTTGGTTTAAAATTTTAAAAATTTTCCTTTATTTACCTACAATTTACAACACGCAAATAACCAATGAAAATATTAATTTTTTATTATTTATATGACAATTTCTTTGGTCAACCTGATTTTACTATATGTAAACAATTGGTCAATTCACAAGGTCTCTTATCATGTCATATTGTCATAATGTCTTAATATTTCACAATGGTTTTAATTGTTTTTCAAGCAAAAAATGTCCTAAAATAATACTACTCTGTATGCTATGTTTATTGTGTTTCGTAACCAACCAGCAGAGACCTGCGCCGAATGCCTAAGAGTCGGTTAAGCCGAGTCGTGATATATTAGGATATTATGACAATATGACTGATAAGACTCCATGTGAATTGACCAATTGTTTACACATAGTAAAATCAGGTTGACCAAAGAAATTGTCATATAAATAAAGCTTAGATATTTTAATTGAAGACCTATTTGGTCGCTTAGTGGGATGCGAGTTTGATATCTATCAAAAAAAATTCTTGTAACTCAAAACATGGAATTTTTGACTTTTTTTCAAAATGGACCCTTTTTTAATTTTTTTTTTTTTTTGCACAAAAGAAAGCTTGGATATTTTCCTTTCAGACCTATTTGGTGGCTTAGTGGGATGAGAGTGGGATATCTTTCAAAATAAATGTTTTGTAACTCAAAATATGCAATTTTTCACTTTTTTTTTTCCAAAATGGGCCCATTTTTAAATTTTTTTTTTGCTCAAAAGAAAGCATTTCCATTATTACCCACATTTTAAACCTTGTAAATAATGTAAAATTTTGTAATTTTAAATATAGTTTCAACAAATTTATTAATTTTCCTAAAATTTTTAACAATTTCAAAATTTTACACACAATTGTGATAACATTTACATCAGGTAAATTATGTAAATTATTGTCTTCTATGTCAAATAAATACACCACTTATTTCCTAAAATTTCAATAATTTGCCTTATTTACATGATATTTTCATTATATGTAAAATTTTGTAATTAAATATTTATTTTCAAATTCATATTAGTAGTTTTTTTAATTTTTAATATTTTCAATTGTTTACACAAAATTATCTTGTAATTTATACTATGTAAATAATGTAAATTATTTACTTACTTGTCAAAAAAGCAGATATTCCTCAAAAAGCTATATTTTGCATTATTTACATGATAATTTCATTATTTACCTAAATTTTACCTCATGTAAATAATGTAAAATTTGGTAATTTAATATTAAGTTTCAGCGAATAGGTTAATATTCCTTGAGTTTTAAATATTTACATAATTTTTTTGAAAATTTACACCATGTAAATAATGTAAATTGCTTACTTTCATGTGAATTAAAAAAATTATTTGCTATAAATTGCAATAATTTACATTACTGACACGATAAATACAATATTTACATGATATTAAAATTATTTACCTAGATTTTACCCCATGTAAATAATGTACAATTTTGTAATTTTATGTTTAGTTTCAAACTCATATTAGTTGTTTTTAAATTTTTAATATTTTCAACTGTTTACACAATATTACCTTATAATTTACACTATGTGTCAAAAAGCAGATACTTTATGCGTTTTCCATGCATTATTTGTATGATAATTTCATTATTTACGCAGAGTGTAAATAATGTAAAATTTTGTAATTTAATATTTAGTTTCAGCGAATAGGTTAATATTCCTTGAGTTTTAAATATTTAAAAATATTTACATAATTTTTTTGAAAATTTACACCATGTAAATAATGTAAATTGCTTACTTTCGTGAGAAATAAAAAAGTCTTTGCTAAAATTGCAATATGACATGATAAATATAATATTTACATGATATTTAAATTATTTACCTGTAATTTTTGTAATTTTATATATAGTTTTAACAAATATATTTATTTTCCTTAAATATTAAACAATTGCAATTGTTTACACTATATTTTGTTACAATTACACCATGTAAATTATTTACTTTCGTGAGAAATAAGCAAATAATCCACCTATTTTCCTAAAATTTTAATTATTTACATAGTAAATGGATAATTTACATGATAATTTCCATTTAATAGTCTATTTATTTCCCTAAAATTGCAATAATTTGCATTATTTACATTCAAAATTTATTATTTACCCAGATTTTACCTCATTTAAATAATGTGAAATTTTATAGTTTAAAATTCAGTTTCATAAAATATATTAATTGTTCTTTAATATTAAACAATTACAAATGATGTGATAATATTTACATCATGTAAATAATGTAAATTATATAATTTCATGTAAAATAAATTAATTTAAATAAATTAATTTTCCCAATATTAATTTGCCATAATTTGCATAAATTATTAGGTAATTTCGATTATTTACCAAGATTTTACCCTTCTAAATAATGTAAAATTTTGTAATTTCTAATTTGGTTTCATCTACATATGAATTTTGTCAATTATAAATATTTTCAATTCTTTACACAATATTTTGATAAAATTTATATCACATCAATATCAAATTTTCTGTTTATTTCCCTAAAATGGCAATAATTTGCACTTTTTACATTCTAAAATTATTTTTACCTCATGTAAACAAAGTGAAATTTTATTGTTTAAAATTCATTTTCATAAAATATATTAATTATTCATTAATCTTAAAAAATTACAAATGGTTTGACATTGTTTACATCATGTAAATAATGTAAATTATATAATTTTATGTAAAATAAACAAATACTGGATTAATTTTTCCAAAATTGCTATAATTTGCATAAATTATTAGGTAATTTGGATTATTTACCCAGATTTTACCCCATGTAAATAATGTAAAATATTGTTATTTCAAATTTATTCGATTCGAAATATTCAGGAGATGGTTTGTAAAGAAAAAAAAATCTAAAATTCCGTGTAAAACTCAGAAATTCTTTTTTTGTGAGTCCAGTCAACTGTAATAAAAAAAGCTCCCTAAAGTATGCATTACAAATTTAGATATTTTATTTGCAAATAAATAAGAACAGGCAGGTGTATGTGGGTTGGAGAAACTTGAATAACTAACATTAGTAAATGCTACCGGGCGAAGCCGGGGCGGGGCGATCAACTAGTATTTTAATATATTACACTGTTTTAATAACTTTTACATGATGTAAACATTTTCAAATATTTGCTTACACTTAAAAATCCTAATAATTTTCTCCAAATTTTATTAATTTGAAAGGTTTACTTAATAAATACTATATTTACCTAAATTTTACATATGTAAATATTAAAAAAATTGTAATTTCCAACAAATCTTACATTTGAGTACTTCAAAAATTTAATTACATAGAAATTTGTATAGGCTAGCTTTTGAATTTGTCCAGTTGACATTTCATCCCTATTATTCAAACCTGCTGACATTTCACGAACAAGTATGAGAGGTTAGGTTTTATTTGAAGGACCACCTTAATATACACATTACAAGTTTGTATTTATTTTTGTAAGTATATCAGTATAATAACAATGACGACAATATGCCCAGAATGATGATGATAAAAATGACAACCAAAATGATGATTTTTTAAAACAATTTTGTTCTTTTTTTGCTGTTATTTAAACGTTTCAACGCTGCAAGACAAATTTTGTACAACCAAGGCAAAAAACAAACGAGCAACAGCAACAAAAAAAATTCAAGTTAAAACAACTGAAAATGTGAAGCATTTAAAACGCGTGCAAATCGCATAAATATGTTAATTGGAATTTATGTTGTGCCGACAACTTTGTCGGCTTTTGTTTAAATCTATAAATGTCTGTGTGTGTTTTAAAAGTGAATCTTTTGTTAAAAATTAAAGAAACCTTAAAGAGAAAAAGAACCTTAAATTACACTGTGGCATATATAGAAAACCAAAAGACAAAACACAATCATTGGCATAAAATGTTTGGTAATTTTGGCAGAACACTGTGTGAGTTTGTGTAAATGTTTTGCAAGTGTTGTTGGTTGTTTGTTGTAGAAATTACAACAATATTGCGTGAGTGCGTTTGAGCATGTAGTGTTTTTTTTTAATTTATGTAACAACACCTGTACCTGGCTTTGCGCTCAAAGTACTAATGGGTTTAGATGTTTTTACAAATTATTGAGGAGCACCTAGGCTTTCGTAATAATGGGAACTTACGAAAGAATTAACTGTCAAACTGCTCTCAATTTTTGACATTTATGATCAGTATTCTTCGGCAAATCATCATGAATAGATTGACGCTCTATGAAATGTATTTCAAAGATCTATCCAGCTCAGGCATTTTTCTTTTGTATTATAATACCAAATTTCAATGTTAATCAAGGCTTTAGTGTTGTTCCTCATCATCATGATAAATTTTTTTAAACAAATACTTTGACAGTTTGTCACCGTTTAGTAATGTTTTCCTCCCCTTCAACTATTAACAGCTTTAATACAAGTAGTGTCTTCTATACAAGAATTGTTAACCAACTTAAACACATAAATTTAGCCACTGTTTTTGTTTGTTTTTAATATTACCTGAATTGCTGAAGTTAATTTATTTATGTTAATAATTTATTATTGTTTTATTATCTGAATTATATGAGAATTTTTCGTTAATTTGACATTAATTAACCGTTTAGCAAATAGGGAAGCAATTAAAATTTAATGTGAAAAAAAACATTACATTGACCGATCTACATGAAGTTGATAGATAGATTAAACTTTAGTTTAAATGTTGTTTAGTTAAACTTGAAAAGTGACATGCTAAGAAAACAAAGTCATGCCTGCTGTTAAATAAATGATGTGAACGTTTTTATGAATGTCAAACTATCAAGTAAAAAATTGAAAAATTGTTAAGAATAAATTAAATAATTAAAAAGTTAAGTGTGGAACAATTGTTATGAAAGCTGGAACCATTAGTCCAAATCAAATAAAACTTAGTTCAGGTTCTAGTTCAGGTTCTTGTTCAGGTTCTAGTTCAGGTTCTAGTTTAGGTTCTAGTTCAGGTTCTTGTTCAGGTTCTAGTTCAGGTTCTAGTTCAGGTTCTAGTTCAGGATCTAGTTCAGGTTCTAGTTCAGGTTCTAGTTTAGGTTCTAGTTCAGGTTCCAGTTCAGGTTCTAGTTCAGGTTCTAGTTCAGGTTCTAGTTAAGGTTTTAGTTCAGGTTCTAGTTCAGGTTCTAGTACAGGTTCTAGTTCAGTTCTAGTTCAGGTTCTAGTTCAGGTTCTAGTTCAGGTTCTAGTTCAGGTTCTAGTTCAGGTTCTAGTTCAGTTCTAGTTCAGGTTCTAGTTCAGGTTCTAGTTCAGGTTCTAGTTCAGGTTCTAGTTCAGGTTCTAGTTCAGGTTCTAGTTCAGTTCTAGTTCAGGTTCTAGTTCAGGTTCTAGTTCAGGTTCTAGTTCAGGTTCTAGTTCAGGTTCTAGTTCAGGTTCTAGTTCAGGTTCTAGTTCAGGTTCTAGTTCAGGTTCTAGTTCAGTTCTAGTTCAGGTTCTAGTTCAGGTTCTAGTTCAGGTTCTAGTTCTAGTTCAGGTTCTAGTTCAGGTTCTAGTTCAGGTTCTAGTTCAGGTTCTAGTTCAGGTTCTAGTTCAGGTTCTAGTTCAGGTTCTAGTTCAGGTTCTAGTTCAGGTTCTAGTTCAGGTTCTAGTTCAGGTTCTAGTTCAGGTTCTAGTTCAGGTTCTAGTTCAGGTTCTAGTTCAGGTTCTAGTTCAGGTTCTAGTTCAGGTTCTAGTTCAGGTTCTAGTTCAGGTTCTAGTTCAGGTTCTAGTTCAGTTCTAGTTCAGTTCTAGTTCAGTTCTAGTTCAGTTCTAGTTCAGTTCTAGTTCAGTTCTAGTTCAGTTCTAGTTCAGTTCTAGTTCAGTTCTAGTTCAGTTCTAGTTCAGTTCTAGTTCAGTTCGAGTTCAGTTCTAGTTCAGTTCTAGTTCAGTTCTAGTTCAGTTCTAGTTCAGTTCTAGTCCAGTTCTAGTCCAGTTCTAGTTCAGTTCTAGTTCAGTTCTAGTTCAGTTCTAGTTCAGTTCTAGTTCAGTTCTAGTTCAGATCAGAACAAATTGAAACTTCCAACATTAAAAAACTTAAAAAATGTGCCTACAGGGAACTAATGTTGAGATGTAAATAAATATTTTTGTGGTTAATTACTGTAGCATTTTGTTATTAATTGGACTTTACATTATTATTCAAATCAATCTATCTTTCCATCCACTTTTAAGACAACTAATCTTTGATTTGTTTTTATAGTTGTATAATAAATACCTGAATTCGTTTTTAACAATTTGATTTAATAAAACATTTAAGATAAACGTACTACTTAGTACGTTGTAAGTATCTACTGGTAGTAGCTATAGTATAATTAATGACTATTATTACGTCTAAAGATTTAGAAACAGACACTTGTCCAATTGTAAACCAAACTTGGTTGGTTGGTTGGTTTTTTTTTATTTTATTTTTATATTTTTAAGCTCACACAGACTCAGGGTTACATGAGTGTAAGTACACGTTTTCAAATATGCATTTTAAATTTAACCTTGAACTTGATATTAGTTATCGAAGGCATTGAGAATCTCTGTGTACTTAAAAGTATCACCAATAAAATGAGCAATAACTACAACAACAAGACAAAACAGAATACAGAATCTTACTCACTCACAACAAGATCACAAGCAGCCAACAAACAAATATTACATCAACTGATCGACTGACTAACTGACTGTGTAACGATCTTTCTATATTGTTCAGAGGTAGTGAGTGAGTGAGTGGTAAGGGTGGTGGGTTGTGGTGTTTTGAATTTGAATTTGTTTTGTGGAAACTGGTTTTTGCACGAGAAGATACGGAAAAATTTCATTCTTACGAATACAAATAAAAGCTGAGTACCCCGATACTTATTATACAACAACAACGAACCAAATAAATAAAATTAAACAAGATTTTTTTGTTTCCATTAAAAGAAAATAATTACATATAATTTAATAAACACAAATATTATTATAATTGTGGATGTTGTTAATAAAACTTAACAACAACAACAAGTAATAATAATAATACTGGTAATATGTACTAAATAATAATGATTGTTTGGTTGTAAATGATGATGATCATGATAATAATGCTGAGAAGAAATACTACATCCAACCAACTGCTAAATAATTGTCAAGTTAATACCAGTTAATATTATAAATAAAACAAAGGCAGCACAACAAAACAAATTTAAATAATTTTACAAAATCTTTATGCTAAGAAGATCAAAGGAAATCATGAAATCAGTGCACAATGGGACCGCATAAAAAAATTAATATATGATTTCTAAGCAAAAATGGTGTGAACTTAATTTTAATACTTGTAAATAATTGGTCAATTCACAAGGTGTCTTATCATGTCATATTGCCATAATATCCTAATATTGTGAATTGACCAAATATAAATTACTTTCAAGCATAACAAATAAGTAAATATTATATTTAGTTTTCTAAAACTGTCATAAATTGCCTGAAAACTTCATTATTTACCTAAATTTTAAGGCATGTAAATAATGTAAAATTTTGTCATTCAATAAATACAATTATTTTCCTTAATTTATTAACAATTTACAAAATACTTTGATAAAAATTATATCATGTAATCAGAGATCGAAAATAACTCGTCCATATATCAAATAACCCAAATTGTGATTTATATTTTTGTGATAAAAATAAATCACTGAAAATAACAGTTATAAAATGATTTTTATTTAAATGGTTTGGTATGACCTTTATTTCTTTTTGTTGTTTTTTAATGGTTTGATGTAAGATTAGCAATTCATTTATTCTTGTTCTTAATAACTGTTACTTTCTCTTTGATTTACATACAATAACATGTTGTTAGTAATTTTTAACAAATTATAGAAAGAATATGATGAATATGAAGTAATGAAGTCTGAGTAACAGAAATGAGATTTTTTTTAATTAGTTATAAATCTTTCGATAAATTTTATATATTTAAGCGTTGATTTGCATCAAATGCATTTTTGCGATTTGTTTTTCATGTTCGCAAATAAAAGTCACAAGCTGACCTTTACGAAAAAAATAAATTATAAATCACTCATCTAGATTCTCTCAACCCCTAACCTAAAATGTTCTCGAATAAATCACTCTCTCAGTGATATATCACAAAAAATTATTTTTAAATGGCTGCGAATGAGAATTTACCATTGAAATGAAAGTTATTTTCGGTCTCTGCATGTAATTGATGTAATTTATATACGTACTTCTATGACAAATATGATTTTTCGCCCCTTTAACTACACATCATTTTCAAGGCGCCCAAATTTCAGTAAAAGTCAAAAATTTACTTTTTCTCAACTTTTATTTTTAAGGTTTTTTTAATAGGTAATAAAAAAACCTTAAAAATAAAAGTAAATTTTTTACTTATTCTGAAATTTTTCGAAAATGATTTTTTTGAAATTTTTTTCCTCATGTCAAAAGCTATCGAAAAATTGATGGCACAATATTAACAAATTTTTGTCCTTAGAAATTGGCCAACCTTATAGTCTAACCCTCCTTATAGTCGATCGATGCAGAACGCTCTCTCTGGGATATGCTTCACTTCAGAACAGAATATCCGAAATTGGTTTGATTCGTTCTTGGCCTCCAAGGAGGAGCAGTTCTTTTGGCTCGGTATCCATATTGTTACGTTTTTACCTTTTAAAAACGGTGGTTTATTTCCTTTAAATAAACCGTATACTTTTGATTGCAAATAAAAGCAATTTAGTAGTTTATTTATTTACACAACAACAGTTTAAATAATCACTTTGTGTTTATATACAAATCGTCACCTGAAATGCAAAAGGGCGTAAAAACCAAATAATTCAAAATTGAGTTTTTAATGGATATTGGTATAGCGCATCAAGGAACACGTCAAATGTTTAGCTTTCTTTTTAAAAAATAACCACAACACTTTTAAATATATTTAGTTTTTTGTTTGTCCAGTAAAATTTCTAAAAGTAATGATAAGCTCTTTTGCATTTAAGGTGACGAAATACACATTTATAATTCGCCGAAATACACACACTTAATTTACACACTTTATAATGTACATGAATACACTGGTAATGCAGTAGATGTTTAAACTAACTGACTGCAACCGCCATCTTCCAGCAGTTTCATAAATAATCTTAACGGACAAAACTAGAATGTTCTATGCAGCTTTAATATTTAATGTTGACATATACTTACAAACAATATTAATAACTGCGTGTTATCAACATTGTTGATAAGTAAAAGTTTCTACTAATGGAAATGTTTATAAACATGATGAGTGTTGCAAGCAGTCTTTACAGACCATTAAATTCATATTGATAATGCAATTGCGTAACAATATGATGCCAGAAAAATGGAAAAAGGTTATGGCAAATAATGGAAAAAGCATTTTTGGTGGATAAAACATTTTTGGAGTTTTTATTAAAAATATAGTTTCAAAATAAACTCTGGTGTGAATATGTTCTCATTTTTGGGCAAAAATGAGTTTAATACTATGTTCACATTTGCAGAGTTAATCATCTCAAAAGTGATTAAGCTCTAATCACTTCAAAATCCAGATGATTATCCATACATTTAAATGATTTGTTAATCACTTCAAATTGACATGATTAAATCTTAATCACTTCATTAATCACGTAGGATCAACTGAACATACCTCAAACTGATGAGGATGTAGAATCGGCCACCTTTTGGTGTAGTGCCGATAAATAAATTTTGACAGAAGTTTTCTCTTTTTTCCCTAAAAAACCTTAAATAATTCATCAATGTTCACAATTTCATTATTAAAAAGTTTAAAATAATTTGCTGATATCTTTAATAAAGTATTTATTTCCATATTTAATGCCTTAAAGAAATATAAATTTGTTTGTTGTTTTTTTATTTGTCAACTTAATCATTTTAGTGTCAACTTAATCGTCTCAAATGTAATGTGAACGGCTTTGATTAACTTAATCAAAATTTTGCTTAAACGTGTTTAAAAGCCCAAGTGTGAACATAGCATAAGGCTTTTTTTTCGTAACCAACCAGCTGAGACCTGCGACGAATGCCTAAGAGTCGGTTCAGCCGAGCCGCCGAATCCTGATATATTAGGACATTATGACAATATGACTGATAAGAGACCTTGTGAATTGACCTAATATGTTTCACTTAAATGTGTTATTCGAAAAAGCTTTCTAACTAAGTTTTCCCACATTCATCCACAAAAAAGCTTTTTTCACTAAAATAAATTGGTTTTTTTTCCAAAATTTTCTAGTAAAAATAATATTTTTTTTAAAAAATTTAAAAAAAGCTCAGTAGGATTTTCACATTTCCAAAAAAAATATATATGTATTTTCACTAAATATTTTTTTTCAAAAATGTTTGTTTCACTAAAATACTGTTACGAAATTGTACTTGAATTCAAATATAACGATTTTAACGACTGATTTAAGGTTGCATAATGCTTTCAAATAGCAGTGCCCAAACTTTAACATATCTGTGGGCGTTATTAACATTGAATAAAAGCTTTCAGTTTACCATTGATCGTAAGTTGGCAACGCTGTTTGCTGCGACCGTATATTCGAATTCGAATATTCAGTTAAGAACATTGTAGAAAGTACACCACAGATGGCGTATGTATTAGAAAGTTCTAGACAGTTAAAGTGCAATCTGTCAGTGTTATAAATAGTGGCAGAGGTTGCAGTCGTTAGTGAGTTTATCAGAGACGCTTTTCGAATAAACATCAACTGAGTGCTGTGTTTTTCAAGTGAATTGGTGTACATTATAAAGTGTGTGTCCGTATTTCTACGAATTTATAAACGTGTATAAAAAAACATTGAGTGACTATTTAATTCTGTTGTACATTTTAAATAAATAAAGAGTTGTTACAATTTTTAAACTACTAAACGGCTTTTATTTGCAATCAAAAGTATCCGGTTTATTTAAAGGAAATAAACCAACGTTTTGAAAAGGTTAAACGTAACAATACATTTTTTTTACTTGAAAAGCTTTTATACATACTTTTTATTTTAATAAAAAAATATTGTTTCCCATTTTGTCAAAAAAGTTTTTTCACTAAAATTAATTTTTATCACTAACAAAGCAATTTAATTAAATTTTTTTCCAAATTTTCTGTATAAGAAATATTTTTTTTTTTAAAAAAAATTTTGAAAAAAATCTTTACCAAATAAATTTTTTCAAAAATGTTTTTTCACTAAAATTCATTTTTTTACTTGAAAAGCCTATCTAATGCTTTTATACTTTCTATTTTAGTGAAGAAATATGCTTTAGTAAAAAAGCTTACAAAAAAAAAAATTTAAAAAGTTTGTCAAAAAATATTTTTCACTAAAATAATTTTTTAACTTAAGTTTTTCTGGTGAAAAAAATGATTTTGTGTTGAAAAATAATTTTGGGAAAAAATTTTGAAAAACTTTTTTTTAAATTCTTCAAAATAAGCTTTTTTACTTTAAGAAATTATGAAATTCAAAATGCCATTATTTCATAATTTCTTAAAGTAAAAAAAGCTTATTTTGAAGAATTTAAAAAAAAAGTTTCTCACAATTTTTTCCCAAAATGATTTTTCCATACAAAATCATTTTTTTCACCAGAAAAACTTAAGTTAAAAAATATTTTTTAAAAAACTTTTGATTATCTTTTGAAATATAAACGGCCCCAATGTAAGCTTTAAAAAAAAACTATGACAAGTGCCTGCTAAGGGAGAAGGTTTAGTTGTTTACATGTATGAATTAAAATTTCTTAGGTTCTCTCACTCTCTGAAACAAGGGAAAATTTTGAGGGGTCGAAGAGGGCAAGGTGAAATAGGTGTGGTACTGTACAAGATGTTTACTATTTGTATAAATTTCAAGCTTGTTGTTATTGTTGTAAATGTTATTATTATTGTTGTTGTAGTAACAATTTCTTAGTAATTCTTTAATAACAATTAACAATCAAGCTCAAACTATTCAAGACTCTGAGAATAATTGTTTAATTAATTTCTTACAGAATTTAGAATTGAAAAGAAAAAATCTTAGAGATTTATTTAAAATACTTGGAAACTACACGGTGGCCATTTGTCATTACTGATTCATCATGCTGGCAAATTATGATGATAATTTTATGCAATGCAAGTCACATGTGGACAAGTTTCCCCCACAGCAGCAGAAATGAGTCATTGAGGAAATGCTTAAGTAGTAAATAGTTAAAGTCAAAGAGATTTAATAAAAAATATGATTAAATAAAAAGCTAGGACTTTTATCTAACGTCTTAGAAATGTAATTAATAGATCTGGAAGTTTGTTACATGAAATCTTTTATCAATTAAAAAAAATGTCTATGTTTTCAACAAATATTAAAAGACAATTAATTAATCATTATCATCATTATAATTAAATAGCAATTGCTTGTGCTAAAGCAGTTGTTGTATCAAATGTTTGTTTTGTTTTTGTTTTTTCTAAATTTCATTATTAAATAGTTTTGATTTTTCTCACGAAACACCTACATTATGAGCTGGGAATTAATCAGGCAGGGTTGTAACCTCATGCATGAACTGAATTTTAAAATACTCGTACTTAGAGAAAACCAAACAAAGATTAAATTACCAGGAAGGGGGGCTAACAAAAATGATGACAATGATGCAGATTATGATGATGCTGCTAACCTCTAATGTGGGCGTTTTCTAACCATGATTAAGCTTTAACAAAGATTTTGAATTTCTTTACAAACTATTGTACTTAAACAAGTGTTTCATTCAATTATTGTAAATTAAATAAAATTGTTCTAAACTTACTTGTTTTTCTCGCACACCTCTTTTATGTACTCGAAATAATTAAATTTTAATTAATTCCCATTAATTTTCAGTTTGCTGCCACAATTCTAGCAAAAAAGAAAAATAATACTAAAATAATTTGCCATCATGACTAATAAATCAAATATGGTTTGAAAAGTAAAATAAAATAAAACAAAACAGAATGAAATGATTTGATTTAAATTGTTTAGAATGCAATTTGATTTCATTTGATTTTTTTTTTCATTTTTTTGTTATAGGTTTAAATGAACAAATATGAAACCTCAAATATTTTCCATCAACAATTTCAATTCAAATAAATGAAATTCTAGTTACGCATTCCAGTTTTTTTTTAATTATTTAACATTTGAAGGCGCCATCACAGTATTAAATTACACACCGTGTGCTCTGTACGGTTTATCTATGATTCTTCTCTCCTGTAGTCCCGTTTCATTATTTAAACATATTTGTTTAATTAAATTTGATTTGCTATCCAAGATACAGTGGGGCCTGGCCGATCATATTAATCACTACTGGTCATTGTAGTATGAAATTGTATAGGAAAATTATAGAAGAGGATGATCTGTAATCTCCAAGGTTACAAAGTTTATCACCTCAAATGTGGAAAGATTTTTAAGCTCTTTTGAACTTATGCTAGCTTATTGAAAAAATTTTTTTTGTAGAAAATTTGTTTAGAGAAAAATCTATTATTAAATCTAATATTAAATATTACTTATTTGAAGCAGAAAGATTTGCTGGAAAAAATATTCAAAAGCTTTTTGCAAACAAATTTTTGCAAAAAAATTTTATATAAAACTTCAAATGTCTTTTTAGACTTATTTAGAGAAACAAGCTTTTGTAGTAAAACAAAATTAAAAAAAAAATTTTAGAAAATAGTTTTAAACTGTTTGGGACTAAACGTATTTTTTTTTTTTGAGGCCAAAAGTTTTTTTTAATGAAAAACTGTATTTTATTGATAAAAGCTTTTTAGATGGATAAAACATGAGTTTTGGTGTGAATACTTTTATGTTAAAAAATTTGTTCACATATACAAATCATACAAATATTTTTGGGCATAAATTAGTAAAAGCTTTTTTTGGCGAAACGAAATTTTTAGGAAAAAAAAGTTTTTTTTTAGGAAATAAGGTATTTTAGTGATGAAACTTATTTCAGAAAACAGCTTTTTTTGGAAATAAAAGTTCTAGTAGCTAAATCTTTTATTGGCGAGAAATTTTTTTCCGAAAAAAGCTTTTTTTCGGGAAATTGCTATTTTAGTGATAAAATATGGTATTTTCAATAAAATATTTTAAAAACGATTTTTTATAAAAAGAAATTGAAAAAATATGTTTCAGTTAAATGTGTTCTTTGAAAAAACTAAGTTTTTTCACAATTATTCAAAAAAGTTTTTTCACTAAAATAAATATTTATCGTTAAAAAAAGCTCTTCAAAATGCGGTATTTACAATAGATGGCTGTTTTTGCTTTTAATAACTTATATGTCATTTTGAAGGGTACAAAGCTGTCATTAGTTATTTAACATTATAGTGTAAACAACAAAGTTTTGTTTTGGCTTCGAAAATATCGAATTTTGTGCCAACAAATCGTCATATGCGGGAAGTTTTGCTTAACTTCATTACTTTGAAAAATTGTAAAAACTGAAATCTCGGAAAATGTACAAAAATATTTAAAAAAAAACTTGAAGTTCACCCAAACCCTCTGGCCCGCAACATATTAGATAACCGTGGCCACACTCAATTAAGAAGGAGGGACACAGCAGACCTAATCTAGAAGGAAGAATGCCAATTTAACCAAAACATGAATACACAATTTTTTCGTCCGGCACTGGCTGGACTAATTAAATAATAATTATTAGATATAAGATTTGAACCACTTATTGTTAGTTCATAGATACAATAAATAAATGATGATAAAAAAAAAAAATTAAAAATGTGCAGCTGAAGCCACCGATTGCTCACAGAAGCTTATGGTAAATGTGTTCCAGCGGTTTCAACGTGCGGAACACAAAAATCGCCCAAGCCTGCCAAAAAAGTTTGAAGACCAAGAATTGGAGGCATTACTCCATGAAGATTGTTGTAAAACTCGACAAGAGCTTGCAAAATCACTGGGAGCTACTCAATCATCAATTTCAAAATGTTTGTAAGCAGCAGGATTCAGCAGCGAAATTAAGTAACATACAAAGCCGCCAGAACTTAAAACACGAATTTGCATGTCCAAAATATAAAAGAAAATCATTTTTGCACCGAATCATTACTTGCGATGAAAAATTAATCCAATACAATAACCCGAAACGGAAGAGATCGTATGTAAAGCCCGGCCAACCAGCCAAATCGACACCGAAGCCAAATATCCTCGGCGCTAAGGTAATGCTCTGTATTTGGTCTGAGCTGCTGGCCAGACCATCACATGGAACCAGTACCGAACGCAACTGATTCGTTTGATACAGGCATTAAACCGTAATATTACATCATGACAACGCTCGGCCACATTATGCAATACCGGTCAACAACTATTTAGAATAAAGTGGTTGTGAAGTTTTGCCTCCCCCGCTTTAGTCCAGACCTTGCCCCGTCCGAATACTATTTGTTGCGATCGATGCAGAACGCTCTCTTTGGTATACGTTTCACTTTGGAACAGAGTATCCGATATTGGCTTTATTCGATCTTGACATCAAAAGATGAGCAGTTCTTTTGGCTTGAAATTGCATATGTTGCTAGAATGATGGAAAAGGGTCATAGCTAACAATGGCCAATAATCTGAATAAATTTATTTTGTAAAAATGTTTATAAATAAAAGCTACAAATTAAAAAATAATCCCGCATTTTTAAAACATACACTCAATATTGTTACGAAATTGTACTTGAATTCAAATATAACGATTTTAAGGGCTGATTTAAAAGTAGCATAATGCTTCAAATAACAGTGCTGTAATAGCAAACTGTAACATATCTGTGGGCATTATTAAATAAAAGCTTTCAGTTGATTTGATCGTAAGTTGGCAACGCTGTATTCGAATTCGAATATTCAGTTAAAGAACATTATAGAAAGTACACCACAGATGGCGTATTAGTAAGATCTAGAATATTCGAATTTTGACAGTTAAAGAACAATCTAGAGTGCAGATGGCAGTGTTATAAATAGTGGCAGAGGTAGCAGTCGTGAGTCAGTTTATCAGAGACGCTTTTCAAATAAACATCAACTGAGTGCCTTAAAGTGTGTTGTGTTTTCCAAGTAAATTCGTGTACATTATAAATTGTGTCTGTATTTCTGCGAATTTACAAACGTGTATAAAAACATTGAGTGACTATTTAATTCTGTTGTTGTTGTACATTTGAATAAATAAAGAGTTGTTACCATTTTCAAACTACTAAACGGCTTTTACTTGCAATCAAAAGTATCCGGATTATTTCAAGGAAATAATAACAATATGTTTCAGTTAACTATGTTCTTTCAAAAAGCTTTCTCACATGGTTGAAAACACATTTATTCAAAAAAGCTATTTGTCAAATTTATTCAAAAAAGCTTTTTTCATTAAAATACATTTTTCTCACTAAAAAGGCTGACAATTTTTTTTTAATTTTGAAAAAAGATTAATTGAGAAAATTTTCAAATTTTTCAAAAAAAAAATATTTTCACTAAGAATTTTTTTCAAAAATATACTAAAATAAATTTGTTTACTAGAAAAGCCTTTTTAATGCATTTATTCCTTCTTTTTTAGTAAAAAAGCTTTATTAAAAAATGTTGTCAAAAAAAGCTTTTTGCACTCAAATAATTTTTTAGGTTAAGTTAAGCTTTCTGGTGAAAAAAATGTTTTTGAGTGAAAAAATAATTTTGGGAAAAAATTGTGAAAATAGCACTAAGTTTTTTTTTAATTTTGTATAAAAAAGCTTTTTTCACCAAAATTTGTTTTATTATAACACATTTATTAAAGCGTATTTCCTATATTTTAAGCTTTTTGAGAAAACATTAAAAAAAAAGCTTTTTTCATTCAAAAAATAATTTCTCACTATAAAAGCTTTTGTAAATATTTTCCACAATTTTTTCAAGATAAAGGTTTTTTTAGCGAAACAATTATTTACGTAAAGTGAACTTTTTGGTAAAGAAAGTTTTTTTCTCAGTGCCTTTTCCCATTTTTTTTTTCAAAATTACGCATTTTCTGTAAAGAAAGCTTTTTTAATTGACAATATATTTTTTATTTAGTGAACAAAAGCTTTTATAGTAAAATTTTGTAAAATATAATTTTTTTTTGTCTAAAATTAGCGTTTTATAATTTATAGATTATAACCTTTTTTATGGGCTTATTATGCAATTGTTATCATGTTTTATGTTACATATCAGATATTTGTGAACTTAAAAGAATTTAGTTTCAACGGTGATAATAGGTCTGTGCAACATAAATATTGAACCAAAAGTATAGAATTTCTTTATATTTTACCAAGTTTAATAGGGAGTCTAGCAAGTCGACTGCAATTTATTTAAGAATCTTCTAATTGTTTATTGTCTTTTTGTGGAAAACGAACAACAGTTTGTTTGTTTGTTTATAATTTTCTATGTTGTATTCGTGTTAACAATAGAACAAATTTAATATGAACCATTTATGATGGTTCAAATTTATTGTCACTTTTCATTTGGTTTAATCTATCAAAACTAAATGACAATGGAAAAAAACAAACGAACGAACGAACCAATTTGCGGTTTCATTTTCCCATTCAAATAAACACATAAATAATTATTTATAGATAAATGAAAATAATTCCCAACTATGTTCATTATTATGACAATTATGGTTATTTTAATATAATTATTGCAAAAAAATGTAAATCATTTATACAAGACTTTTCTAACATTTATTGGTAATGAATGTGTTAAACTTGTGGCCATTATGAATAAATAAAATTTAACATCCCGGCCGGCCGGTCGGTCAACTTGGAATAAAAACAATATTTATTTATTGTGGATCGGCGGCAGCCAGCCACTACTTTTAGCTTATAGTTGTTATGATAAAGCAAACAGATTGTTGAGGTTGCTGGTTGATGGTTGGTTACCTTGAGGTTATTTATTTATTTCTCTGTCGTTTCATCTTTTTCCAATTGCACGAGTACTTCAACGACTCTCGGACTCATAAAGTTGAATGTATAAGAATTTTAAATTAGCGTAAAAAATAAATAAAATAAACTATTCAAACTAAATACATGCTTTTTTCCAAGTTGGCGAAAAAAAACAGCAGCATTATGGCAGTTGGTCGCAAATTCAATTCAATAAGAATGACGATGCTGCTGCAGCTTCGCCACAGCCACATCTCAACAATTGTAGTTCTCTAGTAAACTATTCAAGCAGCTCAACTAAAACATCGGTAAATTTATAACTTCCTGCTTTTTTCATCTTCTTTATTTCTAACGAATTTCTAACTGCATACAAATAAAATAGTTGTACTGAAGAGCAGTCAGTAGAAATAAGAAATACAAACAGACAGTTTTACAAAATGAAAATAAGTCTGAACTAAAACTTGATGTTGTTGATTCTTATGTATAAAGAAGAAAAGCTAGAAATCCAACCAAAACTAGGAAATATAAGTGCAATTTCTTGACTTTTGTTTGCATTTTATTTCTTTCTTAGGAATACATATGAACCTAACCAATCACTAAAATGCAGGTCGTATTCATTCGAATCACTCGAATACATATTTAATAAAATCCGCCATGGCTTTACAGCCATCTAGAGTGGACAGCGTAACTACAACAAGAAAAAATAAATCAAAACATAAAAAAACCATGAGGTGGTTAGTTTACTAACCACTACTAGAAGCTGTTTAATCAGTCTGTTTTTTAATGCTCGGGTTAAATGTCACACTGCGCTAAATTTTTGACATTTATGATCGGTATACTCTGGTAAATCATCATGAATAGCTTGACGCTTGAGCAACGCTACCAAATTATTCAAATTTACATTGAAAATCAGTAATCGATTCGCGCATCTTATAGACGACTGTTTTATCGCAAAACTGTGTTCAGCGATGAGGCTAATTTTTGGCTTAACGGGTTTGTTAATAAACGAAATTGCCGAATATGGAGTGAAGTCAATCCACAACAGACACTACATACTCCATTACATCCAGAAAAATGGTCAGTTTGGTGCGGCTTACACTCTGGTGAGATAATTCGACCTTATTTCCTCAAAAATTAAGCCGGGGCTAGCATAGGGATCAATGCTAGCATCATGATCAATGATTTTTTGTTTGAAAATATAGCCGACATTCATCAGCGCCAGATGTGGTTTCTACTGGTTTGGCGATCACTTGATTTCGCAAAAATGGACTTGACACTTGGCCTCCAAAGTCGTGCGATTTGAAACCTCTCGATTATTTCCTGTGGGCCACGTGAAGTCACTGGTTTATGCTGATAAACCAGCAACAATTGACACCTTGGAGGGCAACAGTGTTCGTGTTATTCGTCACATACGGCCAGCAACTATCGAAAAAGTGGCACAAATTGGACGTCCTGAATGGGTTTCGTCAGCGATGGCCATATGCCCGAAATAATTTTCAAATGTTAATGATGTAACGTGGATAAGTATCTACCTACTTCCCCGTACATAATATAAAATAATAAATTTAATAATAAAACAATTTATATGATAATGATTAAATTACCACCTTGTAATTCTCATTTAGTTTATAATAATTTGTATACAAGTAACGAAAGTTTACACACTGAAGGGCGGTTCATACGAGACAGTATTTTCCAACCACTTTGATATTAATTTATCAACGTAGACTGACATAAATCGGTCAACCCATTTTTTCCTTTTCCGGACACGAACATAGTTCAAGTACCGATAATACATTTTACCAGCGAATTCGGTCGACTGTTCAAGATAGAGGCTTCGGCAACTGTTCAATACAGAGTCATAGGTCGACTGTTCAATACAGGGGCTTCGGTCCACTGTTCAAGACAGAGGCTTTTTCCGACTGTTCAATACAGAGACTTCGGTCGACTGTTTAATACAGGGTCTTCGCCCCACTGTTCAAGACAGAGACTTCGGTCGACTGTTCAATACAGAGACTATTGGGTAACATAGAGACGAGACGTGATTGTCAAAAACCTATCTCAGGCAACAACAAAATACATGCTAGTCAATGTATTTTGTTGTTGTATCAGACATATGATTTGTTGTATTTTTGTTTAACAAATCGGAGTGTCTCGTCTCTATGTATAATTCTCTATGACAGAGACTTCGGTCGCCTGTTCAATACAGGAGCATCGGCCCACTGTTCGAAACAGAGGCTTCGGCCAACTGTTCAATACAGGATCTTTGGCTAACTATCCTCCTAGTTAAGTGCATTTACGTGTATTATAGACTAAAGGTAGGATCACATGATTGCCGCAATGCACCAATTATTGGTCTATTTTATACGTCAATCGTGTGATTTCACAACTTATTGGCTCATATGTCAAACCACAACAATATTGTGCTTATTTGGCCCAATCAAATGCAACCCTGGTACGGCAATCATGTGAACGCTTGATAGGCAACATGCACCAATAAAAAAGTTAAAAATACACCAATATTTATTGTGTTCTAGTGCGGCAATCAAAGAAGACAATTAGCGCCAATATTAATTTTTGTAAATGAAATATTGTTTTTGTGAGCCACTCTCTGACCCACATACATCTTTTAACATTTCTTTATTAATTTTTTTATATGATAATTAAGGCCGACGCAATTTTCTTTTTTTATTTAACAAATATTTTTTTCAAAAATAGATTGTTTTTACATTTATGTAAACAAAACAAAATTTAAAATCTAGCACAACAGCTGTTTCTCTGAGTTGCCGTAAACTGGAACAATCGTGTGACTGAAATGCGACAATTATTGCCACTAAATCGCTTTGCGCCAATTTACGGCAATCAAATTTATATAAAATGAAGCAATCATGTGACTGCAGAGAATTTGATTGGGACAATTTCTTTATTGGGCCCCAATTCAGCACAATAAAAATTGTATTAAATTGGTTCATTGCGGCAATCGTGTGATCCTACCTTAAGTATCTAAAATATTATAGTTTTAATTATCACCCGATCCTGTACCAACGAAAACATCACCAGAACCGTCTACATCCGAACGTAGAATCATCACCAGAAACCCGTAGTTACCGCTTGTGACAAACTGTCCATTTAGTGAGTCGTATCAATACATCGTACCGCCGACGATTATTGAATAATAATTTAATAGTTTATTAAGCAAAAAAATTAATTCCTTTAGTTTTTTTCTTACTAACTCATATTGATCTTAGGTACATTTTTGTAATTGATTGTTTCCTTGAATTTTGAATGGTTTGCTACCTATGGACCTGAACAGGGGAAAAAAGTAAAAAAAAAACAATTTTTTAAAAGTTTATTGTGATTTTGATCTTGAAAATTGAAGGCAAGGGCTACAACTTTGCCTCAGGGAGTAAATCAAAATTCCGAACTATTTGTAAGATATGAGCCGAGGCCCCAAATCGTTGGGGGACCATAAAAGACTTTGGGAAATACTGGGAGACACGGAACTTTTTGTTTTTGGTCTTTAGCACGTACTGGTGTCCGTAAATGGTTATATTTTTCGTGTTACACTGTGTTATGCATCAATATTTCTGATATTTTTTCCATAATTTTGTACAAATGAGAAAATTTATATACATTTTCTTGTTAAATACATATTACTCTCTGTTTTACTTCTACAAATTTTCTCCATGTTTATATTTTAACACCGTGTATATATAAATATATTTAAAATTCATTTTTCATATTGTCACTTTTTAAATGAAAAACATCATTTGTAGGTGGTAGGCCTAGAGGCAGTCATCTTCATTTACATCTTTCAACAGGGTCTTTAGTTGTTTTTTTTTTTGTTTGATTAATTCTAGCATCATAGAGATTCGCACACAGTTTTTCGCTTAAATACAGAAGAAGATGATGATGAAGTTGTTGATGTTTTACATTTAATTTATGTGAATGTTTATCATTATGTTCCTGCAGTTGTTAGTTAGTGACAATTTATGCCTTTAAAGTTGTCAAATGAAGCACAGATATATCGATTGTCTACTTTATGCGTCCAAGGTAATGAAGCGTAGAGCCAATTGCCACTTTAGTGTCCCTAAGTAATCTACAAAGTAGACATATTCTACTCTTTTTACATTTATAGTTGGCTCAATTGAGCTGATACTATGATTAACTTCCTTTTAGGACATGTAAATTTCCAAATACCTTTGTAATTTGATGGATTGGTAAAATCATAATCTCCAGAACTGCTGGGGTAAATGTAAACATATGTGTTGTTACACATTTTTTCCTCAATGTGTTATGCTGCAACACTGTACATTTAAATACGTGTTAATGTTTGTATTGTCTGCTAAAAGTGGGCGGAATAAAAAAAAACAAGAACCAGAAGTTTAAACAAAAAAACTCTGTGCCACTAACAAGTTTCATCTTGTTTTTCTCTTGTTGTAGCTTCTTGTTGCTTTTGTAGTACCACAGATATCAACGACTGTTGCTACTTTACATGTTAAACACACATCTTCAGTACAAACGACTGAACGAAGGAAGGAAGGTCTTTCTTATCGGCATGGGCGTTTTGCCCTAAAGACTGTCAGTTGAATCTACTAATAGATATTTTAATTTACTTGAGCTGCTTGCTTGGTTGTTGGTTGAGCATCTGCAACAATATTGCCCAACGATTAAAGTTAACCTCTCTAGTCTTTTGTTTTCTATTGCCTTTGACTGCTGGCTACAGGCTCTGTTGCTTGTTGATGCTGTGCAGTTTTGCTCATTAAGGGTTAAAGAGTTTTCCATTTAATAATTTTAATTTACATGGCAGCAAGTAAGTTACACAAAAAAGAAAAAAACGACCAAGCCATGGCACTTCTAGAAGGCAAATGTTAAATAGTCTTGTAGTTTATCAGTTAATTAAAGAGAATTTACGCCGTACTTAGATATTTACTGGAAGTGTTAGTAATATAAAATAAACAGAATGGACTTTAAAAGAACATAACTTACAATAACTTACAAGAAGGTAACAGGGACCAAAGTTTAATGGAATTATATAACACATTTTGCAATGGCTTTTATATACTTTCTGCTACTTTCCATTAAAAAGAATCAATATAATTCTCATTTAGTTAAGAATATTTTACATATTTTACTCTTATACAAAAAAATTTTACAGAAAATTGTAAAAAAATTCTTTACAAAATTCCTATAAATAAAACAGTTATGCACACAATTTTCTATAAAGAAAATTGTCATACATAACATTTTTAATAGCAAAACTGTTATACGCAGAATTTTCTATAAAGAAAACTGTCATATATAAAATGTTTAATAGCTGAACTGTTATACGCAGAATATTTTATAGAAAAAATCTGTTATACGCAGAATTTTCTATAAAGAAAACTGTCATATATTAAATTATTAATAGCAAAACCGTTATACGCAGAATATTTTAGAGAAAAAACTGTTATACGCAGAATTTTCTATAAAGAAAACTGTCATATATAAAATTTTTAATAGCTGAACTGTTATACGCAGAATATTTTATAGAAAAAACTGTTACACGCAGAATTTTCTATAAAGAAAACTGTCATACATAAAATTTTTAATAGCAAAACTGTATACGCAGAATGTTTTATAGAAAAAATCTGTTATACGCAGAATTTTCTA
The DNA here is from genome assembly GCF_958450345.1 of Calliphora vicina. NCBI lineage: Eukaryota > Metazoa > Arthropoda > Insecta > Diptera > Calliphoridae > Calliphora > Calliphora vicina. Next base: position 9,505,790 of record NC_088781.1, read on the forward strand.
TAAAGAAAACTTGCATACATAAAATTTAAAATAGCAAAACTGTTATACGCAGAACATTTTATAGAAAAAACTATTATACGCAGAATTTTCTATAAAGAAAACTGTCATACATAAAATTTATAATAGCAAAACTGTTATAGGCAGAATATTTTATAGAAAAAACTGTTATATGCAGAATTTTCTATAAATAAAACTGTTATAAGCTGAATTTTCTATAAAATAAACTGTCATACATAAGATTTTTAATAGAAAAACTGTTATACGCAGAATTTTTTATAGAAAAAACTGTTATACACAGAATTTTCTATAAAAATAAACTGTTATACGCAGAATTTTCTATAAAGAAAACTGTCGTACATAAAATTTTTAATAGCTAAACTGTTATACGCAGATTTTTTTATATAAAAACTGTTATAGATACAATTTTATCTACAAAAAACTGTTATACATAGAATTTTCTATAAATAAAACTGTTATACAAAGTTTTTTCTATAGAAAAAACTAAAAATCATCTATAGAAGATACAGCATTTAACTATACACACAACACTGTTATACACAAAATTTTCCATCGCATTAGTAATGTTTTCATCAAAGGTGGGACAGGGAGAGGTCGATTGGGGAACAAATGGTTTTAAATCTGTAGCATTTAAACTTTTATTCCGATTGGCAAATAATGTATGAATGACTCGTACAGGAAGACATAAGCTTTCAGAAAATGAAATTTCTGACCACACTGTTAGAACAAAAGACGTGATACCGGTTGACAAATTCGACAACCTCTGGTTTGCAAAACTTCGTACAGTTCGTAACTTGTACAAATATGAACATATTTCATAAAGCAAATAGGAAAATGCTTTTTATTTCTCTATATTATCTCTTATACTTCAAAAGATATTTCAGTTTAAATTTTGATATTTTCGTTTCTTACCTTCACTTTATTTTGTTTTTCCCAAATAAAAGCTACTATGACTTATTCTAGGTGCGTCTATGATGAGTAAAGAGTCATTGCATTAGCATTTTAACTCATTACTAAGTTTTATATATTTTTCGCATTAATACAATATTGATATGTTCCCTTTCAGTGTTTTTATTTCTTTAAAAATATATCAAATTATTTCTATTTACCTGGTCACTTTAACAATTACTAATGACGATGATGATGATGATCATTGACTTACAAGTTTAAAAACATCTTGTAACAATTACAAAACTACAATTACATGATGAGAATATCTTCAGGGTCATAGTATTAAGTTATTATTAGAAAAGTAACAAATATTTAACAAGAATACAATTATAATCTCTATTTAAGAAAAATAATGAAAAAAACTACAGAAAAATACATAGTAAAATAAAACAAGTAAGAGAGATATATTCAACTGTGCCGAATTTTATATACCCTTCACCAAATTATACTCTAAAATAAAATTTTTAAAATTTAAAAAAGAAAAAAAATTGTTTTTAAAAATTTTTCAAAAACTAATTTTTTCCAAATATCTTTTTAATTTTTTTTTGAAATTTATTAGTGGAAAAAAATTTTTGGTGAAAAAAAAATTCGGGTTAAAAAATATTTTTCCCGATTTTGACCCATTGTAGGTCCAACTTACTATAGCCTTATATACATCGTTGCAATGGACTTTCAAATATCTATCATTAGATGTCCATATTGTAATGACTTAGTAACCAGATATGATAAAAAATAGGCCAAAAATTGAGGTTGTCCCGGTTTTTTCTTTATATTTCAGTCATTTGTTTCGATTTTAAATAGCAACCGAGACGGACGAATTCCCGATACATTGATGTATGAATTATGTATGTAAGTTATTTGGGGGCTACAGAAAGATGATTTCAACATACAGACGGACATCCAGAATATATATAATTTGTGGGGTGGCAAATGAAAAATGTAGAAATTACAAACGGAATGACAAACTTGCCACTCATGATGAATGAAGGGTATAATAAAATAAATAACTAAAGAAGGTACTCAAGTGTAAAATTAATTTCCAGAGAATTTTTTAAATGAAAGTTAAAAAACCCAACTGCAGCAATACAAATTTAACATCTTCTAGATAGTGCAATACAAAGAAACGAACATTGTCATGATGTTGGAATAAGAGAAATACTACGAATAAATTTATGTTTGGAAAAACCTGTAGAACACTTATTTATAATTCTAAGACCTGGGTGGTTTATGTTTATTTTTCTTCTCTACCTTATTGCATCATATTGTTTTTTTTTTCAGATTTTCCATTTTGAAATTATTGTCTTTAGAAATTGAAAGTTAAATGACATGACTGACATTTCCAACAACTGCTGGTGGTTTTTACTTCTATGATAAACTTTAGACGACCCTAAGAGGAAAATACCAATAGCATTTTTATTATAACCCAATAAGCATTTTTACTGGAATTGAAGTTGAAAGCAAGTGTAATTCAAGCCTTGTATTATAGTCAAGCATTTGAATTACAGTTGTATTATACTTTATTTCAATAGCATTCTGCAGTAAAAAGGAAACACAAATTTTTGTTTGAAAAATATTAAATTAGCATTCAAGTCAAATTCCAACAAAATGTTCAAGTGCTTGAATTTTTGGGACTTCGGTGTTTATTGGGAACCTTCGCCATGAGTGGCAAGGGTATATATAAGTTTGTCATTCCGTTTGTAATTTCTTCATTTTTCATTTGCAACCCCATAAAGTATATATATTATGGATCGTTATAGATAGCGAAGTCAATATAGCCATGTCCATATGTCCGTCTGTATGTTGAAATCAACTTTCCGTAACACCCAAATAATTTACAAACATGATTGATACATCATTATATCGAGAATTCTCCGGGCTCGGTTGCTATTTAAAATCGACACAATCGGCCCACAAATGGCTGAGATATAAGGAAAAAACCGGGACAACCTCGATTTTTGCCTCATTTTTGATACAGTGGGACCTCGATTACCCGTATTGGTCGGGACCGGGAGCATTCTGGATAATCAATTTTCCCGGTTAATAGTATTTTGAGTAGTTTTTTAAAGGATTTTATGTACACGTTTAAATAAAATAAGGATTTTATTAAATTTCGGACATATGCCCACAGCATTTCATTTTCTGGGCAGAGTAAGTTATTCTACGCATTTTTCAAAACTGCAGAAGTAACAGCGTTCCAAACATTATTAATTGTCAACAGTGCTTTCTTGATGTTAAACGCTCTCTTAAATTCTTATCTATTGATAGACATGAATAGTTTTTGCACTATAGTTTTTCGATAATGACATTTAAAGCTCCATATTGGACCATGATCCATCGGTTGGATCAAAAACAACACATTTGGTTTGGAAAATTGTACAAATCGTTCATTGCTGAGTTTTTCTATTCTATTGATATGAATTGTGGCAGCTATATAATCAGCTGAAGATTTGTGTCCTAAGTTTGTGAATTCCATGTCGCTTTTTTGTTTAATTTTGAGTGGAATATTTTAGCCTTTTCATTCACTATTAATCCAGAACTTTTGGTTCTTCAGCAGTCTTTAAATATTTTCATTTTCGAAGGGGGGAATTCCTCTTTTTCGTTTTATTCACATTGTGTTTGTTGTTCAAAAATAAACGAAACAAATTTTGCTTATAATCGCGGATAATTCAGGTAATTACGGTTAATCGATGCAAAAAAGTTGAAATCGATACAAAATTTATTTCTTTTTCATTCACGGATAATTGACGTTGCCGGATAATCGAGGCCTCACTGTATACATATATGTGGATTACAAAGTCATTAATATAGACAATATAGATATCTAATGATAGATATATCAAAGTCAATTAATTGCAACGATGTATGTATATAAGGCTGTAGTAAGTTGGACCTACATTGGGTCAAAATCGGGAAAAAAATATTTTTTAAATCCAATTTTTTTAACACTAACAAATTAAAAAAAAAAAAACATTTTTGTAAAAAATTAAAAACAATTCGAAAAAAAATTTAAAATTTTCAAAAAAAAAATTTAAAATTTTTTTTTTTTAAATTTTGTTTACCTAAAAATATTTAAAATTTGTATTTTAAAGTATAATTTGGTGAGGGGTATATAAGATTCGGCACAGCCGAATATAGCTCTCTTTCTTGCTTTTAAATGTTTTAGGGAAACTGAGTTTGCCAAAAACTCAATAGGAATAGATTTTTATTTGAGGTAACAAACATTTTAGAAAACATACGATAACACGATTCGAAATCTTCCCATGAAAAACTTTCATAAATGTGCAATTATTTAATAGACAATAAAGTAAAGTCATTATTCTACTACTTCTAAGTAATGCTGACGGTAGATAGTAGTCATTGAAAAGTAAGTTATTTAGTAATTACCAATTTTTAGCAGGATTTAAAAGCAATTATTTAAGATTTCGTTCTCTATTGGCCGGTCATTACCAAACTACTTCTAAGTAATATACGCGGTAATTTATTTGAAAATTCCTATTAGCCTTTCTTAAGGCACTTGTTAACTCTTTTCTCTATATGTATATAAACTTACATTTTGCTTCATTTTGCCAACATCCAACAAGAAGTAAACTATTTGCACAAAATGCAAAAACATGCCAGACAGTCTACCTACGTAAGTGCAATTTTATTTACACACATTTAACATTATGAAAAATCGTTAAGAACAACGACGGCGAAGAAGTACAAGAATCTCAATAACTAGGCCACATTGCAGATAAGGTACATCATCATGTTTTTTTTTAAACTTAAATGAAAAACAAACAAATAAACCATGCAACCATATAACCAACCAGTCAAGTCAAGTAACCAACCAACTTAACACACGTTGACTTTAGAAAAGTGTTGCGTTGCTTTTTCACCATCCACTTGAAACTCAATTCACATGCAGGAAGAAGAAAAAAAGAAGCAAAATTCTTTACTGGAGGTTGTGTAACTTTGCCTGAGTATGGAAAACTAAAAAAATTAAAACACTTTTCAGTGAAAACTTGTTTTCTTTGCCTTTTTTGTAACGGAAAATAGTGCATTAAAAAGGAAAATGAAGAACATTACAGTTTTGACGTTGGGTTTTTTTAGAGATTACACAAGTTTAAGGCAGAGGGAAATAGATAAGAGTATAGAAACTTTAATTGAGCAAGAATTTGTTTTAAATTTATTAAAGTAATTAAACATTAGATACAATAACACATTTATTCAACAAATATACATTTCGAAGTAATGGCTTAATATGCCAATATAATGATGTCTTACTACATTGGAGTTTTAAATCTAGAGTCTACTAATTATAGCTTAGTTACACTAAAATGGACATAAATAAATCTATATTACTTTTTTGTCCTTAAAATAACTAGTTACATATAAGGACTTTAATAATAAAGGGTGTTTTTACGCCCGATAGAACTTTAAACTGTAAAAAAAGTAAATTTTAATCAAACTAAATTTATTTAGAAGTGTCAAATAGCTCAGCCTTGGAGACCAATTGACATATCATCCATATTTTCAATCAAAAAATCATCCATCGTGGTGCGGTATCAATCTCCATTGACCGTAACACGAGTTTCGGATTAATTTTTGAAGAAAAAAGGACCGATGATGCCACCAAATGGAATTTTTCTGGATGTAATGGAGTCTGTAGTGTCTGTTGTGGATTGGCTTTATTACATATGCGATAATTTTGTTTATTAACAAACCCGTTATGCCAAAAATTAGCTTTAATCAATGCATAATGATTTGGCGGAGTATACTGATCATAAATGTTAAAAAGTGAGGGCATTATGACAGTTCAACTAGCCTGGCCAACGAGTTATTTTATCGTAAGTTAACAATGGTTCAATTGCCATTTCATGTCAAGTGAACCAACTTTTGAAATCGATGTCTTCCGATCGGGATGAAATTTCCAAAAAGAAGTCAATAATTGTATGTCTTGAGTTACAAAATAGTTTTTTTGATAGATATCCCACTCACATCCCACTAAGCGACAAAATTGGTCTTAAAGGAAAGGATCAAAGCTTTCTTTTGAGCAAAAAAAAATTTTTAAAAAAGGGCCCATATTGGAAAAAAAATTTAAAAAATCCCACTTGAATCCCACTAAGTGACCAAAAGGGTCTTCCCAGTCCATTTTGTAAAAAAAGCCCATTTTGTAAAAAAAGTCAAAAAAGTTTATGATTTCGGGAAAAAAATATTAAAATTTTTTTATTATTTTTTAATATTTTTTTTCGAAAGATTGAAGAAAGAGCTATCTAATAGATAATAAGTTACATGGATAAGATAAAAAACTCTTCTTGGCCAAAATGTCAAAGCGCCTCTGGTGGTGAGATTGCGCATTTTAGTCAAGCCAACAACCTTTATTTAATTATTTTACTTCGGTGGCGTTTTAGTGTTATACCACCGAAGGAGGGCGCATAAATATTAGTATTAGTAAACTAATAATTATTATAAACTGATGTTGTTTGTTGATTGGCAGCGGCTGGGAATCGAACCCACGCCACAAATACCATATCATGCTTAATGGTCAAACGCGCTAACCAATTAAGCCGCAGCACCAGACACCACCAGACATTAAATTTTTTAACTGATTTGGAAAGTAAATTGACCCAGTGGTTTAGAAACTTTTTTTTTTTTGGAAATAATTCGGTATCTTGGGAACTATTGGAGATATTATTACGAAATTTCACGTGGTTTGAGCTGTGGTGTTTTCGAGCTGACTTACGCTTGATCAGCATCCTTGGGCCAATGGTGGCCAGTACGTAGTCCCTCAAAGTTGGTCACCTCGGGTCTTAAATTTTTTAAAAAAAATCGCCAAAAATCCATTTGTGATCAGAATGAGCTGAAATTTTGAATGTAAATAGTTCTTGAGAAGATCTACAAAAACTATGCTAACAAGTGTAGGTTATTTCTATTAGTTGAAGAGATATTCGGGTTTATTGATTTTTATACCCTTCACCTTCGTGAGAAGGGTATATATAAGTTTGTCATTCCGTATGTAATTTCTACATTTTTCATTTCCGACCCTATAAAGTATATATATTCTGGATCCTTATAGATAGCGGAGTCGATTAAGCCATGTCCGTCTGTCTGTCTGTTGAAATCAGTTTTCTGAAGACCCCAGATATCTTCGGGATCCAAATCTTCAATAATTCTGTCAGACATGCTTTCGAGAATTTTGCTATTTAAAATCAGCAAAATCGGTCCACAAATGGCTGAGATATGAGGAAAAATCCAAGACAACCTCGATTTTTGACCTATTTTTTACCTATATCTGGATTACTAAGACATTAATATAGACAATATGGATATCTAATGATAGATATTTCAAAGACATTTGCAACGACGTATATAAGACCATAGTAAGTTGGACCTACAATGGGTCAAAATCGGGAAAAAACCCGAATTTTTTTAACCCGAATTTTTTTTTTAAAAAAAAAAAAAACAAAAAATTTTTTTAAAATCTAAAAAAAAAAAATTTTAAATTTAAAGAAAATTTTTTTTTTAAAATTTAAAAAAAAAAAAAATTAAATTTAAAAAAAAAAATTTTTAAATAATCGAAAAAAATTTTTTTTCCAAAAAATTAAAAAAACAACTGGAAAAAAATTAAATTTAGTTTACCTAAAAATATTTAAAATTTTTAAGTATAATTTGGTGAAGGGTATATAAGATTCGGCACAGCCGAATGTAGCACTCTTACTTGGCCAGGGCCTATGGAGGGTCGAAATTTATTTTTAAAATATCAGCTCTATTATCGATAAAATTTTAAATAAAATAAACACAACTTGCTAACAGTTATCTCTTCCCTATAAAAAGTTATACGCATCCAAATTTGGAACTTGTAAAAAGGGCCGTATTTTTTACGTTTTTTCCCAAAAAAGTCCATATATTTTTTCTTTTGTAGAAAAAAAAAATTTCTTCGGGACTATATAGAATTTTTATATGATTCGGAAAGATAACTTAATACAAAAACTTGTAAAGAAAAATTTGGCTCACTTAAACGGACATACCACCCCCCAGTCCTATCCAAACTTGGCCAATATTAAAATAAAAATTTCGGTTTGAGTAAAAAAGTCTAAAAAGCTCCATATTTGTATAACCCCATATGTTTCTTAAATATCTACTAAGTATTTTTACTATCATACGGAAAATAACTTCAGAGTAGGCACTTTTCTAAAAAAAAACTCAGTTTTAAAACACATTTTCCCCGTTTTAGGAATTTCAGTATTTGAAAATAAAAAATTTCAAAAATTGTAATGCCATTGATTTAAGCACATTTGAGTCTATATTGGTTCCAAATTTAGTTATGATATCTTTAATTGTTAAAATTTTACATTAATTAAAATTTTATATTTTTATTCGTGGAAAATCGTGATTTTTTTTTTAGTTTTTAAGGTAAATCAAGTCCCTAAATTTTATAAAATTATTTAATTATTAAAATATCAAACCTCAAGTCATAATGTTTTCAACAATATCAAATACTTATATTAAAAGCCTTTATTTACTCCTCAGAAGTTCCACAAACCTTGCCCACTTTGAAAAATTTGTACGCCGAATTCTTTGACTCTCCATAATATATATATAGAAAAATGAAGTGGTCCATGTATGTAATGGCATCACGTGAGAACGGCTGGAGCGATTTGGCTGATTTTTTTTTATTCGATTCGAAATTTTCAGGAGATGGTTTGTAAAGAAAAAGAATTCAAAAATTCCGTTAAAACTGGCAATTTTTTTTTTGAGTCCATTCAACTTTAATAAAAAAGCTCCCTAAAGTATGCAGTACAAATTTAGATATTTTATTTGCAAATAAATCAGAACAGACAGGTTTATGTGGGTTGGTGAAACTTGAAGAACTAACATTAGTAAATGCAACCGGGCGAAGCCGGGGCGGTCAACTAGTTGTTTATAATTTTGAAATCGGTTTAAAAATATGTGAGTGAGAGGTACTAAAGTACTACTATCTACCCTGAAACAGTTTTTTTCAAAATAACTCAAAATTTTGAGGGTGTTTCAAAATGTTTTTAGTATGTCCTCACCTAGGCCTACAACCCCCATTTTTCAAGTTCTTACAAAAAGTGTTATTTTGTAGCAGAGTGTAATTAATTAAAAACTATGATTCCTTATCGTTTTGCATTAAAAACCGAAATTGGAAAAATATAATGCATGAAATGTAAGCGGATTGAACCTCAATTACATATAATCTTTAAGGTATGATTATTTGATTTAAACAACTATACAAATAAATATCTCTTAAATACTTACAGAAACATTTAGCCATTGACATACATCTTTCAATAAGAGGGAAGGTTTTTATTTAATTCTAAAAAACAAGGTTTTCTTTTGTTTAAATTAAACGCCAACTAATTTTCTCAATTTGTTTTCATATTTAAATCCAGTCAAAGACTGTCTGCGCAAAAGATTTAAATACATTAATAAGTATTTAAAGAACAATAAAAACTAAATATTTGTTCGTGTATTACAGCATTTAACTAAGTAATTATTATTATAACTAAGTATTTCTGGGTAAATCGCATGTGTGTTTGTATAAAAAATAAAAATAAAAACTCCTACAAATGATTAAATACTTACATGCATAATAAGAATACAGGTGAGTGAGTAGGTAAGAGAGTAAACTGGTCGGAATGTATCTACGAAATCAAGAAATATCTACACAACAACATAGATGAAATAATACATACATACTTAGTAATAAACATTTATTGTGTAAAATTCTCACGTGTTTCAATTACAAATTACTTTTAAACACTTTGAACTTGAAAAATGTGTAATTTTTTTTTATTTATTTTTATTCTTTGTTATTGTTGTTTTATAACTGTTGGATTTCTTTCCAGTTTGTTATTTTTTTTTAAAATTTTTTTTCTTGTTACAAGTACAAACTAATGAACGAGTGTGTTTCTTTCGGTTTATGCATGTTAATTTAACTTGACAATTGACATTTTATGTCATTCAATTGTAAAAACAATACAATTAAATACAACAACATTAACTACTTCTTACTGCTGCTGCTGCTAAAACAACAACAACAACCTGCAAAAGTTCCCATCTTAATACATCTCAAGATTCATTAATGCGATTAAATGACTTTGTATTTTGTTCATTTTATTCACTCGCTAGTCACAAGACAAATTATTTTCATTTAATTATTTATTTTTTTACTATTATTCCACACTCTCTAACATAAACTTTAAAAGTTCTAATTATAGATTAATACAAATAGAATGGAAACTCTCCTAACAAACACCTAACTCTGTTAATAAAATTCCAAGTCCAAAATTTGTGTAAAAACTAAAACATTACTCGTATGTAAATGTGTTTGAGTAATTTTTTTTTTAATTTTTTTCTAGTTTCCTTTCTATGTTTATTTGTTCTATAGTTCTAAATATTTACTCATACATTGTTGTAATTATTTAATTCCCGATATTATGATGTTGTCAAGAATACCCTTTATTTAGCTAAAACACAAACAAACATGCAATCATGACAGCCACAAGCTTTCAAAAATTTCAGTCATTTTATTGATATTTATATGTAGTTATACCTATAATTATTTATTTAGAAGAATATTATTTTCTCTTTATTTAATTAGTTACTGAACAGGGTGAAAGAGTGTGCCGAGAAAATTAAATGGTATCTGGATACTTTTTTTTTGTCATTTTAATTATATTTCAATTAAAATTTCAAACTGATTTCTCATGACAAGTACCGTCCGTCATAAAACATAGAATTATAAGGAAAACAATTGAAGTTTTACACTTTTTTATATATGTATATGGGGGATTTCATGTCAAGTGAACCAATTTTTAAAATCGATGTCTTCCGATTGGATAGTTCAGCCACAATTTTTCAACAAGATCGGTCAAGAACTCTCGGAGTTAGAGGAGGTTGACATTTTGGCCAAGAAGGTGTTTTTTCTTATCCATATATTACCTATTATTCTTAGCAAAATAGCTCTTTCTCTAATCTTTCGAGAAAAAAAATATATAAAAATTTTTAGTAATTTTTATCCGAAACCAAAAACTTTTTTTTACTTTTTTTCAAAATGGGCCCTTTTATTTATTTTTTTTTCTTAAAATCACAAAATGTGTCCCAAATAGTTTTGATAGCTATTTCTAATCTTTCGACAAAAATATTTAAAACAAAAATTAAAATTTTTTTCAAAATCAAAAACTTTTTTGACTTTTTTTTTCAAAATGGGCCCTTTTTTTCTTAAAAGAAAGCTTAGATATTTTCCCAGTTTTAACCAGTTCATGTTTAGTAAAGACTAGGGTATTCATACGACTAATGATCGTTCGATTAATCGAATAATTTCTTACGAATAATTATTCGAACAATTTAAAAATGGCCATTTTCGAATAACGAATAATTCGAACAATTTTAAATACGAATAATCGAATAAAGCAAATAAATGTTCATATATATTTAAATTTATTAAATTGCTTAAAATTGTTCATAATTTCAAATTTAAATAAGTAACAAGTAAGAGAGCTATATTTGGCTGTGCCGAATCTTATATACCCTTCACCAAATTATACTTTAAAATAAATTTTTTTAATTAAACAAAATTTAATTTTTTTTTAATTGTTTTTCAAAATTTTTTTTTTTGAAATTGTTTTTGAATTTTTTATAAAAAGTTTTTTTCCAAATTTTTTTTTTTTTAAAAAAATGTATGACAAAAAATATTTTTTGATGAAAAAAAAATTCGGGTTAAAAAATATTTTTCCCGATTTTGACCCATTGTAGATCCAACGTACTATAGCCTTATCTACATCGTTGCAATGGACTTTGAAATATCTATCATTAGATATCCATATTGTCTATATTAATGACTTAGTAATCCAGATATACAGTGGTGGCCACGAATTTAAGACAAAAATAGTTTGCTAAATTCCACGTGATTGTCAATTATTTGTTCAAATATTTCCACACATATGTATGCATGAGGACTGTTTTAACACACAAGTGTATTTTATTCGACTGTGTTAATTCATACATATTCACCACGAACACATAAACTTTTTCTACAGCTTGACCAAAAAATTTTTTTTTAAATAAACATATTTTCTCACATTTATATCATTATATTTTTATTATTATAAAATATTCAGACCAAATTTCGTATTTTTAGTTCCATTAGTTTCGGTCATATCATGTTATTAACAGCGGATGTTCGCTGAGGTGGGTCAACGTATTTCCACATATCTTTGTCCATATATGTTTTACCGATTTTTCCAAACATTTTCCAGAAACTAGAAACATTAATAATAAATTTCATACCCTTAGATGTCCTTTTATTTTGGCTCTATCGCACTTAAAATTCAGTTGATGAAAAAAATGCAAGTATTTGTCTTAAATTGGTGGCCACCACTGTATATCAAAAATAGGTCAAAAATCGAGGTTGTCCCGGTTTTTTGCTCATATCACCGTTATTTATGGACCGATTTTGCTGATTTTAATTAGCAAACTTCTCGAAAGCATATCTGACAGAATTATTAAAGATATGGATCCCGAAGATATCTGGGGTCTTCAGAAAATTGATTTCAACAGACAGACAGACGGATATGGCTTAATCGACTCCGCTATCTATAAGGATCCAGAATATATATACTTTATAGGGTCGGAAATGAAAAATGTAGAAATTACAAACGGAATGACAAACTTATATATACCCTTCTCACGAAGGTGAAGGGTATAATAATGACTCACAAAAATTGTATTATTTCTGAAATTCGTCAACTAACTAAAGACAAAGGGACTTTCGATCACTGTGGATGAGTGTTCCGATAGCTCCTTCTATAAATCTATAAATATTACTGCAAGATGTTACAATTCTAAAAACAAATCTTTCAAAATTTTTAACTTAGGTCTTGAACCAATGAAAAATAAGGTACGGAATAAAATATTTGTTATTTAGTTGGCGAAATATTAGAAGAATCGCAATTAATAATCCAAATTTTTACTTAGCTTAAAGTGGAGTTGGATGTGATGGAGAATGTGATTTTGTAACGGTCGTTGAAAATGATATTGAGGATGACATTTATAATGATTACATTGAAATAGATGAAGGCCATGATCTTAAAATATATTTAAGTGATGTTATTAACCGCGTACGTAAGTGTTACAAAATATTTAATAAATCGAATGATAAACACAAGTATTGCAAACTAACGTTTTGTTGCAAGAAAAGCATGGAGTTCGTCTTTTACATGATTGAACATCATTGAATATCTTTGTCTAACATGTTAATAAATTGTTTGCGTATTTGTAAATGCATCAATCATGCACTGCCTGACTTCAAATTAGCCACGTTCACTGACAATGATATCAAACTTTGGACAGATTCAGTTTAATGTGGAATTCCCCAAGACCACAACGTTGATAGAGCTTGATGTATAAAAACAATTTAGAAATAGTGAATAATTAATTTACTAAAGAATTAGTTACTCAATTTAAAACCCGAATTAATGAACGACATAAAAAAGCTTATATTGTATTTGAATTCAGGATCATGTCCAACTTGCTCTTTAATGCATAGCTCCAAAACGGAAACTAAAGGGTTTGCTAGTCAATTGTTTTGTAGATTGTTCGGAAGTTAATCTGATCAAAATATTTCTTTTGAAAATTTAATGATGGACTTTGTTTTCGAAAGGTTTTTTAACATTATCAATACTTGAATTGTTAACTTTAATGTTATTTTTTGTTTTTCTTTAACAATAAAATACTGTTACTAAATTGTACTTGAATTCAAATATAACGATTTTAACGGCTGATTTAAAAGTAGCATAATGCTTTCAAGTAACAGTGCTGTAAAACTGTAACATATCTGTGGGCATTGTTAAATAAAAGCTTTCAGTTGATTTGATTGTAAGTTGGCAACGCTGTATTCGAGTTCGAATAATCAGTTAAAGAACATTGTAGAAAGTACACCACAGATGGCGTATGATCTATAATATTCGAACTTTGACAGTTAAAGAGCTTTCTAGACGGTAATGCAGTGTTATAAATAGTGGCAGAGGTTGCAGTCGTTAGTGAGTTGATCAGAGACGCTTTTCGAAGAAACATCATCTAAGTGCCTTAAAGTGTGTTGTGTTTTTTTCAAGTAAATTCGTGTACATTATAAATTGTGTCTGTATTTCTGAGAATTTATAAACGTGTATAAAAAACATTGAGTGGCTATTTAATTCTGTGGTTGTTGTACATTTTGAATAAATAAAGAGTTGTTACAATTTTTAAACTACTAAACGGCTTTTATTTGCAATCAAAAGTATCCGGTTTATTTAAAAGAAATAAACCAGCGTTTTGAAAAGGTTAAAACGTAACAATATTTTAATTTAAATTGTGATTTTTAGAATTTTTTTTTTTTGGCGAATTATAGATTTTTTTGTAAAAATTTTCGTCAAATTAGCGATTTTTTGTGAAATTAGAGTAGAATTAGAATTTTTTGTGAAAATGGTGTTTCTTTTTTTATCTTGGTAAAAGTTTATGATATTAGCAAAATCAAATTAAATTTGAACTGATTTAGCTGATTTTTGAGTAGTAGAATAGAGTACAATAGTAAATGATTTGTATCCGAATCGTATTTTTAATAAAATGCCTCTTAAACGCCAGGGAAATATGACACAATGAAATTTACAGGAACAAAAAAAAAACTCTCTAAAAAAAGTACAAATCATGATCAAGCAACCGAATGCATGTCTGTAAATTTAGCATTTAAATCATCCAAATTGCTGTTGCTGCTGCTACTTTTGACAATGATGACAATGTTCGTTGCATAATAAATTGTATATTGTACATATATTATTGTTTAAATATTTCTGAATAAAGTTTAGTTTTATTCCTTTTCTTTTACTTCATTTTTTACTTGTTATTCATATTTTTTAACATCTTTTTTGTTTCAGCCAGCCACTTTAAAGTGTAAGTAAAACGTTGTGCCAGACGTAGACATGACTGTTGAAGTTGACGTTGCTGTTTCTGGCTGTCTGCTAATGTTGTCAAAGTCTAGAGGAGATTCGTTCCTCATTTCTTTGAATTTGTTTTTTTGTGTTCTTCTGTAGCTGTTACCTTAATTTTGATTGCAAGCACGCGTTTTTTTTTATAATCATTTAACTAATCAAGTGATCATCTGGAATAATAAGATTTATTTCTTTTTATAATTTTAATTTGTGTGTTTTTTTTAATTTTTTTGTTTTTCATACATACAACAATATGTCTATTACGTTATTATCAGCATTATAATTAATTCTTTAATTTGTAATTTTATTTTTGTTGTGTTGTGCTGTTCAAAGATCCGGGATTGAAATACAAATATGTAAATAATACATAATATAATTTTCCCATCTACGAAATTATGTTTCCTTATCCATTTGATTAAATATCAGTATAGATTAAACCCTTTAATGCATATTGTTGCCAATTATCTACATTCCAGTTCCACTTAATTTTAGACTACTATAAGCTTGATACTAATTCAGAATAATCAAATGGAGTACGAAAAGTTTCATCTAAAGAAATTTTAAATCAAACTAAAGCTAAAGGAAATATAATAAATAAAAATCAACTAAATATTTGATACCTTATAGAAAAACAAGTAGGAGATCTATATTCGGCTGTGCCGAATCTTATATACCCTTCACCAAATTATACTTTAAAATAATTTTTTTTTAATATTTTTAGGTAAACAAAATTTAATTTTTTTTAAATTGTTTTTCAAAATTTTTTTTTAATTTTTTTTAAAAAAAAGTTTTTTCCAAATTTTTAAAAAAAAAAAATTTTAATTTGGGTTAAAAAATATTTTTCCCGATTTTGACCCATTGTAAATCCAACTTACTATAACCTTATCTACATCGTTGCAATGGACTTTGAAATATCTATCATAAGATATCCATATTGCCTATATTAATGACTTGGTAATCCATATATAGATCAAAAATAGGTCAAAAATCGAGGTTGTCCTGGTTTTTTGCTCATATCTCCGTTATTTATGGACCGATTTTGCTGATTTTTTCTCGAAAGCATGTCTGACAGAATTATTGAAGATTTGGATCCCGAAGATATCTGGGGTCTTCAGAAAATTGATTTCAATAGACAGACACAGACAGACAGACGGACATGGCTTAATCGACTCCGCTATCTATAAGGATCCAGAATATATATAATTTATAGGGTCGGAAATGAAAAATGTAGAAATTACAAACGGAATGACAAACTTATATATACCCTTCTCACGAAGGTGAAGGGTATAATAAAAGTAAAAATCATGCATTTAAGGATTAAAGAAAATTCAACAGCTTATTCATCTAGCTTTTTGTCCCTTTTAACTAGAGTAATTATCCTTTATCGACTCTTTATGACTTAAACATATTCGTAAAAAGACTTTTAAAAACCCGTTAAATATAATTCTCAACATGCATCATATATTTAAGGCTTAAAGTCACTATTAAACTCATTTTGTGTTCTTTTTTTAAATCAGCATTAAAATGCATCCAAAGACCGCCAAACACCCACTAACAAAAATAGCAAACATTTCATTCACAATATCAATGTTGATATTTTCGAGACAGATTCGAGGGATAACTCAAAAAGCCATGATATAGTTTTGAATACACCAAAGAGCCAACAGTTAACCAAATTTCCTTTTTGATCTCCTTGAGCCTGCCTCTATATATCTATATAAACGATCAAAAATTTTGCTATTAAAATTAGCAAAATGCGTTTTTTGTGAAATTCACTTTCTTTAAACTGAATTCTTAATCGAATTTGGAAAAGGCTTTGTTAACTTTTATTAGTATTTTAATTATCTTATCAAAATGCATTCGTAAAGCATATACCTGCCTAAGTTGTCTGGAACCATCGGAAATTCGACCAAAAAACGGAAATTAAAAAATCTTCAAAATCGCCATACAAAAATTCAATAGTTTTCCAAAACTTCAACAAAAAAATCTCTAATTTCACCGATAATTTCACAAACAAACGCAGATTTCAACACAAAATCGAAAAATTTTACTTATCTATCATTTATACTCAGTTATTCAACACTATAGTGTAAACAACAAGCACACCAATTGCTCACTAAAGCTTATAGTGAATGTGTTCCTTCGATTTCATCATGCGAGAGATGGTTTGTTCGGCTTTCAGTTGACCATTGATCGTAAGTTGGCAACGCTGTTTGCTGCGACCGTATATTCGAATTCGAATATCCAGTTAAAGAACATTGTACAAATAGAGCTTTCTAGATGGTAATGCAGTGTTATAAATAGTGGCAGAGGTTGCAGTCGTGAGGGAGTTTATCAGAGACGCTTTTCGAATAAACATCAACTGAGTGTGCGGTGTATTTCAAGTGAATTCGAGTGCTTTAAAGTGTATTTGTATTTCTGAGAATTTATAAACGTGTATAAAAAAAACATTGAGTGACTATTTAATTCTGTTGTTGTACATTTTAAATAAATAAAGAGCTGTTACAATATTCAAACTACTAAACGGCTTTTATTTGCAATCAAAAGTATCCGGTTTATTTAAAGAAATAAACAATATTATTAAAACGTAACAATATTATGAGCTGCTGAAATCTGACCACACCATCACAGGAATCCTGTACCGAATGTAACTGATTCGTTTGGCACTTGACGTGTCGAAGTTCTTCGACACTGTCAGTCACGCCACACTCTTCCAGGACATCCTGGAGTCCATAATGCCCAACAACACAAAGAGATGGATCGTGAACTATCTGAGTGGCAGGCAGTCGTTCGTGGAGTTTAGGGACAAATTCTCAAAACCTCGTGGAGTTAATCAGGACGGGATCCTGTTGCCGTTCCTGTTTAACGTCTACCTCTCTAAACTCCTAGTGCCCCCACAGGCTGTGGATGAAATCA
The DNA here is from genome assembly GCF_958450345.1 of Calliphora vicina. NCBI lineage: Eukaryota > Metazoa > Arthropoda > Insecta > Diptera > Calliphoridae > Calliphora > Calliphora vicina. The sequence goes on from NC_088781.1 coordinate 9,523,645, forward strand.
CACTGCACCATCTTAGCGACCATCTTTTTAAAAAAAAAAAAAACACAAACTTCAAAGCGTTTTGCTTGTCTGCAGAAACACCCAGAGTCTCTGGCAGGAATCGAACCCGCAACCCTTGGATTGATAGGCCAGTACACTATCGTCTAATCTATCGGGACATCCAAATATAATTTCTTTACTGCACGTATCCTGCAGCTATCACCAACGAAGCCATCGGCAACAATCTTCACCACCTGGAAGGAAGATAACGACATGTTGACGCAACATTTCCTTCTGGGACTGAGTGATCCAAACTTCAACTTCACACAGGACTTACAAAAAACACGAGGAGAGCATATAGAGGTATGTGCGGATACATTTGATCGCAACTCGCCTTTAATTTCGACTTGGAGGTCGCCCAAAATTCTGCCGTGTAAAACAAGAGATAAGGATGGAGTAACAGGCTTAATGCCTTCTGGTCCCGCATAGACCATGCCGTCCTCAACTTATGCCCAGCATGTGGTGAGGGTCCTCATGATACCCTCCACATATTCAACTGTTTCTACTTCACTACGTCCAGTGGATTTATGAACCCTCCCAGTCGAAGTAGCACAATTCCATGGACTTTATCTGCATGCAGAACCACCTGATTAAATATTGTAAAATTGTTTACGCTGCTACAACAACAACAACGCTCGGCGACATATTGCAATACCTGTTAAAAGTAAGCGCATTATAGTTCAGACCCCCGTCCGACTACTATTTATTTCGATCGATGCAGAACACACTCTTTCAGATACGCATCTCTTTGGAACAGAGTATCCGATATTGGCTTGATTCGTTCATGGCCTCAAAAGATGAGCAGTTCTTTTGGCTCGGAATCCATATGTTGCCAGATAGATGGGAGAAGGTCATAGCTAACATCCAATGCCTCCGCAGAATCATTCGAATCTTCTGGCCAAATGTTATCACGAATGTCAGTTTGTGGACCCAAACTAATGAACTGCCACTTGCAACGGAAATGAGGAAACGAATGTGGAACTGGATCGGCCACATTCTACGTAGACCAGCTAACGACATCACCAGAAATGCCATCGACTGGAATCCTCAGGGTAACCGTGGAATTGGAAGACCAGCACACACATGGAGGTGACAAATGGACATCGAAGTTGCTGCCATGTACAAAAGTTGGGGAGAAATTAAGTTACTTGCCCATGATAAATCACGTTGGAACGTGTTTGTTGAGGCCCTATGCTCCTTATAGGAACGATGGGAACGTATATATAGCTAACAATAGTCAATACATTGAATAAATTTTAAATTTTACAAATGTTTCAAAATAAAAGCTAAAAATGTGACAAAAAATACCGCATTTTTAAGTCATATATAACATAATGTAGCATGTCTGTTTATTTATTTTTTTGTTTGTTTAAGCCACTTAACCGATCTTCTTGAAATTGTTAGTGGGCGTGGCAACTTCCATACAAAGTGAATATTTATTATGGAATATTTGGTGAAATATAATTGTGAAAGAAGCAAGACTTCCCGGAATTTATTTCCGTAACATTGTGCGCAGCTGGGCTGAAAATGAACATAATTGGATAAATGGGAGTAGCAACACAAAGTAAATAGTTATTTTCGAATATCTACTGAACTATAATTTTGATAGTATGAATCAATTTCTTATTGCTGCATACATATACTTATATGCACGTCCCATACAAAGTAAATATTGATTTCTAAATATCTTGAGAGCTATAACTGCAATATTTTTCGTCCGAATTTTACATAGTTTGACAGAAATTGGTTGGGATTGGATTAGTGGCCGTGTCATCTCCCCTAGAAAGTAATTAGTTAATTTCGAATATAATTATAAAATATTTAAACTTTGTTTGAATCAATTTTTTAACACTGTACGGAGTTTAGCTAAAAATTGTATGGATCGGAACAGTGGGTGTGGTACCTCCCATATAAAGTACATAGTCAATTTTGAATATCAGGATAACTAAAATTGCGAGATGGTCGGGTTCTTATAGAGCATGTGGAACCTCACATACAAAATGGTGAACTGTATTAGCGAAATCCATTGAACATTGAAAAAGGTAACGAAATAAATGTTACCTTGGTTCGTGATTTGACAATTGTGGCAAAAAATATTGCTACGTGGAGACCTAGGGTTAGGGATACATTGACTACTTGCTTAACTGCTAGGATGTGATCTTTACTAATATAGAGGTGAAATTGAATCATGAATGAATTGAAAAGCAATAAATAAATATACGAATGTAGTTTAACAAGGAAATTAAATTTTTTAAAAATCTAAATTCCCAAATAACCCTCGTTCGCCCACATTTATCCTTGTATATAAACATATTTAAACAGGATACAAAACTTTTGTAAATATTTGTGTTTTCTGTTTCCTTCTTTGTGTTCATTTTTTTTTTATTTTTTTTGTTGGGAGTTTGTAAATATGTTCAAATCCGCATACTGCAGAGAGAAAAAATGTTTTTGAAAATTCAACATTTGGCATTTAGCCAAATATAAAGTTTAGATTTCTGTTTGTGTTGTTCATTTTGGAATGAAATTTATATGTTTGTTTGTATATTAAGATGAGTATAATAAAAGTTTTATAGATTCACAAACTGATTTCATTTTGTTATAAAGGTTTACTACAATTCAATCAATTGTAATCATGTGTAATCATGATATCTGTTTCGCCAAAAATTAACTAATTTTCATATAATTAGTATTGAATGTTTCTTTTTTCGCACAATGTGCAGTGACCTTGAAATGAAAATAGTTGTTTATAGATATGTAGGTTTTTTTAAAACATTTCAATATAAGCTGGTGGTATTAGTTGGAGAAATTACAATACTTAATTGCGGAATGGAGAAGAAGTTACCATAAGTGAAAAAAAAACTATTTTACTGATGCTGCATTAACATTAAAGCAGCTAAAAGCTCTAGGTGATCATTGCGGAAATATAACATTCTAGTTTTGTCGTTAGAAAATTCATGCAACTACTAGAACATGGAACTGTTTATATAAAGAGTAACAGCGAGTTTAAAAGCAGGCAGCTTTTAGATATAACATCAACCGTATTAAGTAGCAGTATATTCTTGTAAATTATAAAGTAAATTGTTGTGTAAATTTAAATAAATAAAGAGTTGTTACAATTTTTAAACTTCTGATTGCTTTTATTTACAATTAAAACAATAAAAGGAAATAAACCACCGTTTTTAAAAGGTAAAAACCTCATACATCATCTTTTCAACTAGTCTCATTAATGGACTAAAAATACATAACTCCCAATATTAGAAATAATATTTCAGAATTAATAAAATCACACATATTACAACAGTAGCCAACTTTAAATTAAATAAAGTTGTACCGTAAGTTAAAACGACCTCAAAAAAATGTTTGTTAAAGAAATAAGCAAGAAATTATTTACCATAAATCATAAATCATTAACATTGAGAGTATATATTGTAGAGTGATTTCCCAGACTTTAGGCCCTTTGCAAATGATGATGTAAAATCAACATCATTAATAAAATCTTATTACAGCGTCAGACGTCTTCTGTCTGCACCTAAATTTAAACACAAATCTTGTTTTCTTATTCCCTTTTTTTATTATTTATTTTTCGTTTCTTAACAAGGTGTTAAAACATGTATAGCCGGCACAAAATTGTAAACTTCAACGCGCACACACCTGTATGCTTAAACACAGCACAGTGTTACTCAATTAAAAACTCATAATACTGTTTTATTGTTGATGGGAGAGTGTATTTCTTCACAGAAAAACTAAATCAGGCATCATAAAAATTTTATTTTTAAAGTTTTTTTTCATTTATGCAAAGACACAGGCAGGCAGTTTTACACAAGTCATTAATTTAAAGACCTCCAATAGTTTACAACATGGAGACTAAATAGATTAATATTATCAAGTATTTTGTAATAAACAGATATTTGACTTTAGCTACAACTGTAAAGTTTGAAACAAAGTTTACAAGAACTACATAGATGAAGACATCAATTGTCAAATATAACAATATGATAAAGAAATATCAGTCAGACAGTAAAGATGGAAGAATGTTGGAAAAACTAGATTACGTTCAAGGTGAAACAAAATTTTTTTCTTCCTTGTTACTATAAATTTGCTTTTAAATTCCTATTCGGGGTTGTCATAGAATCCAATCATTGTCGCAATCGGTTTTGAAAACGACAAAAAAACGAATATTTGACTTATGAAATCCAATGTATTTTTATCTTTAATTGATGAAGAATTTAATTCTATATCAAATTTGAAATCGATAAGTTTCGATTTGACGAGACCAATGTACCTACTTTTTCTTTCATTTTCAAAACCGATTCCGATAACGATTGGATTCCATGACAACTACGATTGATTTTGTAAAGAGACCCTGATTACAAGTAAAACTTAATTGAAACAACAATAATAAAATATTTATTGCAAATCCTGCCTTTAATTGTGCAACACTTAACACTTTATTACGAATGATGATAGTCGTACTCGTAAATTTATTTATCATCTCTCAATTAATTTATTTTACAAAAATGTTACCTCTGTAGTGGTGAAGATCAAATAAAAAAACATACTCACAAACACGCACTTACATTATTTATAGTAACTCAGTTTTGATAGTGACACCCATTTCACACAATATTTATCACTAAATGTGGCAGATCCAAATTAATGTACATATTTTGTAATGTAAGAGAGGTTACTTTACACACTCCAGATAAACTAGCGTAGCGAAAGTTGTCACTTTAGAGTCCTAAGTAATGTAAAGTGTAGTCAGTGTTTAAGTGTGAGATCTAATTACATTTTAAGTGCCCATATTTTAATGAACCTAAGTGTACGAGAGAGAATGAACACTTTGGTAGTCTCCACTCTGTTTTCATTGTCACTCCAACATCAATGTGAAATCAAAATGTGTAACTTTATTTTAATTACCAATTATCCCCCGCAAGAAAAGGTTCGTAAATCAAAGAATTAATAATTAATTTACCCCCAAAACTAACCCCCGTTTATCTTTTTAAAACTTTGTCAAATATTTTTGAGTTCTTTTGCGATCACTCCCCAACATTTTTGGTCCTCCCTTATTACCCACTATCTGCCTTTAGAAATGGAGAATTTGCTGATTTAAAAATGGCTGATACACATCTGCATAAGTCTCAAAGGAGCTATCAATAGGTGAACCGATACGTATATAGCATAATTGAGTGGATGTTGCTGTCAAGGCATCATTCAAGCCATGAACTTCAGTTTGGGCTACTCTTGTTTTGAGTGAAAGTTTACTTTGAAGTTTCTTTGAAATAAATGTAGCTTCAGAAGCGGAATCGATTAAGGCACGAACAGTATATTTGAGGTCGTTAGAGTAAATATCTACAAGGGCAGTACCAAGCAGGACTGTAGAATTGGAAGTGGACTGTGCTAAAGTGGAATATGATTGTCTCATTTGGACTGCAGCTTCAGCGGAAGTTCATAACGCGAGTGCTATTCGGGTTTGTATTAGATGCTGAAGTTATAGTGTGAGAAATCGGGGGGTTTGAAATTGGTACTGTATTTTGTGCGTTTTCAGTTCGGTGTAACAAGGAATGGTGCTTTTGTCTACATATTTGGCAAACATACTGGCTTCTACACTTCTTGAACTCATGAGATGTGCCAAGGCAATTCGTACACCGTTTTTGCCTCTTAACAATTGAGAAACATTCATCAACAGACAGTCAGTTTAAGTAATCTATTGCAGAGTAACTTTTCACTTAGAGTCCTTTTGGAATATGACACTACAATACAAATAATTGGTCAATTCACAAGGTCTCCTATCGTGTCTATTGTCATAATGTTCTAATATTTCAAAATGGTTTGAAAATCTTGTTATTGCCTTTCAAGTAAAAAATGTCCTAAAATAACACTACACCGAGCCGCCGAGCCGCCGAGTCGTGAAATATTAGGACATTATGACAATATGACACGATAGGAGTTCTTGTGAATTGACCAAGTATATCACTGGGTCTATTAATGTTCTTTATTAGTGTGGCGGCATGGTGTAGTGGTTAAAGTGCTTGCCTACAAAACTAAGCACCCCAGGTTCGATACCTGGCAGAGGACGAAAAATTTAAAATTATGGTTTCCGAGTTTTTAAAATTAACCTCCACTCCTCCACCTAGAAAAGAGGATAACATCATAGAAAAGGTCAGGCAGCCCGCCACCCCCTGGGAGAAAAAAGGTAGGAATCAAAGATCATTAAAGTTCCCCACCACTACACCAAATACAAAGAGGGCGTTGTTTCTAAGCAACGACAGATGACAGCCCCATTATCATAGGCCAGCTACAGTAGACCAAGTTTATAGTCAGTTCTAAAGTTTAATCATATTTTTCTTTAAAAAGTACATTTTTACTCTTCGTAAGAATTATGTTGTCAGATCTATGTCCATATAAATGTTCCTTAGAAATGGCGGATGTTTTTGCAACAGTTCCAATGTTGATGAATGTTCTTCCTAAAAAACTTTTTTTGATAAAGATTTCGCTGAGTTGGCAATCTTTTGCAGAGGCGAATTGAATATTCCATAACGAAGATACAATTCTCGTGGGATAGCGGCAAACCGATCGATCGGTTTCGTTAGGTAATATAGGCAACAAGCCAGTACCAGTCTGCTTATTTTGTCCATAATACCATTGCCTCTGTGATACCCGGATATGGAAACATGTTGGAAATCCTACATGTCTTGTAATTAGACAAACGATCATATTAATCATCAAAATATCCATCCCCACTTGATCCGTTAGGCAATCCTAATCTCTAAAAGAGCAGGACATATGCAGGAAAAGTGTTTTACTAACTCCATTCCGTCCTCATTAAGACAACTTCAACAACTAATCTATGTTCAATCTCCTGTCATGTATAATAATCTGTCAACACAACAATCACATCCTATGATATCTCCACGAAAGCAGCTAACTCTCGAAGTTAAGGATGTGACCTCAGTACACCATCCGGACTGAGTAGACTTATTGAGTTTTCGGTGAAAAAATTACAACAGTTTACAACCGATTTATATCAAGTTCCTCCACAATGTTATTACTACTAGAATAACTAGTACTCCAGGTTAGAATTTCAGCATTTCTGAGGAGACCCAATTAGTTTTCGCTTAAAAAATTACAGCATTAAAGAGAACTAGTCTCCATGTCATGTAGGCAGTAGCCGAATTTATCAAGTTCCGCAATGTTATTACTGCCAGGATATCTAAGACTCTAGGTTAGAATGTCCCACCATTTCTTTAAGAGACATCCGATATTCTTGGATCACTTGGGTTCATAAGACAATAAATCCCACGCAGGTTACCGCCCTTTAAAATGGCCGAAATATCCGCCTGAATAATGCTGCACTGCGCCTGCCTCCGCTGATAACGCTGAATACAATAGACAATATTTACCCCAGCTCCAAACTTAGATGAACTGTGCGAGATCGATACTGGGTATAGGAAGATTAGTGGTAAGCAGTAGTTAACATTACCAGGGATATTCCACAAAATTTTCACATCTCCTATAGTCCTTGATTTCCATACCTGACCTGACCAGACCAATTAACTGACCAACACACTGACTTCATACAGTGTACCATATAACAAAGTCCTTGATGACATGGTCCGCAGCGAAAAATTTATCAACAGGTCGAAGGTTTGCAGGCTTATTTCAATGGATCCGCAATAGGTGGATTATTTAATGCCTACATACATTAGTATAAGCTTCCCTCGATTTATTTTTCTGGAACTCCCTATCTCTCCCCAAATGCATATTGACAATAGCTTCCTTTGATGCCATCGACGAGGTGTTTAGAAGGTACTGATTCTTTTCAAAAAATTCAGAAAGAAAAGTCGATGAAGTTTAAATATGGTGATAATCAAAAAGCAACCTGATTCCCGTAATGAAACCAAAAATGTCTACAACCAGTAATATCATCCTGTCCATTGCAGAATCGACTTCCCAGCCATTTAATCCTATAGTATTGTAGCCTTAAGCAATAGTTCCAATCTCCTCGATATGTTTGCAGATTCTACAAAAATTGCATCATTTATCCTTATCATTTATCCTCAAACTGCTTCTGTCCAACCCTAAAGGCAAACTGGTTCTTGATACTTTGTAGTCCATTCTGCTCTTCCCAGAATTGGATGCGAGTATCCTTGGCTTCCAAGTCCAGATTCTACCCCCATCTCCTTGACTTCCAAGTCCAGAACGTTCTATTGGAATTCCATGTAGAGCCTTAGAGTTGACAACATGGATCCTCAAAAACTTAAGCGTCGCTTTACTGTCGACATAAATTGTCACATCTAATTGTCATATTATGAATTCCGAAACTTTCAGGACAGCCAAGATCCATCTGCTTTATGAAAACAATAGTTTATGTGCCTGCATCTATCTTAGATCAGTCTGTGCATACTGCACTCCCTTCAAAAAAACTATCGAATTCAAGCCTGTTTTTGGGATCGATACAGGGAGTGTCAGAAAGCCCAAGTTAGTGGAACGTGTGGTATCTTGAACTTCTTCAAGAAAAGTGCGAGATCGTTTTTCCTTAGATCTACACTAAAAGCACTGTTAACGCTTCTTCAGTGACAGAGTAAATATATATAGAGAAGTTTACCAGCATTGTGAAAACGCGATTCCCAAATATATACAAAAGCGATATCTTCCGCATACGCAACATGTAATTAGGGAGAATACTTTAAGGAGTAGTTAGTTTACTTACGTCAAGTAATCTTAAGTAGGGTCAATAAAATTGTGTGTAACTCTTAGTAGACAAGAGGGTTGTTACTTCAGTTTAAAAGGAGTCGGAGGGAGGGTGGTTTCGTAACATAAAATCTGTTGTTGGGCTGGAAATTTGTAGCTAATAGGATTATTGGTCCATCGCTTCGTGTGGGTGTCCGATTGGATTGACTGTTATGAACCGTATCATAGAACGACTACTAGGAATATATAGGTTGCGTTCGGGAACCTTCACCAGCACTGCTGGAATGTGTGTTGTATATTGGGTGTATTTTTATTTAATTTTTATTATTATAGTTGCTGTTTTATTTTTTTTCATTTCTTATTTATTGATTGTTTAAATATCGCGGTTTTCATTTCGCTGGTCATATTGTTAAAGCCGTTTGTGGTGTCTGTATGTGAGTTTTAAACAATTTCAAGTGTTTTATTTGACATGAAATTAAACAATGACACAGCTGAACTAAAATGGGTCATGCTACTGTGTTATTTTTTTATTATTATTTTCCTCTGCTGTAGGTTTTTTTGTTTTATTTATTTTTGCCAGTTAAACAAAATTCACTTTTTGCAAAAGAATTGTGAGGTAGATGGAAGGAAAAATAAATATTAACAAAATAAAAAAAACGGTGATGAATTCATAAAGAAGTTTCACTTTTAAAGTCTGCAAAAGCAATAAGGTAAATAATAAAAAAAATACCTGATGACGTCAAGTTTAAATAACTGCAGTTATGTTTTTTAACATTTTAAGATATTTTTTTAACGTTTGGAATTAACTTTTTTTAGCTGTAGGGTGTCTTAATGTTTCACTTAATATTGTAATATTTTTGTTCTTAATTATTTAAAGAACATATTTCTTTGTTGTAGCTAAGTAGTAAATCGATAAATAATTATTTAATTCTTATAAATATTCAAATCATTTCCTGCACTTTATTCCACAACAATAGAAAAAAGTTGGAAAAAATCTAAAAAAAAAATACAGCAAATGATACTTTGCAAAATTGATAATTATTTAGAGAAAAAAAAAACTCTTATCAAGTGCTATTTTTTAAAAAACTCATAAAGCAGTTGGGAAATACCATTAAACATTTAAAAAGAAAAATACAACAATAACACAGTGATACGAAACAAATATTCAGGGGTTCTCAATACCGGCTGTTCCATTGGGAGGTATCAGCTTCACTTCGGCCCAGAATTTACCAGCTGAGTTTATTTCAGTTTTGATTTGTCTCCTACAGGTGTTAGCGGGTCTTCCCCTTTTTTTACTGCCTTGAGGGTTCCATTCAATTGCCAACTTGTCTACGTTGTCGTTGGTGCATCTGAGAAGATGATCATTCCCACTCCATTTACGATGATCTGGATACGTATTGCTCTTTCCCACAGCTCTCTCTTTGAGATTACATTCAGCTAAAATATCTTGAGAAGTTTTCTCAACGAGCGTTTAATGAATGCCTACAAGAATTCCAAGTCGCTACTGTTGTGATCCAGGATTCACAGGCATACAATAGGAAGGAATGCACGTGAGGTCAGCAGAAGTGGAGCTTGGTCCTGCCTTGGGGGTTCCATTCAATTGCCAACTTGCCTACGTTGTCGTTGGTGCGTCTGAGAAGATGACCATTTCCACTGCATTTACGATGATCTGGATACGTATTGCCCTTTCCCACAGGTCTCTGTTTGAGAAAACATTCGGCTAAAATATCTTGAGAAGTTTTCTCAACGAGCGTTTAATGAATACCTGCAAGAATTCCAAGTCGCTACTGTTGTGATCCAGGATTCACAAGAATACAACAGGAAGGAATGCACGTGAGGTGGAATGAAGTGGAGCTTGGTCCTGCCTTGGGGGTTCCATTCAATTGCCAACTTGTCTACGTTGTCGTTGGTGCGTCTGGATACGTATTTCCCTTTCCCACAGGTCTCTGTTTGAGATAACATTCGGCTAAAATATCTTGAGAAGTTTTCTCAACGAGCGTTTAATGAATACCTGCAAGAATTCCATGTCGCTACTGTTGTGATCCAGGATTCACAGGCATACAACAGGAAGGAATGCACGTGAGGTGAAAATAAAGTGGAGCTTGGTCCTGCCTTGGAGGTTCCATTCAATTACCAACTTGTCTACGTTGTCGTTGGTGCGTCTGAGTAGATGATCATTCCCACTCCATTTACGATGATCTGGATACGTATTGCTCTTTCCCACAGTTCTCTGTTTGAGATAACATTCGGCTAAAATATCTTGAGCAGTTTTCTCAACGAGCGTTTAATGAATACCTGCAAGAATTCCAAGTCGCTACTGTTGTAATCCAGGATTCACAAGCATACAACAGGAAGGAATGCACGTGAGGTGAATCCTGGTAGAATTCAAGTATTAGATCAATGAGGAACACCACGTGAACAGCTGGTGAAGGCTATAAATATGTAATATATAGTTGATTTTTCCATTGTTCCACAATAATACGAAGGCTGATCGTTGGATCCGAGCATGAGTGATGTGACCTAAAACCTCAGATCGAAGTTGAAAAGACAGTCAGGAGGATAATCTGTCATAAAGGTTACGCCCCTGCAATTTTGACATTCGTTAAGGTCACCCATTTTTGGTACCTTTATTATTACCCCAATATTGGAACAAGGGAACACAATTGCCACATGAGAACCCCTGCATATTTTTGGTGTAGCCTAGAGTAATTCTCATATAATACAAATGATGCATGCACAAACAAAAAGGGAAAAACTACAACAACATTATCATAAAACCAGCAAAACAAATAATAATAATAATCGAAACAAAATTGCAGTTTTCACTCTCTTGCCAATCAGTCAAAATGTCAGTCAAGTGTAAAAAGCAACAAATTGCAACAAGAAAAATATAAAAAAAAAAAACTGAAAATTGAAAACAAATTTTGCATAATACAAACTAACTATACTCATACTACTAGTTACTAAGTTACACTCGTTAAAACTTTAAATTTAAATTGCAGTTTTTGAAATACAAAAAAACACACAGCAATTCCAACTACATCATGCTTAACTCAAAACCTTGAAAACTATACATAGAAAGAATAAATCTCTACAGAAATTATTAAAACAAAAAGTCAGTTTATTTTTGTTATACTCGTATTTATACTTTACTATTTATATTAAATTAAATAAAATAAACATGCAATAGTAATTTTTAAAGCAGGAAAACTGCAAAGTTTTTAATCAGATCAGATTAGATAAACTATACGTTATATTACTTGTGTACATTTGTACTTGAAATAGTTCTTCCTTCTTGAGTTATAACTTGTCACTCATTAGCACACACTAGTGACAAATTGTTAATAACTTTATATACATTAAATTAATTGAAATTTTGTTTAATTTTGCAACTTCCAAATGCAAAATTATTGAAGAAATTGAACAGCGTTGAATCCCTGTAATGCACAGTGTGGCAGAATCAAACATTTTTGGAAATAAATCTGGGGCTAGGGTACCTTCGACATGTAAAATTTTTAAACACGTGCAATATTTTTGTTTCCCATCCGATATATTTTTGAAAAGTTCGGCTAGGTCTTGAAAAATCCTTGCGTGTGCCATTTTTCTCTTATAATTTCCGAGTTATAAGCATTTCAAAATTGAAATTTTTAAATTTTGCAATAATTTGGTCCGCTTTTTTAAAAATATAGTTCTTACTTTTGGACCAAATGGACTCGAATTTTTTTGTTAGTTAGACAACTAAATTACGAAAAACATACAAAAGATTTCTGGACAATATCAATTATGGATCCAAAAATAAACGATTTTCAATTTAAAAATTCAAAAAATAGTTGATTTTTCCGGTTTTTGGGAACTCTTTTTTTTATTAAAAATAAACTTTCTTCAAGAACATATTGTTACGTTTAAACCTTTTCAAAACGCTGGTTTATTTCCTTTAAATAAACCGGATAATAGCCGTTTAGTAGTTTGAAAATTGTAACAACTCTTTATTTATTTAAAATGTACAACAACAGAATTAAATAGTCACTCAGTGTTTTTTTATACACGTTTATAAATTCACAGAAATAAAGACACACTTTATAATGTACACGAATTTATTTGAAAAACACAACACACTTTAAGGCTCTCAGTTGATGTTTATTCGAAAAGCGTCTCTGATAAACTCACTAACTACTGCAACCTCTGCCACTATTTATAACACTGCCATCTGCACTCTAGATTGCTCTTTAACTGTAAAAGTTCGAATATTCTAGATCATACGCCATCTGTGGTGTACTTTCTACAATGTTCCTTAACTGAATATTCGAATTCAAACAGCGTTGCCAACTTACGATCAATGGTCAACTGAAAGCTTTTATTTAATAATGCCCACAGATATGTTACAGTTTGCTATTACAGCAATGTTATTTGAAAGCATTATGCTACTTTTAAATCAGCCCTTAAAATCGTTATATTTGAATTCAAGTACAATTTCGTAACAATATAACAATTATATATTTTTCTGTAAGGTATCATTACGAAGAACATTTTGGTAAAAAATATGTCCTATTTTTCGAGTATGTCGCCCCTACGCCCTTCGGAATGTGACCTATTTTTGATCAAAATTTAAACTTTGGGCCACATGTTCTAAAATCCCAAAGCTTGGATCAAATAACGGGAAGCAGTTTTAGAAACCTTGGTGTGTTCCCTATTTATCCCCCAATTATTTTCCCAGCCCAGAAGGAAATGTGGTCCCCATAGGCAAAATGGTAAAAAATACCATTTTTTTTTGATTTTTTCAAGATCTAGCCGAGTGCTTTCCAAAAATATAAAAATCTTGGAAATCGGATGGGAAACAAAAATATTGCACGTGTTTAAAAATTTTACATGTCGAAGGCCCCATGATAATTTTTAGGGCCTATTTTAATAACTTAAACTCGAATACTCCTTGGCTACGCCCATGTCAAATTTTATCACGATCGGATGAGCTGTTTAGAAATGCCAGATTTATTTCCAAAAAATTTTGATTCACTGTGCAACGTAAAAAAGAAATAGCAAATATGTATGAAAAATGTATCGTTATCTTTTTTCTTTGATGGGGTTAAATGAAGAAAAGCTGATACACCACTTTTGTAAACGTCAGTTTTGACGAATCTGTATATATATCTGTATTTTAAACAGTTAGAGATAACTTGGTGAAATAATATCTAATTTCTGTATCTTCCCACTTGCTTTATAACATTCATTTATAGAAATCTATCTATATTTTTACAAAGTTGTCTTGTCCATTGGTGGTTGATTTTGACACTCCGTATCACACCTTGTGTTCCAACACGATGTTCACTTATTTAATTTTCTGAAGGCTTATATTATCGTGTACGATTCGTTTGTACATCATTTTGCAATCGGAATAGCAGTTTAGAAGTGACAGGTTTATTTCCACTTTTCTTATGATCCCACTGTGCAGCAGGGCGTATGAGTAATACACAAATTTCATAATTTATTCAAATTACTAAATCATTTAGTATTAATCATGTTCTAATATGGGTTGTGAAATTGGCACAAATTTCTACATTATTCTCTGCATTTAAAAGTGTTTTATGCCTCGAAAAATCAGCTTGTCCCGAATAGATATGATTATATTTCCAAAGTTTTACTCACAATTAAATTTCCCTTGATGATGAATTAAAACAAAGACCTTTATAAATATGCATACAAATTTACTTATGAATATTTCTAATTGTTTAAATATTTTGACAAGTTTGATTGCAAAATTCTCACAAAATGTGCGTTTTTTCGCTCTAATTTTTCTCGATAACTGCAGCCAGTTGCTATTAATTGCGTGTAAGTATGATTGTGTATATTAATTATGTTTGTTCTTTAATTTGCGAGTTGTATTTGTTTGTGTTTTTAACCTCTTTGAAAAAGTAAACCTTGCCCTCTGCTCTCTCGCTCCCTGTACCGTTAAATATATGTACTACATATGTATGTATGTAATGTAAAAAACTCCTACACCAAATGAAGACGAAGAAGCAAAGAACAAGAACTACGTTTCAAAACATATTGCAATCTGTTTATTTATTTTTGTAATTTGTTTCTTACTCTTCTACTTCGTAGTTTTCTTCTTCTTTATGTCATGCACATACATATTTTGTTCTGTTTGTATTTTGTTTTGTTCTAATTTAATCTTGCAGTAAACGTCACCCACTTGTCGACAGCCATTGCAATTTGCTGATGTTGTTGCTGTTTCTGCCTTTACATTTAATGTTTTTTAACTTTGTTCGTAATTGTTGTTGTTGTTGTCGATAATGATGTTGTAGTTGTTGTCGTTTCGTTGTTTTTGCATTGCCTTCGTCCATAGTTTAAGGCTGTGTATAGTGTATGTGTAAGGGGTATTTTTTTGTTGTATTTCTTTTCTATTCGTATGTGTAAATTTCAAATGGTATTGATGTTTATCTTGGCATATGTAGAATTTTGAGTCTATGGCTGTTGTTATTACTGCTGCTTGCTCAATATGCATGCAATTTTGAAGAAGAAGAAATTAAAAAAAATATTTAAATCTATAACAATGAGAGTAAAATAATGTACATATGAGTATGACTGGCGAACTAAACATATGACGAATCCACACATTAGTGTGTCAGTATGTTTTAGCAAAAAAATATTTATTTTTTTCTTTATCGCAAATTTTTTGAAGGCATCATTATGCCGTTTGCTTGTTTTTTTTTTTTGTTATTTTCTAATACTTGTGTAAATTGTGATTCTTGAACTCATTTCTGTTTTATTTCTTTTAAATATTTATTACTACTGGTACTGCTGGCTGGCTGGCTGCTGTTGTTGTTTAGTTCTTTCCAGCCCAAGTTGTTGTATGTATTTGTTAATTTTTCTTGTTGTAATTTTGTGTATATTTTTACCATATTGTGTGTACAATTTGATTTTTCAAGTCTTTAGGCAAAATGTATCACGTCTGTTGGCTGTGCTGAAGCATTAGCAATAAAAATTACAACAAAAAATTAACTATATAACTACAACATCAATGGAAACACTAATAAAAAAAACCATTTATGTGTCTATAGTGCACTAAAGCAATACATATTAAAAAAAAAAAAGATCTGCGTTTTTTTTTTCTTGAAAAACATTAAATATACAAGCAGTAATAAAGATGACCTAATTTGTTAAAAAAAAACTATTTTTTTTTGTTTTGCAAAAAAAAATCATTAAAATATTGTTTGCATTTCAAAATGATTTTCAAATTAAAAACTGTTTTACAAAATTACAAAATTACATTTTGCATATAAAAAGACTTGAAAAGTAAAGTAATTGAATGTATGATTTTTTTCAAAATAATGTAGGTAACTGATTGCAGCTCTTTAAACAGAGATTTAAATGTTTTTTTTTTCAATCTAAAATTTAGTTTTTGTTGTTGGAAAAACTTTAAATTGCTAAATAATGGTGCAAATGAATAAAATGCTATTTAAAATATTATTATCAAATTGCGTTTTTTGGTAACCCCCTGTCTATACCTGATAAAATTTTATCAGGATAAATATCAAAATGGTCAGGTATAGTCTTCATTTATTAGTATTATTACTTCGTTATGACAAAATTGTTAGTGCTTTTGCTCAGACAACTTTGTCTTGACAACAAATGTCTTTAATTGTTATGATAAATATTTGTCAAGTGTAGACAGGGGGTAATATGTTTTTGGCCAAATATTACAGAGTCAGCCTTAAAACGCTTATTTTACAAAAAAATCCAATTTTAATTAAGTATGAATTATGAAATTATTGTTATACTAGCTGACCCTGTGCGTTTCGCCACCCCAATTAGAAGAAAGAAATAGTCTCCCATTGTGAACCTAATTGTAAATGTCTAATTTCATATTTCCGGGTCCATTATTATAGAAAATGCAAAAGAATGTTACCAACTAAAGTCACCTTTTGTGAATTCAAATTCATTCAGAATCATGTGTGCCTAATTTTAAATTTTTAGGTTTATTATTATAAAATATTCAAAAAGTACCATTGCAATAAACAAATAGTACCATTGATTATCACTTTTGAATTCGCATTCACTAAACCATAACCCGTCAAATTTGAATTTAAAATTTGTATAGCATTTCCTATATTATCAACTAATTTTGTTTCTATAACACTTAATATTTAATAAGTTATCACAAAACCGAAACCGGTTTTAAAATTAAAAAAAAGTCAAAAAGTCTCCCCTTAGAATTCTCACTCACTTAGGACCATATACGCTTAATTTCATATGTTTATGTCCATTATTATAGAAAATTCAAAAAGTACCATTGCAATACAGAAAAAGTACCAAAAAGCAGCCACTTGTGGATTCCCACCCAATCGGGCCCATGTAAGCTTTATTTCATGTTTCTATGTTCATTGGTGAAGAAATTTCAAAAAGTCTGCCCCTAGAATTCTCACTCACTTAGGAACATATATGCTTAATTTTATGTTGCTAAGTCCATTGTTATAGAAAATTCAAAAAGTACCATTAGAAGAATAAAAAAGTACCTATAGTTCAGTTCTCACATTTTGGTAACTAAATATTATCCCCTATTTCTAACACTAACTTCACTCAGATACATATCAGCTTACTTTAATGTAGATAAATGAAATAATTTAAAATATTAAAAAAGTACCATTAGGAGAAAAGTACCAATTTCCCTTTTCCTCCCTGAACACCCCTCAAGTTTGAAATTTAAAAATATTCCATTTTGCCAAAATTGTTTATGCTACAGACATGTCTCAAAAGATTAAAATATGTGTTAATGTGCCCAAGAACAAATATGTTTTAAAAAAAGTACCAAACTGTTTACCCGGATTTGGCCTAAAATACACCTTGGCACTCGAGTTCCAAATAACAACTTGTTAGTTAATCTTTCCATGAATCCAGGATCCAATGTTAAAAAAGTTATAAAAATTGGCTTAATAATTTGCAATAAAATTAATTTTCCTGATTTTATCCCCTTTTTGGTACCTTTTTTATCCCCATTACGGTGGTAAAATTTTATTCAAATAAATGTCTGTATCAAACGACTGAAGCTAGAATCATGAAATTTTAACTGTTAATAAGGGATTTTTGGAAATTCGAACATTTAGGGGGGAAAAAGGGTAAAAACGGGTAAATTCGGTAACCTTATATCTTCAAAACTAATAAAGATACAAAAAAACTTAAAATTGTATGTTACTCCATTTAAAAAATAAGCTGATAGGTGTTTGGTACTTTTTCGAAATTCGAACCTTTTAGTGGAGAAAACGGGTAAAAACTGTATTTTGGTACTTTTTTGGCACCCTATGTATCTTTTAAACCATTAAACATAGAAACAAATTTTAAATCGTATTCTTTACTTATCAAAAAATAAAAATAAAAGTTTTGTACTTTTTGAAAATTCGAATCCTTTAGGGGTAAAAATTGTGTTTATTTTTGGTACTTTTTCATAAAATATTTTTTTCTATAATTTGACATAGACAATAATTTATTACAGAAATTTATTTGAATAAAATTTTACCACCGCAATGGGGATAAAAAAGGTACCAAAAAGGGGATAAAATCGGGAAAACACATTTTATTTGAAATTATTAAGCCAATTTTAATATATTTTTTTAACATTGGTTCCTGGATTCATACAAAAATTAACTAACAGGATGTTATTTGGAACTCGAGTGCCAAGGTGTATTATATTGGGCCAAATCCGGGTAAACAGTTTGGTACTTTTTTTAAAACATATTTTTTCTTGATCACATTAACACAGATTTTAATCGTTTGAGTCATGTCTGTAGCATAAACAATTTTGTCAAAATGAAATATTTTTAAATTTCAAACTTGTTCAAGGAGGAAAAGGGAAATTGGTACTTTTCTCCTAATGGTAATTTTTTAATATTTTTTAATTATTTCACTTATTGACATTAAAGTTAGCTGATATGTATCTGAGTAAAGTTAGTGTTAGAAATAGGGGATAATATTTAGGTACCAAAATGTGAGAATTTTGAATTGAATTTTCTATAACAATGAACTTAGAAACATGAAATTAAGCATATATGGTCCTAAGAGAGTGAAAATTCAAGGGGTAGACTTTTTGGTACTTTTTCTTTATTCGAATGGTACTTTTTGTTATTTCTTCACCAATGAACCCAGAAACATGAAATAAAGCTTACATTGGCCCGAGTGGGTGGGAATCCTCAAATGGCGGCTTTTTTGAACATTTTCTATATTCTAATGGTACTTTTTGAATTTTCTATAATAATGGACCTAGATATATGAAATTAAGCATACATGGTCCTAAGTCAGTGATACTTCTAGGGGGAGACTTTTTGGTACCTTTTCTTTATTCGAATGGTACTTTTTGTTATTTCTTCACCAATGAACCTAGAAACATTAAATATGGACTCGAGTAAGTGGAAAACCAAAAGTGTGGGCTTTTTGGTACTTTTTATATATTCTAATGGTACTTTTTGAATTTTCTATAATACTGGACATAGAAATATGTAATTAGGAGTATATGGTCCCAAGTGAGTTAAAATTCAATATTAAGTGTTATAGAAACAAAATTAGTTGATAATATAGGAAATGCTATACAAATTTAAAATTCGAACTTGACGGGTTATGGTTTAGAGAATGCGAATTCAGAAGTGATAATCAATGGTACTATTTCTTTATTGAAATGGTACTTTTTGAATATTTTATAATAATAAACCTAAAAATTTAAAATTAGGCACAAATGATTCTGAATGAATTTGAATTCACAAAAGGTGACTTTAGTTGGTAAGTTTCTTTTGCATTTTCTATAATAATGGACCCAGAAATATGAAATTAGGCATTTACAATTAGATTCACAAAGGCATTTGGGTGGCTAAGCGCACGGTGTCAGCTAGTTTGATTATAAATACATAGGTCCAAAAATTGTCTAGATGCTGTAAATTTAAATATTCAACCACATTTTTAAAAATCATACTCTTTTGAATATGATTAATATTTAAGAGCTTTTTATAACAAGAGAAATTCATTAAGCGTATTATTTTCATTTTATATAATTTAAGAGAATACTGACTCTTAAATACAATTTAAATTTTAACTCTTATTGTTAGCAATTATTCATCATGCGCAATTATTGTAAATTTTTATGGAGTCTCTCTCAGTCTCTGTTATTCTGCGTTATTTTTTGTTTATTTTTTTTTTGCACTCACACAAACAATGATTTGTTTTTTTTTTTGTTTCATATTAATAAACATATTTTTGCGCCTAAAAGAAATATTTCCTAGCATATGCAATATATATTATTAGCAGGAAATTGTGCCGACAAAGCTTTGAAAATTCATAAATTTATTGTAAATAGTTTTATTAATGGTGGAATGGTTAAAATTGAGAAAATTAAATAATTTGAAATTAGCAAATATAATATAACGTTTTTTTTTAAAAGTTTGTAAATTATCTTCAACTGTTTTCAATACTTTAATGGTGCTACCTTTGTATTATATATTTCTAATAAACGATAGTCATTGGAAAACCACAAGATGTGTCGCTGTGTTTACACAACCATCAATACCAGATGAACCAGAGCCATAACCACAATAAATACTCAAAGCCATTAGTCAATACAAATACATACAAATAGAATTGGAAAGGATATGTATGTACATACATTTTTTGTTAATATTTTCTAAGATTTCCATGTCAGTTTATGTTGGATTTGGCATAAGAAACAATAATAACATTGTGGCACATATGGCTGTGACACATAAACACTTTTAAAATACACTCTCACACATCAAAGGAGCACAATAACTCACATACAAAATATATATACAATACATACATTAGGGTGGCCCTTAATAAAAACAACATGGATTTTTCTCAGTTTAAAAGTTTGGGGTCATTTTAACCCCAAATGGCATTTAGGGTTAATTTCCATTTTTGTGCTGTTATTATAAATACTAGACTTCATGTTATATTTTTCTTAAGTATCATCAAAATCGGCCAAAAAATATATACGGGGGATTTCACGTCAAGTGAACCAACTTTTAAAATGTATGTCTTGCGATGGGGATGAAATTTGAATAGTAATTCAGACACAATTTTTCAATAAATTTAAATAAATGCAATTTTTACTTTTTTTGCAAAATCAAAAACTTTGTTGACATTTTTTTTGAAAATGGACCCTTTTTTAATTTTTTTTTTTTTTGCTCAAAAAAAAGTTTTACCAACACAACCAAAGCTTTGATGGCATGTGTTTGAGCACCACTACACTATAGCTTAAACGGCTACCAAAACTGTGTTAAAGTCCAATTTTTCAAATGCAAATATTGCACTTTTTTTAATGCCATTTTGTAACCAATTCTCCAAATTAACTAAGTCAGCTTTTTGTTTTTGGTAAATATTAAATTCCATTTCAAATTTTCAATTGCATGTTTAAATAATTTCGCGAGTTATAAACAAGAAAGTGAAAATTGAGAACAATAAACTAAGTAAGTAAGTGTTTTGTTAAAAAATGTGATAAAATTGTTTAACTTGCTTGAAATAAGTCCACTTTTTTAACGTAACCTTAAAAGTGCTGCGATTGTTTTCAAAATGTAAATTCGTGGAAGCTTTTAAAATTTCGGCTAAGTTCGGCAGATTAAATGAAATCAGAAATGAATATATTGAAATGTTATAAACCAATTTTCATTTACATATAATAGCCATTTTTAGCCGTTTTCGAATAATACTATCTTTTTTAGGTTATTGTTTGAAATTTGGCTTAACGAAAATTCAAAAAAAGAAAAATTGTATGCCGTTTTCAAACATGTAGTGGACAAAATTGAAGTAAACATATTTTCAGATGAAGTGGAGAAGCATATAACGAAAATAATAAATTGGTTATACCCTACACCACCATAGTGGGGAGGGTATAATGCGTTTGTGCAGATGTTTGTAATATCCAAGAATATTAGTCTAACACCCACCTTAATATGGTACATATAATTTTTTCGGCCCAAGGACGAAGCCTATTTAAATTGGGTGAAATCGGTCCATTATACCACCTAGCCCCCATACAAATTTCCTCCCGTAATTGGACTTTATCGGTCATAAATGTTTAATTTATATAGGTATCTACACAAATTTTGCTCCAAATAAATTTTATATATACGAAATTCATATCAGCTAATTTTATGATGATCGGTCCTTAATTAGTCATAGCTCCCATATAATACCCGCTTCCGAAAATAACTTTAACGTGCATAAATCTCTTAAAAATTTTGGTATACACATAAAATTCAACTCTCATAAAGAAAATAATCACACGACCTAATTTCATGACAATCGGTCCATAATTGGTCATAGCTCCCATATAACACACTTCCGAAAATCACTCACGAATATAAATTATTGAAATTTTAAAAGCAAATGAGACTCTTGCCAAAGTTTCTTTGCAATCTATTTTACTTCATATTGCTGAAAAATTTTTGAGATGCAAAAAGACGCTGTAATGGAAGTGGAGAAGATATATTTTTTAATCTCCGAATTAATATTAAGCTGTAACTCAGATCCATTAATTTCCACATCATTATTAGATAGGCGATTATACACTTCTACCAGAAGTAATTCAACTGTTATGTTGCAGTGAACCCATGGAAGAATTTTACTTTAGCCACCAAGACAATGAAATTAATGAAAGCGAAGAGGACTTTTTTGATTTAAATTTACAAAATGAATTATATTTAAGCAATTACTAAAAGTTTTAGTATAAATAAAATAAATTAATGTATTAAGTTTGCATTAATGATTGTAAATGGGTTAATTTTTGGTCGTTAGTGGGTTAAATTAAGTTTTTTTAATAGAATTATTCTTAAATTGTAAATTCTTTAAGGTTTAGGTTTGAATACCATGATATTGTAGTCGTTATTAATTTAGCAAAGAAAAAGTAGTCATTTAACCTATAGTGCACTGCTATAAATAAATGTTTTGTAACTCAAAACATGTAATTTTTTACTTTTTTTGCAAAATCTAACTTTTTTTTCCAAATTTTTTTTTTTGCTCAAAAGAAAGCTTAGGTCTATTCCTTTAAGAGCTTTTTGGTTTCTTAGTGGGATAACCTTTAGCTATGTATCTTTTCTGGAGAAATTCCAAATATTGAAAAATTTGACCTTTGACCTTAACTATTTAAGGGTTAAGCGTTTTCCGATTTTAGTAAAACTTTCAGACTATATTTAAAATTATCTGTACTATAATATTCTGATTAGATTTTACTTAAAATTCATAACAGTAAGTAAATTGAGATCATTCGCCAAAATATGGCCAAAAAATTATTTCTTCTCGAAATCGCAAAATTTAAATCGCTGGTATGGAAAAACTATAGGATTTATTTTCATATTTTTATTATCTATTATATTCTTAATAAATCCCAAATGGGATGATGAAAAAATTCTGAAATATGTTTAACAAAATTTTTTAAAAATTTGAAAATGGAGTTTTGAAACTGACGTTAAAAAAAAATAAACAAAATTTGGTCATATCTGCGATAGGTAACCTATGTACAAGTAAATATGGACATATTTTAAGTAAGAATGAACTTTTATTTTAATATTTCTCAAAATATGTTAATTTTGTTCCTACATTTCTTGTTATAGTGGCCTGAGACAGGTTAATGTCATGGGGAATTTTTAATAACTTTTAAATTTTTAAACCAATTTTTGTCTTTTATATCTTGTTAGAACGACAATTACGTACACATTTCTATTCTTTCTAATTAAATTGCAAAATTAATTTTTTAGTGTAAAATTTTTACAAAAACTTAAAAAATTGCATTTTTTCCCCTTGCAAATGCTTTTCAAAATGCCAAAAAGGTCTTAAGGCACGTCTTAACCCCAACCGATTTACCTAAAAAAATTTCCGAATAATTTTTTTACCAATATTCACCAATGAAAAGTGCCAATTTGAAGCCTTAAACTAGCACTATTACAATTTTTACAACAAACTAGTTCGCTGTGACTAATAAATTGGTAGAAATATGTAAAAAAAATCATAAAAACCTTAAAATGGATTTCTTTATCCTACACAGAAAAAACTATTTCTTAAACCGTTTCAATTCAAATATTTGTCACATATTGAACTGGTTTCAATTATTTCATAATTAAATCAAGTATTCATTTGCTCAAAAACTAAATTTCTTGATATTTTCTATCGAATTTTGTGTTTTGAATTTGATTATTTTGACAATTGAATATACAATTTTCGTTATTGGTTGAATTTCAAATACAAAAATGATTGAATAGATAATTTTTGTAATTGAAAACACATTTTTGTTATTTTTTGTAAAAGACAAATCAAACTTTTATATCAGTTGGGAACATGCTCAACTTTTTTTTGGGTTCACCTTTATACATATTTGTATGTTTATATTAAAGTTCCACTGTAAAAGGTTGCTGCTTTATTTAGTTCTTTGAGCCACTAGGTTGGTTTCCTTGATGGGTTTGTTCTTTTTCATTTTGGTATTTGGTTAGAACCAAATCAAGTACTATAAGGCTTTTAAGAAATTTTATTTCTTTTTCTAATTAATTTAATAATATACAATAATACAGAAATCAAATAGAAAAGTCTTTATCACAAGTGAAAACATTTTAAAATTCACCTTGATTTATATCAGGGGGTATGAGTAATATTTGTTTAAACAATTCTGCAATACGTATACGACCCTTGTTAGTTATTGTATAACATCTCACACATTGGGGCCGATTGATAAGTGTTTTCTTTTGAACTCAATATCTTTATGAAAATGCAGTTAGAAATCGTTAATAAATGATTGATGTGTTATTTTTCCAAATCCGTTAAATGTTTTTTGCTATCTTGTGTATGTTAAAATATAGAAAACCTTAATATTGTGGTTCATAAGCAAAATTAAATTATTTTTAGGTAAACAATTTTTTTCAAAATTTTTTTTCTTCGAAATTGTTTTTTTAAATTTATTAATGAAAAAAAATTTATGACAAAAAATTTTTTTGGTGAAAAAAAAATTCGGTTAAAAAAAATATTTTTGGCCGATTTTGACCCATTGTAGGTCCAACTTACTATAGCCTTATTTACATCGTTGCAATGAACTTTGAAATATCTATCATTAGATATCCATATTGTCTATATTAATGAGTTAGTAGTCCAGATATAGATAAAAAACTAGGCCAAAAATGAGGTTGTCCCGGTTGTGAGCCGATTTTATCGATTTTTAATAGCAACCGTGCCGGAAGAATTCCCTATATATTGATGTATCAATCATGTTTGTAAGTTATTTGGGGGCTACGGAAAGTTGATTTCAACATACAGACGGACATGGCTATATCGACTTAGCTTCGGGTCGTTTTGCAGCGAGATTCAATGGTCGTGAAAACTATCAAAATTTATAAAAGTTATGGATTATAATGGTTGTCAACTATGAGACCCTCTAAATTCCATCAAGCAGGTTTGGAATATGAAAATATTTTTCAGTATCCAAATAATATTCAAATAGTAGTACTTTTTCCAACCTCAGAGTATAAAAATTTACAATAGATAGCGTATCTATTGAATGCGGTTCTGGTTTTTAATAACGTATATGTAGTTTTTAAGAGCACAAATCTGCATTTATGCTCACTTAGTTATTGAAAATTATAGTGTAAACTACAGAGTTTCTTTTCTGCTTCCAAAATTTCGAATTTCGAACTAATCAATCGTCATATCAAGGCGAATTCAGGCAAATACGAGCGAATTCATTAATTTTTTATATATGGAGTTTGACATTCGAAACAATGAGAGAGTTGTTTCAAATGTGAGACTCTATACATAAAAAATTTATGAATTCGCTCGTATTTTCCTGAATTCGCCACCGACACCACCTTGTATATAAATTCGCCTTGCGTCATATGTGGGACATTTTTCTTTACTTCTTTAATTTGAAAAAAAGTGCAGCTGAAACACACCGATTGCTCACCAAACCTTATGGTGAATTTGTTCCATCGATTTCAACGTGCGAGAGATGTGGTGATTTTAACACAGAAGACAAGCCAAGAATTGGAGGCATTACACCATGAATATTGTTGTCAAACTCAAGAAGAGCTCGCAAAATCAATGGTAGCTACTCAAGCAGTAATTTCAAAACGTTTGCGAGCAGCAAGATGCATCCAAAAGCAGGGCAATTGGCTACCATACGAATTGAAGCCGAGAGACCTTGAAAGACGATTTTGCATGTCCAAAATGGTGCTTGACTGCTATAAAAGAAAATAATTTTTGCACCGAATCATTACTTGCGTTGAAAAATGGATCCATTACAATAACCCAAAGCCTAAGGACGGCTTTGGTAATTCAATGTATTTGGTGGGATCAAATGGGTCCTATCTGACCAGACAATCACCGAACGCAACTGATTCGTTTGAAGGGCGAGCATTGCCCGCAAATCGTCCTCAAAATATGAGCAGTTCTTTTGGCGCGGAATACATTATGAGCAATAATTTGAATAAATTTATATTGTACAAATGTTTCAAAATAAAAGCAAAAAATTTTAAAAAATTCCGCAGTTTTAAGTCATACGCCCAATAAAATACAGTTTATACATGATTTTCAAGAGAAAATAGTTGGCTATAACATGAGTGCTATGAGTGCATAGGAATTTGTAAATTAGTCTTTATGCTGAAAGTTGTGTGAAAGTATCAAATGAGTCTCGGGAGTACCATGGTACTTTTCAATATGAAATATTGTCAAAAAAAAAGTAAAATCGTATCAACTTTAAAACCCTGCGATAATTTATTTTGCCATCATTTTCTTTTTGTAGCAGGAGGGGGAAAATTCTAAAAGAAAATAAAATAAAAACTCTCTCAAAAATTTCTAATCCTCCTACATTTATAGATGTACGAAAATTAGACAGATGTCTGAATGCTCGTACAACTATGTATATAAAATGTGTCAAGTGTCTTACTCATTTCCATTGAAAGAACATTGGCTGTTATAAAAACAAAATAAATAAATATGTAATAGTAATAATAATCATTCTTAGATGACTCAATAACTTCACCTTCTATTGCAAACAGCCTTTTGGCAAAGATTTCATTTAACATCGTATAACAGACATATGTATGTATGTACATAATTGTTTAAATGTATTTAAGTGAAAACTTGCTGACAATGAGTTAGTGACACTGCCTTAAGCTTAAAATATGGTGCAACATTGACCTTAACTAAAACTCAATGACGAAATCACCTCGTTCATTCGTTCGTTCTGTTCGTTTGATGTTTTTACTTTTTACTATGAATTAAAAAAAATGAAAACAAAACGTTCAGAATTTAGAACAGAATTTTCTGTTTAGTATATTCAGTCCAAAATAAACTTGAAATTATAAAAAAAAATCTCAAACCTCCCTGCCTCTAGTGGTTTGTTTACCATTTCAAGTTAAATTTCAATAAAAACCACATTATAAACAGAATGAGAAGCAAACAAAAAAAAAAAAAAAAAACTCAAATAAAAATAATTAAAAATGCTGTAAACGTAATAGATTAATAGCAGTTAAAATAATTTATATTAAACACACTCTCACAACAACAAACCACTGCCACAAAAAAATAAGACTAAGAACAACAGCAACAACAATTATAACAAATAAATGTCTAAATAATTTAACTGCGCATGCGTGTAGTTGGTTTTTATGTTTAAACAAGACAGCAACAAACAACAAACCACAGACAAATGTTTTTTTTTCTCAATTTTTATCTCCTACAGAAAAAAAATCAATTCAAATGATGTGTAATAAACACAGCATCTCAGGCTTAAACCAGCCACTAAAAAAAAACAAAATACAAACAATTTTATAAATAAATAAAAATAATAATACAACAGAAAAGCTGCAAGTGTTTCTCGTATTACGAGTGCAAAAATGGTGTTAAAAGTAAAACCAACTCGGGCATGTTCTTGTCATTTAATAGACGACAATGTTGTTTTTTTTATAGATTTCAAGTTAATTTTACTCCCTCCCGGCCGTCTGTTGTCTTGCAAATTGTGTTGCTCATTCATTGGCTGCTTGATTTTTTCTGTTTTGTTTATTATGTAGTTGTTGTGGTTGTTGCTTGTTTTTACTTTTTTCTCTGTACGTTTTATTACGTTTGTTTTTGTAATTTCTAAGAATCAGGTCAAGGTTAGTGAGACATAATAAAATTCCTTGCTTGTTTTACCTTTTATAAATTACAACAACAAAATGCTCAAACAAGTATAACAGTTTGTAGTGTTTTATTATAACACTTGTTGTTACCAATTGAAAAACAACAAAAAAAATACACACAATTGTGTTTATTAATAAAAAAGTTAAATGGAAGAATCCATATCAAAACGGACAGAAATCAGCTATTTTCGGATTTGACATCTTCGATTTTAATGAATTTTACCACGCATATTACGGTTCCAAAGGGTTCCTTCCTCAAATATATGACTATTTCATCGGAGAACCTTTCCATTTCAAAAATATTGCGATTTGAAAATTGAAAAATTTGTTAAAATTGTCTAAAATTATAGACACTAATTGCCCATAACTTCGAAGCTACACAAAGTCCAATATAATTTTTGATTCCATTTTAAAGGCAAAGATATTGTCCTTCAAACGGTGTGAATAAAATAGTTTACTTCCAAAAGGTTAAAGGTCAAATTTCAAAGTATATATTTCAATGTAAAACAAGTAAGAAAGTATGGTCGGTCAAGCCCGACCATATAATACCCTACACTAAGTAAAAGAGCAAAAACATTTTTCTTTTAAAATTTCAATAATTTATATTTTTGAGTGATTTTCGGAAGTGGGCCTTATATGGGAGCTATGACCAATTATGGATCAATCACCATGAAATTAGGTCGTGTGATTTAGTCTATATTAAAGTTAACTATGTTGAATTTTGTGTGTATACCAAAATTTTTAAGCGATTTATGCACGTTAAAGTGATTTTCGGAAGCGGGTCTATATGGGAGCTATGTATGTATCTGTCGTGACAAAATTTGGTGACATGAATTTTGTATATATAAAACTTATTTGCAGCGGAATTTGTGGAGATACATATATAAATTAAACATTTATGACCGATAAAGCCCAAATTCGGAAGGACATTTGTATGGGGGCTAGATGAAATAATGGACCGATTTCAGCCTGTTTCAATAGGCTTGGTCCTTGGGCTGAAAAAATAATATGTACCAAATTTGATTTAAATATCTTCAAAATTGCTATGCTATGCTATGCTATGCTATGCTATGCTATGCTATGCTATGCTATGCTATGCTATGCTATGCTATGCTATGCTATGCTATGCTATGCTATGCTATGCTATGCTATGCTATGCTATGCTATGCTATGCTATGCTATGCTATGCTATGCTATGCTATGCTATGCTATGCTATGCTATGCTATGCTATGCTATGCTATGCTATGCTATGCTATGCTATGCTATGCTATGCTATGCTATGCTATGCTATGCTATGCTATGCTATGCTATGCTATGCTATGCTATGCTATGCTATGCTATGCTATGCTATGCTATGCTATGCTATGCTATGCTATGCTATGCTATGCTATGCTATGCTATGCTATGCTATGCTATGCTATGCTATGCTATGCTATGCTATGCTATGCTATGCTATGCTATGCTATGCTATGCTATGCTATGCTATGCTATGCTATGCTATGCTATGCTATGCTATGCTATGCTATGCTATGCTATGCTATGCTATGCTATGCTATGCTATGCTATGCTATGCTATGCTATGCTATGCTATGCTATGCTATGCTATGCTATGCTATGCTATGCTATGCTATGCTATGCTATGCTATGCTATGCTATGCTATGCTATGCTATGCTATGCTATGCTATGCTATGCTATGCTATGCTATGCTATGCTATGCTATGCTATGCTATGCTATGCTATGCTATGCTATGCTATGCTATGCTATGCTATGCTATGCTATGCTATGCTATGCTATGCTATGCTATGCTATGCTATGCTATGCTATGCTATGCTATGCTATGCTATGCTATGCTATGCTATGCTATGCTATGCTATGCTTTGCTTTGCTATGCTATGCTATGCTATGCTATGCTATGCTATGCTATGCTATGCTATGCTATGCTATGCTATGCTATGCTATGCTATGCTATGCTATGCTATGCATATGGGTAACTGATCGCAGTATATGAACTGGAGAGGAATAACTCTGCTCAACAAGGTTTACGAAATATTAGCCAACATAATCAGCAATAGGCTGTCAGAATCTCTAGCACCTAACCTATGGCAAGAGCAAGCAGGATTAAACAAGGGAGCGATCTGGGATGCACTGGAATGTAAAGGAGCGGCACCGAAAATTATCAATCTGGTCAAAGAGTAGAAATACTACGTTTTTTAAAAAAGTAGTAGAAATACTACTATTATAAAGAAGTAGTAGAAATCTTATTTTAAAAATTAATAGAAATACTACTAATTTTTTTTTTAAATAATACAAATACTAGATACTATTTTCTTTTAAAAAGTAGTACTACTATTTTTTTTAAAGTAGCAGATATACTACTATTTTCTTTCTAAAACTAATAGAAATACTACTATTTCTTTTTAAAAAGTAGTAGAAATACAATTTCTTTAGAAAAGGAATAGGAATATTAACTTTTTTTAAAAAAGGTGTAGAAATACTACTTTTTTAAAAAGAAGTAGAAATACTACTTTTTAAAAAGAAGTAGAAATGCTACCTTTTAAAAATTGAAAGTAACATTTTAAAACTAAAAAAACAAATAAGAGAGCTATGTATATCCGTCTGTGCCGAATCTTATATACCCTTCACCAAATTATACTTCAAAATAAAAATTTTAAATATTTTTAGGTAAACAAAATTTATTTTTTTTTGCAGTTTTTTTTAAGTTTTTGGTAAAAAAAAATTTTTTTTTTTAATTTTTAAAATTTTTTTTTGTTTTTTAAATTTTTTTAATATTTAGCAAAAAAAACTTTTGGTGAAAAAAAAATCGGGTTAAAAAATATTTTGACCCATTGTAGGTCCAACTTACTACGGTTTTATATACGTGATTTTAAATAGCTAACTTCTCGAAAGCATGTCTGACAGAAGATTATTGAAGATTTGGATCCCGAAGATAGATAGACAGACAGACAGAGAGACTGACGGACATGGCTTAATCGACTCCGCTATCTATAAGGATCCAGAATATATATATTTTATAGGGTCGGAAATGAAAAATATAGAAATTACAAACGGAATGACAAACTTATACATACATATATACCCTTCTCACGTATGTGAAGGGTATAATAATTACATAAATCTATATATATATATATATATAGATAAAAGGAAAAATCCAGGACAACCTCGATTTTTGACCTATATCTGGATTACTAAGTCATTAATATAGACAATTTGGATACCTAATCTATATATATAAAAGAGTAACGTTACTGACTGACTGACTGATTCATCATCGCACAGCCCAAACGGCTGAAGCTAGAATCACGAAATTTTAACTGTGGGTTCCTCCCTCCCCAAAACGATCCGATAAGAAGGGATTTTTGGAAATTCGAACGTTTAGGGGGTAAAAAAGGGTAAATTCGGTAACCTTATATCTTCAAAACTAATAAAGATACAAAAAAACTTAAAGTTGCAAGTTACTCCATTTAAAAAATAAGCTGACAGGTGTTTGGTACTTTTTCGAAATTCGAACCATTTAGGGGAGAAAACGGGTAAAAACTGTATTTTGGTACTTTTTTTGCACCCTATGTATTTTTTAAACCAATAAACATAGAAACAAATTTTAAATCGTATTCTTTAATTATCAAAAAATAAAAAATATAAGTTTGGTACTTTTTGGAAATTCGAACCCTTAAGGGATAAAAATTGTGTTTATTTTTGGTACTTTTTCATAAAATATGTTTTTCTATAATTTGACATAGGCATACGAATATTTTATTATGAGCTCCCACCACGATACAGAAATTTATTTGAATTAAATTTTACCAAAACAATGGGGATAAAAAAGGTACCAAAAAGGGGATAAAATCGGAAAAATACATTTTATTGAAATTATTAAGCCAATTTTGATCATTTTTTTAACACTGGTTCCTGGATTCATACAAAAATTAACTAACAGGGTGTTATTTGGAACTCGAGTGCCAAGGTGTATATTGGGCCAAATCCGGGTAAACAGTTTGGTACTTTTTTAAAACATATTTTTTCTTGGGCACATTAACACAGATTTTAATATTTTGAGACATGTCTGTAGCATAAACAATTTTGGCAAAATGGAATATTTTTAAAGGTCGAACTTGAGAGGTGTTCGAGGAAGAAAAGGTAAATTGGTACTTTTCTCCTAATGGTACTTTTTTAATATTTTAAATTATTGCACTTATCGACATTAAAGTTAGCTGATTTGTATCTGAGTGAAGTTTGTGTTAGGCATAGGGTATAATATTTAGGTACCAAAATGTGTGAACAGAACTATAGGTACTTTTTTGTTCTTCTAATGGTACTTTTTTGAAATTTCTATAACAATGGACTTAGAAACATGAAATTAAACATATATGGTCCTAAGCGAGTGAGAATTCTAGGGGGAGACTTTTTGGTACTTTTTCTTTATTGGAATTGTACTTTTTGTAATTTCTTCACCAATGAACCTAGAAACATAAAATAAAGCTTATATATAAACCGAGTGAGTAGGAAACCACAAGTGTGGGTTTTTTGGTACTTTTTCTATATTCTAATGGTACTTTTTTGAATTTTCTATAACTATGGACTTAGAAACATGAAATTAAGCATATATGGTCCTAGGTGAGTGAAAATTCTAGGGGGAGACTTTTTGGTACTTTTTCTTTATTCTAATGGTACTTTTTTAAATTTTCTATAACAATGAACTTAGAAACATGAAAATAAGCATATATGGTCCTAAGTAAGTGAGAATTCTAGGGGGAGACTTTTTGGTACTTTTTCATTATTCGATTGGTACTTTTTGTAATTTTTTCACCAATGAACCTAGAAACATGAAATAAAACTTATATGGAACCGAGTGAGTGGGAAACCACAATTGTGGGGTTTTTGGTACTTTTTCTATATTCAAATGGTACTTTTTTGAATTTTCTATAACAATGGACTTAGAGACTTGAAATTAAGCTTATACGGACCGGAGTGAGTGGAAATCTACAAGTGACTGCTTTTTGGTACTTTTTCTATATTCTAATGGTACTTTTTGAATTTTCTGTAATAATGGACATTGAATTATGAAGTTAAGCATATATGGTTCTAAGTGAGTGAGAATTCTAGGGGGAGAGTTTTTGGTACTTTTTGTTTATTCTAATGGTACTTTTTTGAATTTTCTATAACAATGAACTTAGAAACATGAAATTAAGCATATATGGTCCTAAGTAAGTGAGAATTCTAGGGGGAGACTTTTTGGTACTTTTTCTTTAATCGAATGGTACTTATTGTAATTTCTTCATCAATGAACCTAGAAACATGAAATAAAGCTTACATGGGACCGAGTGGGTGGGAATCCACACGTGGCTGCTTTTTGGTACTTTTTCTATATTATAATGGAACTTTTTGAATTTTCTACAATAAAGGACTTAGAAACATGAAATTAAGCGTATATGTTCTAAAGTGAGAATTCTAGGGGGAGACTTTTTGGTACTTTTTCTTTATTCTAATGGTACTTCTTTTAATTTTGTATAACAATGGACTTAGAAACATGAAATTAAGCATACACGGTCCTAAGTCAGTGAGAATTCTAGGGGGAGACTTTTTGGTACTTTTTCTCTATTCGAATCGTACTTTTTGTAATTTCTTCACCAATGAACCTAGAAACATGAAGTAAAGCTTATATGGACCGGAGTGTGTGTGAATCCACAAGTGCCTAATTTTTAGTACTTTTTGTATATTGTAGCGGTACTTTTTGAATTTTCTGTAATAATGGCCATAAAAATATGAAATTAATCGAATATGTTCTAAAGTGAGTGAGAATTCTAGGGGGAGACTTTTTGGTACTTTTTCTTTATTCTAATGGTACTTTTTTGAATTTTTTATAATAATGAACTTAGAAACATGATATTAATCGTATATGTTCTAAAGTGAGTGAGAATTCTAGGGATAGACTTTTTGGTACTTTTTCTTTATTCGAATGGTACTTTTTGTAATTTCTTCACCAATTAACCTAAAACCATGAAATTAAGCTTATATGGGAGTGAGTGGGAAACCACAAGTGTGGGCTTTTTGGTACTTTTTATATATTCTAATGGTACTTTTTGAATTTTCTGTAATAATGGACATAGAAATATGAAATTAGGCGTCTATGGTCCCAAGTGAGTGAAAATTCAAGGCGCTTGGTACTTTTTCTTTGTTCTCATACGTACTTTTGTGAATTTACTATAATAATGGACCTAGCGTTTCCAAAAAACCAAAGAATTTTAAAACCGCGGTTTCGTTTTGTTTGGGTTTTGTGATAATTTTTAAATATTGTTATAGAAACAAAATTAGTTGATAATATAGGAAAGGCTATACAAATTTAAAATTCAAAATTGACGGGTTATGGTTTAGTGAATGCGAATTCAAAAGTGATAATCAATGGTACTATTTGTTTATTGCAATGGTACTTTTTGAATATTTTATAATAATTTTAGGCACACATGATTCTAAATTAATTTGAATTCACAAAAGGTGACTTTAGTGGTAACTTTCTTTTGCATTTTCTATAATAATGGACCCAGAAATATGAAATTAGACATTTACAATTAGATTCACAAAGGGAGACTTAATAGTACTATTTCATTCTTCTAATTGGGGTGGCGAAGCGCACCGGGTCTGCTAGTGTTGTATATAATAATGAATGAACTTACCACTATTTATTATTACTCGCTCCTGCCACAATTTTTAATTATGTATTTCGATCTTTAAAACACTTTAATCATCTTGTACTTGCAGTTTTAGAAGTACATTGTCAATGTATCTCTTAGAGACAGACTGATGACTTGGCTGGCTCCAATTTATATATTTTGGATCATTGGACACGCACATATGTACAATTTGTAGTGCATAGAGATGTCAATTGGTTACTTTATACAGCCCAGGTAATATCAAAATTAACTATCTTTTAATAACATTTATTTATAAATTGGACGCAAAATATAAAAATTGGAGTAAGCCAAATGAACAGACATTATTGACAATTACTATCTAAAAGAAAGGCGCGGATCCTTCACAACTTTTACATTTTTCATATTAAAATTTTCGTTTTTTCCTCCCCTGGATCTGCGACTGCTATATGGTATACATTGACTACTTGCTTAACTGCTAGGTACTTGTAAAACTGCTGGGATAATTGTGTTTGTTTACTTATCAAAATAAAACACACGCACACACAATTTGCATCTTAAAATAAAAGATAAACAATGCAACAATTTGCCAATATTTCCATCACAAATTTAATAAAATTTCCTTTAAATAGGTATTTAAATAAATACTTCACTAACTCAGTACTTTTCATAGTTTTCTCTGAATTTAAAACATTTTGCTAAAAGGAAGTAAACTTTTAGATCCACCTGCACAATTTACTACCACACATTTTGTATTTTTGTATTATAATAATTATCCGACACAATTTAAACACACACGTTTAGTTAATATTGTAAACATTATATTTCACTAATATTTTAGTTAAATTAGTTAAAATTTAACACTTATTTAGTTTGTTAAACTAACGACTAAATTCTAATTAGATGTTAATACGTTTAGATAAATGCGCGCACTAAATGACAACTAAAAGTGAGTGTTGCCAGATCCTTGATTCTTAAGGATTAAGGATTTTTAAGCCCTATTGACGTTTATTTATAGTCCTGATTTTTGGGGATTTCTTTTAAAGAGCTACACATTTGTCCATACTTTAAGTTTTTCGTACGTGACTTAGATTTAGAAATTATCGGAAACCGATTAGAGGTCGTGGCACCTCTTATACAAAGTAAATGTCAAGGCGAATTTATACAAGGTGGAGTCAGTCAAACATCTGATAATTGTTTTGTCGCTTTTTGTTTCTAACAGTTGTCAAAGCTTTTTTTTATATTTAAATATCTACATATTCTAATCGTATTAATAAAATATTTATTTTTACATAAATAAGTAAAGTCCTCACCATACAATTATCTACACTATATTAAGTTTTAAAACATATTTGCTTAATTTTTCATTTTTGTTTTTTGACATTTGTTAAGACCAATTGTTGTATTTGTAGAACTGATAGCACCTTGTATGAATTCGCCTTGGTAAATGTCTATTTATCAAGGTTGGCTACCGGTTCAAAACGGTAAAAAGGTAACAGTAACGGTTATTTGGATTATTTCTGTAACGCTGACTTAGCGCTAACGGTATTTGGGCTTATTTGAGTAACGGTATTTTAATGATATCGGTAATTTCATCTTGAATTAAATTATTAATAACATTTACAAAAATTAAAATTAAGTTGACAGAGTTGGTTAGAATATCGGTATCAGTATTTACGATTATATTGTTAACGGTAATTCCAGTTATTTCGGTAACGATTGTTTAACGGTAACGGTAATTGAGCTGAAAGGGTATTTAGGAGTAACGAAAATATGGATGATATTGATCCGGGCGAGATGTGGTTTCTGTATTCTGTTGGATTGCCCGTGTTTTTTATTACTGCTTCAAAACGACTATGTGTTGAGCCCATTAAAGAGACAGTTAGGGTTACTAATCGGGAATATTTTTTGAAAAAATTCGGGAATTTCTTTATAAGTTTCCTTCTTAAGGTTACTGTTTTATTTCCACACAGATGAAAGATATTCGTTGTGATTTGTGGCAAATTCATAGATTTTTTCTACACTAGCAATTGAAAGTCAGTTGACAGTCATCCCAACCAAAATTCTGATTTGAAAAAGTTCTTATTCGGTACGTATTACGTATTTTCTCAATATTTTAAAAATGTCCTGGTTTTTGGCTTAATTTAGTAATAAAAAATTACGGATTTTTTTAATATTTCCCGAGAATGGAGAAAGTCCGTGAAATTTAGAGTCAATCGTCTCATCCATTCCCTTATAACTGCATCCATATTTTCCGATCTATTTCCCATACGGATTGAGATCTGGGGCCGAATTACCGCATTCGATATCGAGTAAATTCGATCGTAATTTTCTTATTTGAGATTACGGCATTCGATATCGAGCATGAAATTTAGTACATTTTGTTATAATTACGATATCGAAATTATTTTTCGATACAATAGTTCATTCGATCACGAGTGCGGTAATTTGGGCCCTGGTCACTTCAAAACCCATATTTAGCAATAAACAATTTCCCATAAGGATTGAGATATGGTCACTTCAGAGGTGTTTTAGAGGTCATTGTCATGCTGGAATCAATTTTTTTAATCTCTATTTTCCTCAGTGTATTCATTGCCTTTAACAACAGCCTCGCCCCATAATATTGTCACCGCCAACCTCGACTGTCTTATTTGTGTACTTGAGGTCTTTTTTGGTAATTTCTTAAAATCTCTTGCTATTAAATTACCATGTCTTGGGGTAGTTTTATGAATAGTTTCACAAATTTTGAGGTTTCTTACGAAATTGTCTTATAAGTTTTTAAACTGCTGATTTAATAATTGAATATTTATCACAGATAGTTTTTTGAATCAATTTTCCTTTCAAGGTTGGCTACCGATTTGAAATGGTTAAAAGGTAATGGTATCGCTAATTTGGATTATTTCTTTTAGAGGTAATGGTATTTGCTATTATTTCTGTAATGGTAATTTCATCCATACTTCAGTAATTCAAAATATATTTTTATATTTTAAATTTTGTAGATTTCAATAAACTCAATTATTCAAATCAGAAATTCGTAGGTATTTTGGTAACAGTAGTTAAGTATTTAAATTAAATAAAAAACTAATTATTAATATGTTTTAATTACACATTTTTATTATTTTAAACATTTTTAATTCAGTTTGTAGATTTTTCAGATTTTTATACTATTGTAGCAAATTTATCTGACAACTCTGCAGGATGTAAAAGGGAAGAAGAATAAGAAGGAAGTAAAAGAAGAGTGTTTGACAGATTAGCAACACGCAGTGACAGACAGGGATCGGAAAATTGAGCAATTTAAATTAATTATTAATTATATCATATAAAACGTACAAAAAACATACATATGTACTTGCATAAATGCTTGAAATTTATACGTCATTGCTATAATAAGCTTTGAAGTCATTTTTCTTATGTTTTTTTTTATAATTTTCATTGGATTTAATATAAAACGCACTAAATCAAAATCATTTATAATCATTGCCATCGATTACAATTTTAAATGTTTCATGGCTTTAAAAAGTATTTACGTTTGTATGTAATAAAATAAAAAAAAAACACAAAAAATCAAAAACTTCACCATATGTTTTTGTTTGACTCTTTTAGGCTGTTTAGTTTTATTTTTTTAAATGAAATGCAATACAAACATGCTGCTGTGTAAACTTAGTTATGTTTATGTGTTTGCCTATAGCGAATTGGCTCAAGATCAACTAGAAGCTATTGCACAATTTGCAATGCATTAAATAAAAATATATAATACTTACTGAATGCTTCAGCTAGCTATATTATGGAGTCTATCGACAATGGAAATCAATTTGAAATGTTTATGCTGAAATAAATTTTATGAAGTAGAAGATATAATTATAATCTGATGAAAAACAATTTCCAATATTTCAAAATGCATATATATATATGTACATGCATTGTTGGATTTGGCATCAAAATGTCCCAAGTAATTTTCGTATTCATAAATTATTGTTAAAATTGTTGACTTTGTGCAAGATAGGTAATGTAATTGCTTTGAATTATGTAAAATGTTTCTTATTTTTAAGTTTAAGTTCTTGTAGTCTTTAGTAAGTTTTTATGCTCCACAGATATGCAACAAATGACAGTTGTCAAACAAGTAAAATCTAACCGTATGGTTATTTTGGTGATCTACAGCAACTTTTCAATAGTTGTGATTTACAAAGCGAGAGAAAATCGAATTTTCAATAGGCAACTAGTGTGATATATAGTTGTCCCTCTTTCCAAGCCTCAACCATTTATAAATTTTCTTTTGTTTGCTTTCTATTTCTAAATTACTGAAAGCAGCTGATACATATCTGTATTATTTGTGACAAATACTATCGAATTTAGAAGAAGTAAAGGTCCCTCCCACATACTTTTTTATCCAATTTATAAATTGTTAACAAATTAATTTTTTCTTTTAATTCGTTTTTTATTGTTATTTTTTGTTTTATTTTTCAATAATATAAATTTTTAGTTATTTTGTTGTTTCTATTATTAATTTTGTAGATTTATATTTTAAATAAATGTTTTTGTTTTTGTTTCAGTTATCTTAGTATAAGTAGAGATTTTTAAGTGGCTAAACTAAAAACTAAGAAAAATAAATTAATAATGTTTTTAAGTTTTATTATGTATTATTATATAAAACGAAAAGTAATTAAGAACGAACAAACAACAAAGTTTTATGTTAAGATAAGTAAATATCCAGTTAGATAAATACTAGACTACATTGTTGTTAGATATCGTAAAATTTTGTTTAATATTTGTTTAATAATAAAACGAACTGAATAGGGATAAATTAAAAAAAGAAATACAAATAAAGCCAGTTAAACATAATTATGTAAAGCTTTAAGCTCTAGAAGCGTTTTAATGATTTTTTTAAATGTCTTTATAAAAAAATAAAAAAAGGAAAACAAAAAATATAGTATATTTATGTCCAAATAAAGTTGATATTGTGATAATTTTTAGCCGGTTTGACACTGAACCCTTTCAAAATGTGGACCACCTTCATATTCATCGTCCTCTTCCATGCCACCCTGAGCACCACGACGATCGTTTTCATCACGTGGTTGAAACTCACTCAATTGTACCTCCTCGGCATCTGGTGGCAGAGTAAATGGTTCTCTGGGTGGCAACAAAGTCTCAAGTAGCTGCAGTTGTTCTGGACTAGCAAAGCCATTTTCGGGAAACTCCACAACAAATGGCACCAAAAGATCGCCACGATCAAAGGGATTATTTCTCAGGGGCATACCTTCGCCCGGTATCACTTGTAGTTCACCGTGTCGCACCACTTTACCCGGCTGAGTGGAAATGCAAATATTTCTACCGTCTAAATGTTTAAAACAATGTACCACGCCACACAGAGCCTGTGTCAAATTGATGTGAATGTTACGCATTATGAGATCATTGTTGCGACGTTGAAATAATGGATGTTCGGCTTGTATAAGAACCACCACTAAATCACCACGATTTCCATGAAGGCCTTGATTGCCCTCTGAGGTGAAGGGCATTTTTAGCATATTTGGTGCTCCTTTCTCCACAATAATATCACGCTTAACATTCTCTTCGACTAGACCTTTACCTTGACACGAAATACAACGCAGGTTTTCAGGAATAATATTACCACTACCTTCGCAAGACAAGCATATCTACAAGAATTTAATAAAATGTAATTGAATTTTATTTAATGAAGAATAACAATTTAAATCTTACAGTTTCCACTGGTGTTAAGCCCATAAATACATAACCCGTAGTACGGCCCAAACCATTACAGTCACTACATTTTTCTTGACCTTCTTTTGGCCCGCCTTCGCCATTACATTGCTGACAAAATGTACTTCTTTTATATTCCACTGTCTTGGACACATTGCCATTGTAAATTTCCTCCAATGTGACTTCCAATTTAATAACAATTTGGGCAGCTTTTCCTCGGCTTTCTCGTTGTTGTTGACCCATGTTAAAAGGAAACCAATGCGAAAAGAATTCTCCAGCATCGCTAAAACCATCGGCTCCTTCTTGTAGGCCCTTTATGCCGAAACGATCGTATATTTTACGTTTTTCCGGATCCGAAAGTACCTCATAGGCAAATGAAATCTCTTTAAATTTATCACCAGCATCGGGATTTTTATCGGGATGAAATTCTTTAGCCAATTTACGATAATTCTAAAATAAAAATGAGAAAACGTTTTAAATTTAACGATTTTAGGAAAATTATTTAATTTGAAATAAAATATCTCAGCAGAGCATCGTTTCTTAGAACTAATGTATAAGAATACTTTGCTTAGAATATTTAAAAGTTTTACATACATATATACAGTAAGTAGCAATACAATGGAATCTTTTTCTGAAAACTATATTTCTTAATTTCAGTTTTCAAAAACAGAAAAATTACCGTTTACCGAATATATATTGTAGGTCTAATAAATAGTAAATTTCAGAGCTTTTAAAATGAAAGTTTAAGTATAATAGCAATGGCAAAGGCAAAACAATGGAAACTTTTACAAGAAAGAAGAGAATAACAAAAACAAGTAAGACTACTGAAAAAGAATGTTGTGAACAAAATTTTGGTAAAAAACATATTTGGTGAAAAAAAATTTTGTTAAAAAAAATTTATGGTGAAAAAAAATTTTGGTTTAAAAATATTTGAGAAAAAAAATGGAGGTACTCGCAGTTTTTTGTGGGCCGATTTTCTTATTTCAAAAAAATAAGTACATGGCTATATCGACTCCGAAATATATAACGATCCGCTCATAATGAACTGCATATATCTAAGAAATGGTCAGATAAGAACGATTAATTTAACATAAAAAAACGTAATTCGGAGTAAATGCTAATTTATTATAAAAATAAAGGTAAATTATTAGCTTCTCATTCATTTACTAAATAACAGTTTGGGAATACCAAACGAATATAAGTCTGGCAGGCCAGACGACAAAAAAAAAAGTACTTACATTGCTCTCTTCCTCTCTCACTGCAAATGTGCATATAACTCTCTCACTTTACCTAATAAGTTAACAATAATAATAATTTTGCATTAACTGTTACACATGATTAATTTTAACATTTTACACATTAATTTATACAAAATTTCACATATTATGCGGCATATTTTGGAAATAATGTTCTAAATTTTACTGCACCCCTTATTCACCTTTGACATTATATATTATTGCTTACATTCTCCAACTATACTTATTTTCTTTCAACCTAAGGAAAAATTGCATTACAAATTTTATTTTACCTTTTTAATTTCTGCATCTGTCGAGTTTTTTGTTACACCGAGAATATCATACAAATCTAAATGATCCATAGTTGCCGCTAGTTAATAATTTTAATGCACTTTATTGATGTTTTTATTTTTTAAATTTGTAAAAAAAGAAAATTTCGTTTCAATTGGCTAAAAAATCCCTTATTATTGTATAGTGCTGTGAAAGTAACGAGTATTTCGGTACTCAGTACTCAATAATGTCTATATTTTCCGGTACTCAATACCTAAAAGTAACTACTAGATACTTTTAGAATTGTATTTTTCAGTACAATACGGAAAATACTTCAATATTTTTCAGTGAAAAAGTGCAACTATGTTTTTGAAATAAAAAATATGTATGTTAAATTCAGTTTTTTAAAGTATTGAGTAGTATCGAGTTCCTAAAAAATGTATTGATATTAATATTAAGTAATCAGAAGTACTAACATTTTACAACACTATTATTGTATTTCTTCGCAAAAACAAGAACAATGACAAATACCAGTAATGATCATTTTGCGATTTTCTCATCGTTTAACGTTTAACGAGAATAAATTACTTTATTTTTTTAGTGGTGAATTGAAGCGATTTTCAATGGATACAGAAAATAATTTATCAAATTAATGTACTGGTAATCCCAATTCTACAACAAATATACCTCTACAAAAAACAACATAGATTTTGTTTTTGTAAAAATATTTCCTAACTGTCAAAAAGCTGAAAAAAAACCAAGGGTGAAAATAAATAAAGACGTGTAATATACTTTCATGTGATCTAACGTAAACATAAAATATGTATTCTGATCTGGGATGCCCCGAATTAAAAACGAATGCAATAAATAAATCGAAAAAACTCAGAAAATGTTTATATTTTTTAGAGCTTTGTTCACGTTTTACAACCAATTTAGACGATGATTTTTACGACGTGGAATTTTCTAAATTCCCTTTTGATGTTCTTTTCAAAAATTTTCACGTTTCCGAGTCATTCATGTTTTCGGATAAATGTAGGGTCACACATGGCAAATATTTGACGAAAAAGACATAACCGTTAAATACCATATATTTTAATTCCTTTATTTATTGTCAAAACTCATTTTACTTAAGACAATTCATAACAAATATTTAGTTTTATTTTATTTGATGCTGTTTGATCTTACAAAACACTTGTAAGAGTAAACACGTCAAACAAACTTGTGCTTAAAAAGTGGTTACGCTATTTTGAGTAAATATTTACCATGTGTAACATTAAGACCAGAATATTCAAAATAATATTTGTATTTATATAAAGATTTTATAATTCCTTAATTCTTTCAGCTTTCTAAAATAAATAATTCTTAAAGCAATTGTGTACACAAAATAGTTTTAAAGTGTCTTCAGTAACTCATCGAATATCATTAAATTTTTAAACAAAAAATTAATTAGATTACTTACTTTTTATGTATTTTTAGAAAATGTTAACATTAAATCTATTCCTGGTAGATCTAGCAATTTCATTATCATTTTGTCATACAAATTGCTAAATTTTATCTAGCCTATTATTTTGTCCTATCCGGTTTTTAATTTTATTGGCTCAAAAATTGGCAATATTGTCTTTGTCATCTGTGATAGAGTTGCCACAACTACAAATCACTAACGTTCTACTTTTTGAAATTAAATGACACCTTTTATTTTAAATCATTTAAAGATCGTTTTAAAATTAAACAACGATTTTTAATTAAAAACATCAAGCTATCAAATTGTATTTCAATTAATTGTAAAACTTTATTCAAATAAATAAATTTAAAGGAACTTACAAATTTTAAAATATAGAATTAAATAAGAACTATTTTTTTGAAAACTTAAAAATATGTAATTTGCTTAAACAATGCACAATAAATATGTAAAAGTAAATGAGTAAATATTACAAACGTACTATAGTGTTTGCTCCCAACAGATTTAATTATTAAACATTATTAAATAAATTATTGTATATTATTATATATTTGTATTAGTAAAGTAAAATGTTCTTGGTATTTGTTCTTATCGTTATTTAAACTGATGTTTTTCTTTAATAAAACCCAATGTTTAT
Source organism: Calliphora vicina (assembly GCF_958450345.1). Taxonomy (NCBI): domain Eukaryota; kingdom Metazoa; phylum Arthropoda; class Insecta; order Diptera; family Calliphoridae; genus Calliphora; species Calliphora vicina. Next base: position 9,567,510 of record NC_088781.1, read on the forward strand.
ATGAAATAATATAATTATTTATTTTTTTTATAGTAATCTTACAGATAAATACAAGAATAATATAGAAACAATATTAGCACGGCTGCCTGGGCCATCAGCTATATACATTTTAATACTTAAATTGGATATGAAATTGCATAATAATATGTTCTGTAAGATTTTTTTCTGTATTAAACAATAAAATTGTTCAAATTAAAGATAATTTTAACTAGTTAACAGAACTATCTCGCACCGAAAATAACTGTAATTTTAGTGAATATATTATATAAAAATATAGCATTTTGCTTAATATATGTATTTACTATTTATTTAAATTCTATAACTATTTTGTAATTTTAAATATGTACTAAATTTAAATAATAAAACAATAATTGCTGGACTAAAAACAGAAATCAAATATCCTATTCGGTGAGGATATTTTTTACAATACAGTATTGCCAAATTCCCAACTCCACCTATTTAGCGGGATTTACTATATTTTTATTGTAGAATAAATATAAATTGTTTGTATTTAAAAGTAAACAATAGTGTACATATATTTATTAAGCTATAAGAATACAATTGTACTAAAACATATCCTACTATACCTAGAATATCGAATATAATAACGTAATAAAAATTCAAAAATGCGATATTTGTGGGAATAGACAATATTTCATGGTATTCACAAAAATCCCTATCAAAATATTAAAGTGTTGGTAACTCTATCATCGGTCAGCCATTTTTATCATACACCTAGATCACGTCACACAACAGAGCTGCATTTAAAAAAAAATCAAGTATAAAAGCTAAATTAATTTTTTAAAATAATTTTTATTAATAATATAAAGTCAAATTAAAAGAATAAAGTTTTTAAATAATCCCCAAAGAATATTGCGTGTTGGTCGATTGGTTGTGTAATAGCTAATCACAAAACAAGAAATGTATTAGTCATTAACGACTAGTACCAAATTAAACAACTACGTTGAATGGACGACGGCCATCTTTTTTTCATTAACGTCACACAAATGCTTGTGAATAGACACAGAGTTTGTTGGAATTTTTTGTGAAAATTTTACATACTTAAATACGTAAAAGTGCAAAAAATATTGTTTAAAAAATCCTTTTCCCTATATATTGCCAATAAATAATTAAAAATTAATGGACAAAAACCATTTTTGTGTGGTTAAAGTTAGTGGAATTTTTTTTTGTACATCAGCCGAGTCGAGAAAAAATTTTGTGTGTGTACCAGACGAATTTGTGTAGAAAGTCATAAAACACGAAAATTACTAGGGATAGAAAGAGAAGTTCAAAAAAAAGTGCGATAAAGACAACAAAATCTTCTTCGTGTTTTTTATATTGTTTTGATTTTTGGGACTTGGTCTTGTAGTGTTTTGGTTTTCTGGAAAATGATGGAAAACTATGAACAGGCAAGAATAAATTCAGATAGATTAGAACAATTGGATGATGTGCTACCCATAAAACTACAGGAGAGAAATGAGTTCTTTAATTCTGTAGAGGAATTTGCAGTAAACCAACAAAATTTTACTTTTGGCGCCAATATTTTAAACACAAAAACAATGTCGACATCGTCGTCGTCAATGGCATCAACAACAAATGCCAATAGTAGTAGTTGTGGCGAAGAGGTGGTCAAAACAAATAATGAAATAATCAAAACATTAACATTACCGCCAACTGCTGATGCAGATTTAGAAGCATCTCTAATTGCGGACACACCAGTAAGTGTTGCTGATGATGATCCCTTAAATATGGACAGTAATAAGGACAGTGATGATGAAGCAGAAGAAGAGGAAGATGATGAAGGTCAAAGCTATCAAACAGATAATGATAATTCACAGCTAACACAGGACTCTACACAGTTCCGACAGACTTCAAAAGAACACGAAGATGATGATGAAGACAATCCTGCAGATGATACGGACGATTCAACTTCAGATTCCGATTTCTCAGACCTAAGTGGTCTTTCCGATATGTCGGGTAGGGAGTGGAAGCCCATAAATCAACGTCCTCTTAATTGGGTGCAAAAACAGATACACTCTGGTGCAAATCCCCGAGAGATACTTTCAAAATTTCTACCCTCTTCGGCACAGCGCATAAGTCCAGAATTAACCGATATGACTTTGTGGCGTATATTAGCCAGCATGCTGTCAGAGCCTCCTAGGAGAAAGAAACTCTCTTATGTTAACACCTTCGAGGATGTCATTGATCTTTTACACAAATCCAAAAACATTATGGTTCTTACTGGTGCTGGCGTTTCGGTATCGTGTGGCATTCCCGATTTCAGATCTTCTGATGGCATTTACTCACGTTTGGCTAAAGATTTTCCCGACCTACCTGATCCACAGGCCATGTTTGATATAAATTATTTCTCGCGTGATCCCCGCCCTTTCTATAAGTTTGCACGTGAAATCTATCCCGGACAATTTAAGCCCTCTCCCTGCCATCGTTTCATAAAGATGCTGGAACAAAAGCAAAAGTTGTTACGAAACTACACACAAAACATAGACACCTTAGAACAGGTGGCTGGGATAAAAAATGTCATTGAATGTCATGGTTCCTTTTCGACGGCTTCTTGTACCAAATGCAAGTACAAGTGTGACGCCGATAGTATACGTAGCGACATATTTGCACAACGTATACCCGTGTGTCCGCGTTGTCAACCCAATGTGGAGCAAAGTTTGGATGCATCCGAGCCCGTTTCGGAGAATGGTTTGAGGCGACTAGTGGAAAATGGCATAATGAAACCAGACATTGTTTTCTTTGGAGAAGGTAGGTGTTGGAAACAAGTAATTGTTGTATGTATATATTCATTCCATGAAAAATTTATAAGAAAAATTAATTTTTTTTGACCGTTGGACTTCAGATTTTATTAAAATTTTGTAAATATACCATAAGAAGCCATTTCGATATTTTCATTTTTAAATTTTTCTAATTTTATTCATGATTTAATTCACGATTTTTGAAAAGTGACCGAGAATTCGATAATAAATAAATTTATGTATTAATATCTTATACAGCTGTATAAGAAAATTGCATCAGAAAATTGCACTTACATTATAAATGCGCTTTTAAATTAAATTATTACTTTTTACACGATATGAATAAACTTAAACAGTTTCGAATTTGGTATTTGAAAAAGGAAATGCTTAAATGTCTCCATAAGGTATATGTGCCAAAAATTAAGAAAATCCAAAGACTCTAGGGACATTTTTGTCTGATTACAGTTGAATGAATGATACATATGTATGTATTTATTTTATTTTTTATTTTTATTTCATTTATTTGTAATACATTAATACATACAATGTATTTGATATTATTTTTTGCGGAATTTTTTATGTTTTATTTTTTTTTAATAATTTTAGGTCTACCCGATGAGTTTCATACAGTTATGGCCAGTGATAAAGACAAATGCGATTTGCTTATAGTCATGGGTTCTTCGTTAAAGGTGCGGCCCGTGGCCTTAATACCCAGTTCTATACCGAATAATGTACCACAGATACTTATCAACCGTGAACAGTTGCATCACCTCGAATTTGATGTTGAATTGCTGGGAGATGGTGATGTTATTATCAATCAAATTTGCCATCGTTTGGGTGAAGATTGGAAAGATATTTGCTTTAATGAGGAAGTATTAAAGGAATCCAAAGATTTGATACCCCTGGAAGATGAGCTAGATGATGAGGATACAGCTAAGGAGGTTGCCACTGATATTGACACAATATCTTTGAAATCAAATCAGTCTGCTGAATCGGCTTTGCAATCTGTCACACCAACAACTGCTACATATTCCGATTCTGGTTTCGAGACCTCATCAACATGTTCGAAAAAAGAAGGAGAATTCTTATCACCCGAGTATATGGAAGAACCCATGGAATCCGCTAGTTTTGGTGGCTCTTGCGATTATCGTCATTTATCCATTGACTCCTCTAAAGATAGTGGTATATTAGGCGATGCTTCAAATTCCGCGTTAACGTCCTCTTTTACTAATTTCTCGGATACGGGTGATATGAAGAAGAGCTTTAACATGCCGGCCTCTACAACACAGGCAATAAACAATAAACCAGTGGTGGAGAATTTACACAATACCAAAACCGTCGATACCAATTGTTCGGAAGCCGAAAAACAAAGTCTACGAAGGCAAACGAAACACCAAAGCGCCGCTGAACGTCTGCACAAGGGAACCTATTATATGCACGATAATACAGCATCGTATGTATTTCCCGGTGCTCAAGTGTCTTGGTGTTCCGATTCAGAAGAAGACGATGATGAGAACTTGGAGGAATATGATGACAATCACTGCAACGATGATGAGGATACAAATCACGCACCATTATCACCCTTAATGACGCCTTCGGTGGAAAATGAAATGGTTAAAGCAATTGCCAACACCAACACCCTTACAACACAACAATCCAGTAATAATAGTTTTACCAACAGCTTATCATCAATTTCTGCCTGCCCTACTCAATCAAAAACACAACCTCAGCCGTTAACACAACATGTACAGAAAAAACGTCATTCAAATGATACTCGTGATGAGGATTCAGATGTTAAATCTTGTAAATCGTTAAAAACTGAGGCTAAATTGAATGATAAAACTCATATATCAAGTCCTCCGCCACAAAAGAAGAGACGAGACTCTGCAGAAAAAACATTCACATCATCTACAACTTCCCCAAACATCAGTTTAGAATCTTCCTAAAAACAGAACCTTTTTAATTTAGTGTAAGTTTTATAATTTCTATTTAGTTTTTGATGTTTTTTTGTAATTATGTTAACTACAATTAAGAAGAATTATTTAAATCAAAGATCAATGTAAAAATTATGCCTTTTTGTAATGATCAATCATATTTGATCTGAGGCGGAAATTGTGAACATCAAATTGTTCGGCGGTGTATGACGACCAAGTAAAATTTTATGATGGATTAAATTATTGAGTGGTTTTATGGGGTCCACTGAGTCCCTTTTAAATTAACTTATGCTTTCAACTTTTTTTCTAATATATTTAACTGGTGTACCATCTGTTATTCGATTCAAAAGAATACTACTATTTTGAATTGTGTGAAACCTTCACTTAAGTTGGTAAGACAAAGCATTTTTGTAAATAGATATTTTTAAAAGTTATTTTTTTAAAGGTACTGACAACTTTTTAAAGAGCTAATTTCTATAACTTACAAACATTATTGAATCATTAATAAATCAGGTAGAGTTCTGGTTCGATTGAGACGACGACTACCTTGATTTATTTTCTCATATTTAAATTTTTAAATTTAAATTTTTTTTTTCACCAAACAAATTTTTTTGCATCAAAATTTAATTTTTTTCACAATTTTTTTTTATCCAATTTTTTTTTTCACTAAATATTTTTGTTCACCAAAAAATTGTTTTAAATTTTTATCTTAAATTGTGCTTTGGTGAAGGGTATTTAAGATTCGACACAGCATTCTTATTTGTTTATTATTAAAAGTACTTTAGAAAAAATTACTTTTAAAAATATTTACTTAAGAAGTTTTTTTAACAGATAACGAATACACTATTCCAGGGTTTTTAAGAAAAGATTTAACGCAAAAATTTATAGTTTATGAAGTAATTTGTAGATGATTATTGTTTTTTTTTTGAACATTAATTTAATTAAAATCAAGATTAATTATAAATATTTTTTTTGAATGCATATGAATTTTTTTAATGCTTATCTTCAATACTTTTGTAATTATGTGTAAATTTGTTTTAGTTTTATTTCGTTTTAAATATGTAGTTTTAAGAAAATATTAGTTTTTGGGTTTCTATTCTAAAAAGCAAAACAGCAAAAATTCCTCAATACTTTTTTATTATTCGCAAGCTTTTAAATGATTCTTCACAAAACATGAATTAATTGTGGAATTTAATAAAATGCTGTAGTAAGCAAATTAAATTTACTACAAACCTAAAACTTTTTAATATAAATAAACCAATAGAATTATTTAATGTAAATAAATATTTAAAATTGCTTTTTTTTTGTTTATTTAAAGCATTTAATTATTATAACTATTATTAAAAGAAAACAAATTAAATCAAATAAAATCTAAACAAGAATATTTTTAATTATCTAAAAATAAAACACACAAAAGCTTACAAAATGTAGTTTAACATATAAACTAAAGCATTTTTATTTTTTTTTTTAAATAAATAAATAAATCTAGTATTTAATTAAAGTAAGATTTTTTATGAACTCTTTAAGTTAAGTTAAAGAAAAATATCTGGTGTAATCTATAGTATTTTTGTTATTATATTTTTAAGGCTTGAAGCAATAATTTCTGTTTATGATGCAAAAAAAAAACAAACAATTTAAATATAAAAATATTATTTTTAACAAATAATACTTGGGACGTTTAAAATATTTCATTAAAAATACATATGTTTAGCTTTATTTTTTGTTTCATAACTTAACTATAAAACAAAAAAAGATATAATTAAACAATAGCGCACACTTTTATATAGACAAACAAAAAAGTAAGATATTAAAAATTTAATAAAAAATAAATATTACCTAAATATAAATAAAACACTAATAATTATGTAATTATTAAACCTAAAACATAATAATTAATACTTAATTTATTATATCAACTAGTAAATAGTACTATTTTTAGAATATACAAACAAGTTTAGTGGAAAATTCATAAAAAAAAAATTTAAAAATTAAAAAGAATAACAAAGTAAAGCCAGCCTACCTTTGAACATACATAATACATACATATAAATATTATATTTTTCTAAATAAAATCTTTAAACAAAAAGAAAAAATCTAAAATTAAATAATGAAATATATATTTATTCCACCCTTACTTGATTTGAAATGTTTGTATACATTTGCTAACAATTCAAATAGAAAACATTTGAATCCTAAAATCTAAAGATTTGAATTAAAAAATAACCTTTAAATTTACTATTCTTATTATTTTCTTTAGCTATTACTTTACATAATACTTGTTTAGTATCTTATTATTTAATTAACTTTAATATTTTCTAAATTTTATTCGATTTAATTTTTAAAAGAAAAACATTGTGTAAATATTAGCTTTAGCTTTTTTTTCTTTCTTAATTAAAATCGAAAAATTTCGTAAATTTATTTACATTTTATTCATTTTGGGCAATCTCTTTGGTATTCTATATTTTTTTTTTGATGTTTTGTAAGAAAAGAAATATTTGTTTATTTTTTTTCTAATATTAAAAAATAATTTTCAATAAATTGTTGTATACACACACATATGCATAGTTATAGTAAACATAAAAGTAATTGTTTTAATAATAGCTAATATAAAAACAGGTAATTATATTAAATTAAGTAATGCTAGTTCGTCTGGCTTGCTATACTTGTGCGCAAAGTACATGTGCAATTTTGAAGATATTTCGATAAGATTTGACACAAGTACTGACAGAAGTAATCTATTGGAGAGTTGTCGGAGGAAGGTTTGTTTACAAGCAATCGGTTATTGCACTGTCTATGAGATGTCTTTTTAACTGACATATTCAAATAACTTGTTATGTAGCTGATCAAGTAACCAGTTAGGTAGCTAGTAAGGTAACTGACTATGTATCCGGTATGTGAATTCAATACGTTGATTACTTTGTACCAGCTATCTGACAGACTCATTGTAATCCTTTTTGAAAATATTGCTACTTTGAACCAAAGCTCAAAACTTTAAATAAACGTTATCTGATTTTGTTCAAATTTCCATTATTTGATTTTTAGATGATGGAGAACTATTTTGGACCTTGAGAGCATCAAAAATTGCAAACTAAGGGTCACTATATTAGATAGATGAAATTCAAATTAGTGTGATGAGAACAGTGGACGTGGCAGCTCCCATACCAATTAATAAGTTATTTTTGGAATATCTGAGGAACTGTCTTAATACATTGTATGAATTACTTACCTATTATTGGGCTAAAAATGGGAGGTGAAAAATGTTTATTGAAAAAAAATACGTAAAAAATCGATGTAGTCGTGGTGTTTTGATTATATATTAGCCACTTGTTGCCCGATTTTCTCGATTTTAAATTGTAACAGAACCATATATTGAAGTATCAATAATGTTTGTAAGTTATGTTTGTAATGTTTGTAAGTTTGTAAGGCTGAACAGACGATTCAAAGTATATATTGTCACATAAAATGCAAAACAAAGTATCATCAAAAAATTCGAAATTGATTTTATTATTGATTACGATTCACTACATCATATTACATACATATGAGTACAAAATTTTAAACTTTTACTATAAAAAATAACCAAGTTATAACCAAAATGGAAACTAAAGTATCATCTATATATATAAAAGAGTAACGTTACTGACTGACTGACTGACTGATTCATCATCGCACAGCCCAAACGGCTGAAGCTAGAATCACGAAATTTTAACTGTGGGTTCCTCCCTCCCCAAAACGATCCGATAAGAAGGGATTTTTGGAAATTCGAACGTTTAGGGGGTAAAAAGGGTAAAAACGGGTAAATTCGGTAACCTTATATCTTCAAAACTAATAAAGATATAAAAAAACTTAAAATAGCATGTTACTCCATTTAAAAAATAAGCTGACAGGTGTTTCGTACTTTTTGGAAATTCGAAACTTTTAGGGGAAAAACGGGTAAAAACTGTATTTTGGTACTTTTTTTGCACCCTATGTATCTTTTAAACCAATAAACATAGAAACAAATTTTAAATCGTATTCTTTAATTAACAAAAAATAAAAAATATAAGTTTGGTACTTTTTGGAAATTCGAACCTTTAAGGGATAAAAATTGTGTTAATTTTTGGTACTTTTTCATAAAATATGTTTTTCTATAATTTGACATAGACATACGAATATTTTATTATGAGCTCCCACCACGTTACAGAAATTTATTTCAATGAAATTGTACCACCTCAATGGGGATAAAAAAGGTACCAAAAAGGGGATAAAATCGGGAAAATACATTATATTTGAAATTATTAAGCCAATTATGATAATTTTTTTTAACGTTGGTTCCTGGATTCATACAAAAATTAACTAACAGGGTGTTATTTGGAACTCGAGTACCAAGGTGTATATTGGGCCAAATCCGGGTAAACAGTTTGGTACTTTTTTTAAAACATATTTATTCTTGGGCACATTAACACAAATTTTAATATTTTGATACATGCCTGTAGCATAAACAATTTTGGCAAAATGGAATATTTTTAAATTTCAAACTTGAGGGGTGTTCAAGTAAGAAAAGGGAAATTGGTACTTTTCTCCTAATGGTACTTTTTTAAAATTTAAATTATTTCAGTTATCGACATTAAAGTTAGCTGATATGTATTTGAGTGAAGTTAGTGTTAGGAATAGGGGATAATATTTAGGTACCAAAATGTGTGAACTGTACTATAGGTACTTTTTTGTTCATCTATGGTACTTTTTGAAATTTCTATAATAATGGACTTAGAAACATGAAATTAAACATATATGGTCCTAAGTGAGTGAGAATTCTAGGGGGAGACTTTTTGGTACTTTTTCTTTATTGGAAGGGTACTTTTTGTAATTTCTTCACCAATGAACCTAGAAACATGAAATAAAGCTTATATATAAACCGAGTGAGTGGGAAACCACAAGTGTGGGTTTTTTGGTACTTTTTCTAAATTCTAATGGTACTTTTTTGAATTTTCTATAACTATGGACTTAGAAACATGAAATTAAGCATATATGGTCCTAAGTAAGTGATAATTCTAGGGGGAGACTTTTTGGTACTTTTTCTTTATTCGATTGGTACTTTTTGTAATTTCTTCACCAATGAACCTAGAAACATGAAATAAAGCTTAAATGGAACCGAGTGAGTGGGAAACCACAAGTGTGGGCTTTTTGGTCCTTTTTCTATATTCTAATGGTACTTTTTTGAATTTTCTTTAACAATGGACTTAGAGACATGAAATTAAGCATATATGGTCCTAAGTGAGTGAGAATTCTAGGGGGAGACTTTTTGGTACTTTTTCTTTATTCGAATGGTACTTTTTGTAATTTCTTCACCAATGAACCTAGAATCATGAAATAAAGCTTATATGAACCCGAGTGTCTGGAAAACCACAAGTGTATACTTTTTAGTACTTTTTCTATATTCTAATGGTACTTTTTGAATTTTCTATAATATAATGGACCTAGAAATATGAAATTAAGCGTATTTGGTCCTAAGTGATTGAAAATTCAAGCGGATACCTCATGGTACCTTTTGTTTATTCTAATGGTACTTTTTTTTAATTTTCTATAGCAATGGACTTAAAAACATGAAATTAAGCATACATCCTAAGTGAGTTAGAATTCTAGGGGGAGACTTTTTGGTACTTTTTCTTTATTCGAATGGTACTTTTTGTATTTTCTTCACCAATGAACCTTGAAATATGAAATAAAGGTTATATGGACCAGAGTGAGTGGGAATCCGCAAGTGGCTGCTTTTTGGTACTTTTTCTATATTCTAATGGTACTTTTTTGAATTTTCTATAACAATGGACTTAGAAACACGAAATTAAGTGAGTGAGAAGTCTAGGGGGAGACTTTTTGGTACTTATTCTTTATTCAAATGGTACTTTTTGTAATTTCTTCACCAATGAACCTAGAAACATTAAATAAAGATTATACGGACCCGAGTGGGTGAGTAACTACAAGTGGGTGCTTTTTGGTACTTTTTCTATATTCTAATGTTACTTTTTGAATTTTCTATAACATAATGGACCTAGAAATATGAAATTGAGCGTATATGGTACTAAGTGATTGAAAATTCAAGCGGATACCTCATGGTACCTTTTGTTTATTCTAATGTTACTTTTTTTAATTTTCTATAGCAATGGACTTAAAACATGAAATTAAGCATACTGCATGGTCCTAAGTTAGTTAGAATTCTAGGGGAGACTTTTTGGTACTTTTTCTTTATTCGAATGATACTTTTTGTAATTTCTTCACCAATGAACCTAAAAACATGAAATTAAGCTTATATGGACCGGAGTGAGTGGGAAACCACAAGTGGGGGATTTTTGGTACTTTTTATATATAATAATGGTACTTTTTTGAATTTCCTATAATAATGGACCTAGAGTTTCCAAATAATCGAAGAATTTCAAAACCGCGGTTTCGGTTTTAAAAAATTAAAAACCGATCGGTTTCGGTTTTGTGATAATTTATTAAATCTTAAGTATTATAGAAACAAAATTAGTTGATAATATAGGAAATGATATACAAATCTAAAATTCAAACTTGACGGGTTATGGTTTAGTGAATGCGAATTTAAAAGTGATAATCAATGGTACTATTTCCTTATTGCAATGGTACTTTTTGAATATTTTATAATAATAAACATAAAAATTTTAAATTAGGAACACATTTTGCATTTTCTATAATAATGGACCCAGAAATATGAAATTAGACATTTACAATTAGATTCACAAACGGAGACTTAATAGTACTATTTCTTTCTTCTAATTGGGGTGGCGAAGCGCACCGGGTCTGCTAGTCAAGTATATTGTTACGAAATTGTACTTGAATTCAAATATAACGATTTTAACGGCTGATTTAAAAGTAGTAGTGCTTTCAAATAACAGTGCTGTAATAGCAAACTGTAACATATCTGTGGGCATTATTAACATTGAATAAAAGCTTTCTGTTGACCATTGATCGTAAGTTGGCAACGCTGTTTGCTGCGACCGTATATTCGAATTCGAATATTTAGTTAAAGAACATTGTAGAAAGTACACCACAGATGGCGTATGTATTAGAAACCTCTAGATAGTTTAAGAGAAATCTAGAGTGCAGATGGCAGTGTTATAAATAGTGGCAGAGGTTGCAGTCGTTAGTGAGTTTATCAGAGACGCTATTTGAATAAAAATCAACTGAGTGCCTTAAAAGTGTGCTGTGTTTTTCAAGTGAATTCATGTACATTATGAAGTGTGTCTGTATTTCTGCTAATTTATAAACGTGTATAAAAAAAACATTGAGTGACTATTTAATTCTGTTGTTGTACATTTTAAATAAATAAAGAGTTGTTAAATAAATAAAGAATTGTTACAAACTACTAAACGGCTTTTATTTGCAATCAAAAGTATCCGGTTTATTTAAAGGAAATAAACCAGCGTTTTAAAAAGGTTAAAACGTAACAATATGATTTTCTTGAACAAAATAACGTATACGCTTTGAGTAATTAATTAATAAATAGTTTTTACCTTATTTTAGGTAGTATCCTAATTTTTTTTGCAGTCTTAATGAAAATTTAATGAAGAAACTTTTTTAGTTTAAAAAAGTAGTCGTTAGTTATTAAAATAAAAAAAAAAACATAATAAAATTAAAAAAGTATATATAAACTGCTTTTATTTAAAATAAAAAAAAATATTCTTATTTAAGTTTTTATTTTTTCATAAAAATTTATATTGATGATACGTTTTTTTGTTTCAGAAAATAACAATTCAAAAAAACGTAAGCCACATATGTATCTTAAAGTGTGCTTTGAAAAAATTATTTTTTTTTCATTAAATATATTTCTAGTCATTGTAATTCAAATTTGAAAATTTTGTTTCAATATCTCAAGTATTTTTCATTTTATATCGTTTTTTGCTTCTCCTATAAACTTATGAAAAGTGATGTTACGTTATTTTGCATTTTAGGTGACGATATGTATGTATACTTATTTGGTCGCAAATGAAAAATGTGAGTAAATAAATTTTATCCCTAAGCTCCATAACATTTGCGACAAATAATCAAAATACGTACTTGAATATAGTTTTTATTTATTAAAAAATATTTTTGTAATTTTATTATCAAGGATATGTCTTATGAAGTTAGAACAAGCACAATTCACAGAAATTACATTTAAAAAAACACAAAATACATTTATATAATATTAAATTAAACAAAAAATACAAATTAATTAAATTTTAACATCACAGATGTCATTAGCTTATAAATAATTCTTTAGTTAACTTCCAAAAAACAAAACATCATTTATTTAACTAATGAAGCCATTTTTTGTGTAAGCAATTTTGCATCAGCTCCCGCAAAACTGGATACGCGTCTCTGATTTTTGATAAAAACAAATGTCGGCATACTACGAACTTTGTAATAATCACAGATATCCTGAAACTTGTCGACATTGATTTTAATGACAATGGCGCGATCCTTATAGTGTTTAATCAATTTGCGTATATGAGGCTCCATTTCTTTGCAGGGACCACACCAGGTGGCATAAAAATCCAGAACCACCAATTTGTCACCGGCACCTGCGATTTGTTTCTCGAATTCACCTGCACTTTTAAGTATAGAAACCATCTTGATTTAAAATAAATTTCAATAATTTTTAATTAATTTCTTTTTATTGAAAATTTAAGTAGAAAATTATTTAATTATTTAGGGATTGAAGCGTTCAAGTTGAATTTTAGAATACAAATGATGACTATCAGAAGTTAGTTTTGGTGCGTGGATGTTTGTTTTCATAAAATATATGTAACTGTTCCTGCTGAAATAACGGATTAATTGTGAGAGTAAATATAAAAGTGGAGGGAGACAAATTCACAACTAAATTATAAATTTACACAGTTGTTAATTCTTATTATTAAAGAAGTTCAGAAATGGGACTTTTTGAATGGCAATGTACATTAGGTTGTCCCGAGATTTTTTTTATTTCGCTAACACAAACCTCCTAAAATTTGCGTAATTGATCGTAGATTACCAAAATGATTTTAAAAATAAAATGAAACTATATCTTTAGGGCTCTACCGATCTTGAAAGTTTTGAAAAGTAGTTATTTTAATGATTATATTTCGCTATTATTAAATTCGACACATATTATAAATATGCCACGACTATATATAAAAACGACACTACAAATTTGCTAGATACAGTAGAGTTCGTTTATAACGTACACCGGTTATAACGATTTTTTTATAAAAAAAAATTCCGGAAAAAAAATTTTTCCTGACCCAAAACATTCACTTTCAAATTATATACCAATTATTACGGTTAGTCATTTATTATAAGTTTTATTTTATTGTACATTAATTGCAAGTATAAAATATATTAATAAAAAAAATTTGTATCTCGTTTTTTTAAGCATACGGTTTAGGTTTGTACGTTTTCAATAGTAGAGCCCTCAAGATGGCATGTAATTCGATTTTTTTACTTTTACCGTAATCTGTGTAAAATTACGCAAATTTTGATACCTCTTGTGAAAGTGTAGCTCGAAAAACATGTTTCTCATCCAAAGATGGGACAGCCTAATGTACATACATATTATGATGGCCCTTATATTAAAATTTTTCCATTTTTATATATGTTTGTAATTTCCACATTCTTCATTTGCGACCCCATGCTTTTTGTATATTCAGGATCATTATAGATAGCTAAGTCGTCTGTCTGTTTGAAACAGCTTTTCGAATTCTCCAAATAACATACAAATATACAATTTTTTTCAAGCCTGACTAATTCGAATTTTTGACATATTTACACCAAATTTAAAAAAAAAAAAAAAAATTCATCTAAATTTTGTTTTAACCCAAACCCAAACATTTTTTTCAATCCAAAAACCATGACCATCGATTTTTAGACCAATTTCTTTTTTGAAAAAAAAAAAAATATTTAAATTGTTTTTCTTACAATATTTATCTTAAATTATTTTATGGTGAAGGGTATATAAGATTCGACACAGCCAGATATTTCTTTTTTTACAAAGACTTATTTATTGGGAACAAAATTGTATTGTTTTTATATTATCCATAAAATAAACGTATTTTACCCTTAACAATAAGATTAAAATTCAATATAATTATTAAAAATAATAAAATTTAACTAACAAAACAAACATAGATACATACATATTTACTTTAAGGAATTCGAAATTTCACTATTGTATAGATTTAATAAATAGTGCATTTAATTTTATTCCATTATATACGTACGCGTTTACAAATTACACAAAATAAATGTTACCGTTCCCTTAAAAATGGAAATACTTTCTGTAGTTCAGCTTTAGATTTACAAGCCTCAACTTGCGGCAATGTCTCAACCAGGTTCAATAAATAAATTTGCAATTGTTGACGTCTTTCCTCGACAAACTTTAAGTTCATATTGCCAAATCGTTTTTTGGGCGGAAATTCAACTGAAGAAACACTGGGGTGTGTTTTCAATAGCGACTTGTGCAGTTTATTAAAGTCACTGTAACGACGCCATATAGACCAGTGTTCTAGATTTTGTCTCATTGTTATGTGGATTTCATAGAGATGAAAAGATCCGGTAGCCGGTTTGGACTTGTGAAGCTTAGTATGTGGAATGGTGATAAGAAAATTAGTGGCGAAAGAGGAAGATGGATCGATACCAGAATCTTCGAAATGTTTTTTAAGTCTGCGTATAAGTTGACGATTTTCCAAGCTTAGCTGGGCTACTCTGGTTTCCAGCAGAGAACAACGTTCATTGGTGTCTTTCAATTGTTCCTCTAACTGAAGATGCTGTATATTGTTACAGGCATTCTGGGAACCAGCATTATTAGAATATTTACTGGACTGGGATGAGGTGTCACCGTCTAGATCGTGGTATGAATTTGCCGACGATATCGAGCCATTTGTTCTTGCACAGTCGTTACTGGTTACTGGTGCTGGTGAATACTGTAAAGGTTCTTTAAGAAATTCCAATTCTGGTTCTATAGGATCTGGCGGTGTATCGTCGAAGGATGCCAACTCTTCAATGGCGTCACAGACCTGTTCGGAAGTAATTGTAGAACATTCTGTTTTAGTATTAGCTTGTAGCTGTTTTAGCAGATCATCCGTA
Organism: Calliphora vicina; assembly: GCF_958450345.1. Classification (NCBI taxonomy): domain Eukaryota; kingdom Metazoa; phylum Arthropoda; class Insecta; order Diptera; family Calliphoridae; genus Calliphora; species Calliphora vicina. The sequence continues at coordinate 9,583,300 of NC_088781.1, forward strand.
GAGCTGGTACTTGCAATTGGCCTTTCCACAGCTGGAGTTTTACGTTTAATTTTTGGTTCAACTTTTACCGGTGTGGGAGCATATATTAGAGGTTCCTCTTTAACAACACACTGCTGTACGCTGGTTGTCTTAACGGCCACGTTCAACTCGGTTTTATCTACTGATAAAGCAAACAACACATGATCTAATGATTTAATCAAGTCGGGCAACGATTTTACCATTTTCTCATCTAACAAAACCGACCAATGTGTATAGTATGACATCAATATTTGATATTCCGATAACCACGTAAGTAAATATCTTTGTAAAGAATGTTCATTAAGCGATGCTCGGATAAAGGCTCTGCCTTTACCCCACTTAGTCCAAACTTGCTTTAAATTTTCAAAGCGCTCCTTTTCATGCGGTGTAAGAAAGTTTTGACAAAAGTCCCAAAAACTCGATTCCGTGGAGGCACTTAATGTGTTGGACGTTCTGTTGGAAGATCTTGTAACGATTTCTTGCATATTTTGAAAAAGATTTGCCGCCGATACAACAAAATTTAGCTGGGGTTGTTGCTGAGGTCTTAATCCATATTGAAGTGCTTCTTCGAGCGACTCACATAATTCAGCTACACTGTCGTCAGATTCGCTGGCCAATTCTTTGCGTCCGCTAAAACGTTTACTGCACTCTTTGATGGACTTTTGAAGTCTTTCAAAAATGTCATATTTTCTTTGGTGGAAAATAGATCCGACCTCCGTGACCACACTGTCAATAGGCAATGAGTAAAATGTTTCTGGCAAGACAGAATATTCCTCTGATGCTACACATTCTACGGGTTTTTTGACCGATGCACTCGATTGTTCTTCATTTAATGAGGGCTTCTCCTGCTCACTAGTTGTTGGCATATTAATATTTAAGCTTGGGAGAACTAACTCAAGGTTAATATATGAATTACTCCCTTTGTTTTTTCCCCGTTTTAATGACTAATCACAATATGCAGTGCACTTAATTAGTTTTTCATTGTTTTTACTTCATTCAATTGAATTTTTTTTGCAAATGATTTTATAGTTTTATTAAGTTCTTGGCATTTAGTTTTATTGTAATGATTTAAATTTAGTTGTAATTTTTCTTATAAAATATGTAAAAATTTTCGACGTATAGATTTTTGTTTTGATGGCATTTGTTTTGTTGTGGCAGTGATGCCAGGAGATTTTTTCAGAAATCCCTACGCTTATGAAAAAAAATCCCTTTTTTCCCTACACTCACTTTTTATTTTCCCTAAATTTTTCCCTACACTACTTTTTTGAACAGCTAAGTTGTGTTTAGACTTAATCGGATTTTGAAATTGGCCACATTATTGGTTTTTCCAGGACTTGCTTGCCAAAAAGAGAATCCATTGTTCGGGTTTTTGTTTTTGAATGATTTTTTGGTGCATTTAGGTATTAGCACACAAGCCTTGTATCTGCATTTAAAGACGTCATATTTGACCGGCTCCAGCCATCCCATTAGCTTCTCGTTTCTCAACCAACTTGAGCAGTATTTCTTTACTTCGTTTCCATCATTATCAGAAGACGAATCGGAATTTTTTTCTAAAATTTGTTGTTTTAATTTATAATGACATTTATTTCTTAAAAACATACTTATTAAAATCGATGAGATCTGCGAAGATGGAGTATGTATATATGTAAAAAAAATGCACAAAACCAAACATGTGTTTACTTCAAAAGAAAATTTATTTATAGAATCTACTCTTGCAGCTAGTTCTTTAAGGAAATGTCAAATACCGTAAAAAGGAGAATCCATGGCGTATACAAGGTGGGTTCGTGAGTGAGTTAATACGCCTTGAGATAATCACTATATATGTATGTAGTTGAAAGCGGTGATGATATTAAAGATGCCACATTATTACTTACTTCATATTATACCAGATTTACGAATTTCTAATGATATGCATAAATAAATTTTATGCTTTTTTAATTTAATATTTGGAAAATACATAATATGTAGTTTTAAATTGCCATTGCAAAAAATCCCTACAATTCGACAAAAGTAAAAAATCTTTCCATTTTTCCCTACATGTGAAATTTTGGGAAAAAATCCCTACAAAAAGGGAAAATTCCCTACACTTGGCATCACTGTGTTGTGGATTCATAAAATTTTTCAATTACAGAGTTGTATTTTTAACAGCTGCAATACAGTGGGCGTAAAATTAGTGGGAACAGTAGAAAATAGAATTAAATATATCAGAATTTTTTATTATTAGATAAATGTTTATTATTCTCAATATTTTTAATATTGGTAAAATACGATCAATTTAATATTTATATCTTTGCTTTAAAAGTCAAAATCGATTTCCTATATTTTTACACATTGTCGATCCGAATTTCTATTGCGTTATATATGTCTTTCGAAAGGTCTTTTATGACTTAGTTCCTATTTATACCATGATTTTTACGAAGTCGTTTTTCTTAATTCTCTTTTGATTTTTTTGTCGATAAGAGGGGTGGAGTAAAATCAACTTCAAAAGAGAATTAAGAAAAAATGACGTCGTAAAAATCATGGTGTAAAACGGCACTTAGTAAGCCAGATATAGATAAAAACGATGTTAAAAATATGCTATTTTTTCGGAAACGGTTTTCATGTAAAATTTTTTTTTTAAATTTTACACCTACGATCAGGGTTTCGATATTCAGCTCTAGCAACATATTTCTTACATTTGACTATGCAATAAATATGGAATTATCTCATTTCATCACAATCAGCTAATATAAATATTCATACTGTTCGTTCGTATTACTATTAAAATTGCAATGCTAGTCTGCAATTTTTAGTAGCAAACACAATCCATTGCATATCCACCAAAATATATGTTCGTGCTTTAGTAGCACACACAGTTTTTTTGTCGTGCTAATATTGCACTCCATTCGTTTTATTTTGTTGTACTGGCAAACTTTTCTAGCAAAAATACACACTTCTGTAGTTGTGCTATAGCACAATTGACATTTCTGCAATTGATGCTATCAGTTGCTGTTCTTGATAAGTGCATAACAACATATCAGTAAACACACCCAATGTACAGTTGGGCAGAATCAAAATTTTTTTGAAATAAATCTGGCATTTCTAAACGGCTGATCTGATCAGGATAAAATTTGACGCGGGCGTAGCCAAGGAGTATTCGAGTTTAAATTATTGAAATGGGCCTTACAAATGCCCCAGGGGCGGCGCTATGGAGGCTCAGAATAGGGTACATTCGACATGCAAAATTTTTGAACACGTCCCATTTTTTGTTTCTCATTTGATTTCAAAGAGTTTTATATGTTTAGAAAGCGCTCGCCTATGTCTTGAAAAAATATGCTTGTGTATGCTATTTATCTCTTATACTTTTCGAGTTATAGGCATTTCAAAATTAAAATTTTAAAATTTTGCCATACCTTGGTCCGCTTTTTTAAAAATATAGGTCGTACTTTTGTACCGAACGGGCTCGATTTTTTTTGTTAGTTAGACAACTAAATTATCAGTAATATACAAAATATTTCAGAGTAATATCGATTACAGATCCAAAAATAAACGATTTTCAATTTAAGAATTCAAAAAATAGTAGATTTTTGCTGTTTTTTGGATGAAAAGGTGACTTAACTCTTTTTTATTAAAAAAAACTTTCTTTAAGAACATATAACAATTTTATGTTTTTCTGTAAGGTAGCTTTACAGAGAACATTTTGGTATAAAAAACATGTCCTATTTTTTGAACATGTTGCCCTTTCGTCCTGCGGAATTTGACCTATTTTTTGATAAAAATTTCAACTTTGGGCCACATGTTCTAAAATCCCAAAGTTGGGATCAAAAAACGGAAAGCAGCTTTAGAAACCTTGATGTGTTCCCTATTTATCCCCAAAGTATTTTCCAAGCCCCGAAGGAAATGTAGACCCTATGGTTAAAATTGTAAAAAAATACCATTTTCGGGATTTTCGCTTAAATTTTTAGGAATTGTGGGATTCCTTTTGACCTTTTGAAAAGTTTTTTTACACTTTGTAATTTGGAATGACAAATTTAAAAAACGGTGAAAATTTCATTGAGTTTTGCTAATAAATAAAGATTTTATTACATATTTATTGAGTTTCTAAAACTAACATTTTTATCAAAATTTTAATAGGATTGCAAATACATATTAGGAACAATTTGATACATTTATTCCGAACATTTTTTTTCTTGTTTAGATATTTTAATTTTTGGTCTTACAAAAAAAATGCAAGTCAATATCTCAGTTAGATTCAAAAATATTTACACTAATGAATAATCGTTATTTCGTATTACATACTTGACAATAAAATAACTAGCAGCATCCAAATAGCCAAAAAACAAGAAATATCTATGCAACCATAGCAGAGCAACCAAAGAAATGTAAATTGCTGCCAGAGAAAATTGCTAGCACAACAAAACAAAAAATAGTAACTATATTTTTAGTATGCAGATTGATAAAAATGTATATTTACTGCAATTGACGGCTAATATAGTAGCAATTGTAAACCCTGCCTACGATATGGATTATGAAAAAATATTTTTCAAAATCTATCGATTTTCATTACGAATCAAATTAGACTTAAACCACGAGGTGTTTTCACTATGAGCAAACAACCCCTCGGTAATTTGTAAAATAAACAAATTATTAAAGCAAACATAAATTATTTTCAAAATTTAGGCTATATTAAACTATTTTTTCCAAATGAATTGACATCACTGATTTTTGTTTTTATTCCAATCGTTCATTCCTTTATACTGTTATTTTTTGGGCGCTTGTCATAATGACGTCATGACTCGTAAGATAAAATTTGATAGTTTGACACCTCCCCCCCTTCTTCTATATAAACAAAAAATAGTACACAAAATAACAAGACATGGTAAACAACAACAATATGCAATAACAATAACAAGACGAAAAAGAAAACAAACGACTAGCCCCAAGAGTGGTATATGAACAATTTTCGATGAATAAAAACACCATTCAACAATTAAAAAGCGAAGTGATAAGTTCAGTAAAAATAAAAAGCTCTATAAAAACTAAAACAAAATAAACTAAAGAAAACTTTAATAAAATACATACATTTTAGTACAAAGAAAAAAATAAATTAACACAGTGCATATTTAATAAACAGAAAAATTGCTATAGATTTGCTGTCTATTTTTTAAACATTTTTTAAATAAATTGTAATTGTTTTAAATTGAAAAAAAGTGAAAAATTGCCTGAATAAACGAGAGTACATAGAAAATTGTGTTGATTTCTTGGCAATTGCCACAGAAAAAAATCACTCGCTTTATTTAACAAAAGAATTTTCAAGAAATAAATAAATAGTTTTTGCAATTGATTATTAACAAAAGTAAAAAAAGTATAGTATTCTTTTGAAAAATCATTAAACTTTTGTCCCTTGAGTTAATACTCAGCAAGTGTTCAATGAATAATTTAACAACAACTTTACGCCGATACCCGAAAACACTTGGCAGTGTTGGCATTTTGACCACGTAAGTAAAATACTTAATACTATATGTAGGTATATTTATTAATTTAGGATGTAGTATATGTATGAATAAGTAGAATAATTTAAAAGTTTATCTGCTAATTATATGAATAGGTATTAAAGTTACTTTGAGGTCATTCAAAACTACACAAATATTGTTAAAATAGGTATAGCATTATTTTTAAAGAAGTGTTTATTACTAAACCTTATTTATTTCATTCAAAATATGCATTTTTTATAGGTACCAAGAAAATTTGTAATTATTAATGTAAATTTTTACTAAACCAAATTTTCATTGGTTTCCTATAATTTTCAATTCCGTTTAAATGAAAAATTAATCACGCAAGGTCGAAGTTAGATTATACCTACATATATATTATTTACAAATCATTTAAAATATCAAACAGATGCTCTAATTCACACTTTAAAATATTAATCATCAAAAATGGTCTGATGTTTCTTTTTACATATTAAATATTCAAATGAGTTTATTTTTGATTGTGAGAACAACAGTTGTTATAAACAAATGCTACACACTCAAAAAAGGGGCTCGCCTTACAAGTTACTAACAAATTAAATTTTAATATGTATTACCAAATTAGTGTGTACATAAAGAGAATAACAAAATATATAATTTTAATTTTTTTTTTTTAAATTTACATATGTAAATATACCTAGTTGTTGTTGTGTGAATAATGTTCATTTACATGAATTACACAAACATTTTTATTTTTGTAATTAATGACATCATCTAATAAATAATTTTATTTTGATAATATTTACATAGGTATGTTGGCAATTGTAAATAGTAAACAAAAACATTGCACAAACTGTAAACATGTTTTGATACAACAAAAATAACAATAATAAAAACAAAAACAATCCCCTTTTTTATAAATTTTATGAGAGTAAAACAATTTTGCGTCTTATTAACGTTAAACTAAATTTTTAATTTACCACACACTATTTGTTTGGAATAAACGTTAGTCAGTTCTCTTTAAGTAATTGTTGTTGCTTCCTGGTTCTCTCAAATGTTGTGAATGGTAATGATCAAAACAAAACATTCGATTTTGTTAAAAGGAGATAGACTACTTTTATGTATGTATTTGTCGATTTCAAATAACATAAAGAAGGCCACTGTTATTTATGATAAAAACTACAAATCATACACGCATAAAATTTGGTAAAAATTTAATTAACTTTAGTTTATTCTTAATTTATAAAGGTATTAGTATTTGTGATATTTTTAGCAAATGACATACTCTTGGCCACTTTCAAAAATGTACTATACATCAAGACTATACTGTGGATCTTTGTAATACGTCAGTTCAAATTCTTGCGGTTCATTGCAAAACAAAACTATTTTTCTTTCAGTGCTTTATAATAACTTGATTTTAACTAAAGGGGGTCTTTATTTATAAATAAACTTATTTGTTTAATATTTGAAGAGAGAAAATCTGACATACATACATTAATTTTATTATGTGTGTGATTTAGCATACATTTTCAAATATACACGTTGAGATATACATACATACCTATAATCGCGTGAGTTTATTTTATTTTCAAAAACTATAATTTCATTATGAATGTATTCTTAAATCCGAAATGCGTTTGACGAATTTCTTATTTTATGCGTAGTTTAAAATGTTTTTAGTTTAGCAAATAGAAGAGTGACCGTTAACAAATAATTCTCAAATAATCATTCGATATTTATTAAAATAATGCGTATGACATAGATATCAGGGATGGGCAATTTAATATACATATTTGAGGAAAGATGATAAAAAGAAGAAAATAAACTTTAAAATAAATCGAACTATTTATTGCATTATACAATTTGTATAAAATAAAAGCTTATCGTGACAAACCCATCATCAGGATAAATTACGGGAATCTATTTAGTTATGTTATTATTATTTCTTAGTTTGTTATTTCTGCTGATTTGCCAATTGGATGATTTGATTATGTCCATATACCAATTTGTTCGATACCAACAAAAGAAAATGAGATGACACAGAACAATTCTGTTTTAAGTAATCGAATTTTTTGTCACCCCACTTAAAAAAATTCAAAATTCCCGGGAATGAACAGACTTGCTTATATTTCCCGGGAATGGAAGAAATCTAAGAAAAAATCAAATTTGTAAACCAAATTCTCGGAAAATGTAATTTATTTTTTCTAAGAAATTAGATTACCTCATGAGTACATGTGTACCTATTATTATTATAATAAACATAATAATAATAGGTACACTGGTTGCAAGTTAGAACTTCTAAGACTTAAATAGGTATATTCAAAATAACAACAAACATTTTTTTTGGAAATCCAATAACTTAAAATTAGCTATTATTAGATATATATTAGGTTAAGATATATTTTTAAAATATTAAAAATTAAAAAATTGTTTCCCAATTATTTATCATTTCTAGATGTGGGCTCATTCTTTACGATAAACGTCGTTTCCAAAGATTTATTTCGAAATTTGTTGACAACAGCAAGGATCTAAATGATAAGACACCAGAACCGGATTACATATACATCAAATATCACATCTATAAGGAATCCATGCGCAAATTGAGGCAACAAGAGGAAGACGATAAAAAATGGATTAGTGTTATTGTAAATCCTGTGGGAAAATGGTGGAAAGCTGTAAAGCATTCGGTTGCCTGGCGTTTATTGAATATTGCACAGACTGGTTCCCAACATGAACGTTTAAAGGCTGTTAGACAATTGGCTCGCATAGATCACTTGAAAGATTGGGATTTTCGTCATTTGGCTCAGCTATGTGATGCTAGAACCGCCGTATCTTTGGCTCGTTCAGGTGCTGATACACGTTGGTTTATACCGGTCCATATGAAAGGTTGCATAAAGAATCCCAAAGTATTATTATCAGAATTGCACGAACTTTTGGAACGTCTTAAGCCACGCTCTTGTGTCAAACATTTCTTTGCTAAATATTTTCCCCAACAGGACCCAGTGGTATGTTTAATTAATTTTTAATTTTGTATAATTGTTTTATGTAAATCCTTTTCTTTTTCTCAAATATAGGAAGACGTTTGTGAATTCTTCACTCAAGACCACCCCGTATCCTTTAATGTTGAAGAAACTGATATGCTAAAGGAAATCATTTCATTTTTACATCATGTTACCAAAGAACCCGAAGTGGCCGAACAAATAATAAAAGACGGTGGATTAGTTCATCTCATGGAGTTGTGCAAAATGTTTGCCGATGACAACGAAACTTTATCGACCCTCTGCAAAGTATTAGCAAATATGTCTGTGGTCAAAGAAAGTGTTGAGCACTTCTTTACCAGTGGTTGGGTTAGTGTTTTAGCGGAATGGCAGCAATGTCCCGATTTGCGCTTGCAAGTGATATCTGCCAAGACAATGGCGAATCTCGATCATGATGATCCAAATTATACGGTATATGCCCCAAATGTTTATCCATTACATCCACGTTTGCGTACTCGCAGTAAACCAAAAGCCGATATTATTTTTGTTCACGGTCTTTTGGGAGGTGTTTTCATAACTTGGCGGCAGAAAGATCGTAGACCCACTGAATTGGGTCTGTATGGTAAAAATGCATTTTACACCAGTGAAACCGATGATGTTTTCTTAGTTGGAGAACAGAGACGTATTCAAATGAAAAAGAATGGCAACGGAAATAATAAAGCCAGTGGCAAATCAAATGTTAAAGAAATCGCGGAAACTGTAGCTGAAAAGGGATTACATTTAGTAGAAAACAATAATGGTGTGCATAAGGAGGGAAGCATAGAAACAGGTAATATTTTGTATATTTAAATGAACTTTGTGAAAGTAGTATATTTATGAGTATTTCTCTATTTTTTTACAGATTCGCTTCTAAAAGCCACCACAAAACATACAAATAAACCTTTGCAAATTAGTGATGATGCCACCAAAGAATTGGTTGAGACATTGCAAAATGAGGCTGAGTTGGATCCAGAATGGGAAGTTGTTCATCCGGACATACCTTTATCAGCCAATGAAAATTGCTCTGGTGAATTTAGTGTACCCGGCAATGAATGGTTAAATCAGGACCATGAAGAAGAATACACTAATTGTTGGCCCATGGAATGGTTGCCAGAAGATTATCCTAATACTAGAATTATTGGAATCGATTATACTTCAGCTGTCACAGAGTGGTCTGCCAACTTTACAAAATACTGCCCTTGTGAAAAAAGCCAAGGGCACTTGGATGAGCGGGCCACATCCTTATTGGAACGTATAACAATGGCTGACATTGGCAACGACAGGCCTGTCGTCTGGATTGGTCATTCCATGGGTGGTATATTGACAAAGCTAATACTAATGAAAGCTAAAGACAGTGCAGATCCGCAAGCACAACAAATTGCTAAAAACACGAATGGTATTGTTTTCCTTGGCGTCCCTCATCGTGGTTCACCTATTGCCAAATGGAAACAGCACATGCAAATGCTCTTGTCACCCTCTATAGAAGTCAAGGAGATGGAAGAAAATGCTCCCAGACTCCTAGCGTTACATGAACGCTTTATGAACTGCCTTCGATCAAGTTTCCGTCACATGAAAGTTGTCAGTATTGCCGAAGGTTCACCGACTATGTTAACTTCATTTAAATTTCCGTTGCGCATTGTTACCGAAGAATCCGCTTGCATAAATCATGGTGATTTTTATGTTCTGAAAGATGATCATTTGAGTTTATCAAAGCCCATCTTTAGGCAATCATTTTTATATCAGCGCCTGTTGCAGGTCATAGATGAAACAGTAAATGAAAACCTGAAGCCAGATTTAAAGGAACAACTGCCAATAAAAAAGTTTGAAACACATTCTTTGAAATCTACCACTCCACAGAATGCCAGCCTATTGCAACAAACCAAAGACATTTTATCATTAATTCCACAAATTCTTTTCAAATTTTCAACTACTTAAATTTGAATTTAAGAAAAATTCTCACAACAAATGCTCATATCTCGGTAAAATACCAAGAGACATATTAGAAATACACCTGCTTAAATGTCTTAAATGGTGTTATTTCAATATATTATGTACTACTTAAATTTGAATTTAAGAAAAATTCTCACAAGAAATGCTCATATCTCGGTAAAATACCAAGAGACATATTAGAAATACACCTGCTTAAATGTCTTAAATGGTGTTATTTCAATATATTATGTAAATAGTATTATTTGTACTTAATATTTATTAAATTCTATGTATGTGTAAACGGTCTGCCATTCCCTCTCAAATATCATCAACATTTCATTCTTTTAAAATATCTAGTATTAGTAAATTTTTTTAGGAACTTATAGTTCATTTTTATACGATTTTTTTATCAATAATACTTTCCAAAATCCTGTATGGAACTTATTGAATCCATTTGTACATGTTATTAAATGTTAGTATTTTGTATTTATTTTTTAATTATATTTAAATAAGTTATTTAATTTTATGAAAGTGTCCTTATACGATGTAATAGAAATGACTCAAAGTAATAAATTGCTCGTAATTTTTAAAATATTTAATAAATAAAATAATTAAAAATATTTATAGACATTGTGTTTGCTTTAACGGGTACTCTTAAGTTATATTTGGTCAAAATATTTGTCGAAAAATGTATGACCACTAAATACTGGACATTTCTCTTTCCATTGAAATTGTGATTGTTTTTTTTTGCCAATATAATATTGAGAATAATATTCGGCTATGCCGGATCTTATCCTGCCTTCATATTTTGGAGGATTTGTATACCCTTCATCATGAGTAGTAAGGGTATAATCGTCATCTAAAATACAAAATAACATAACATCACTTTTGATTAAAGTGCAGTCGTGTAGTGCTAAAATTAATCGTTTCTCTATTTGAGTTTTTTAGCGATTTAATTTTATAATTGCTACAGGTGCAGCAATAATTACATTTGATCTGATTTACCGCCCTGACCTCTTGAAGCTTGGCTGGGAGAGAGTCCCTCTCGACGAGTACATGCTAAATACCATGAGATGCATAAACTGCCAAAGATTGGGACATTTGGAAAAATGGTACAGTTTTGGTTATACCCAAGAACAGGGTTGTACCCGCAGATACAATGTAAATTTCCAAGTAGAAAGTCACATATCCTCTGACCCTAAATTTCCTACGTACAGGAACAGGCCAAACACATACAATACTTATGATTCAACTGCAGCTACGCAATGGTGAAACAAATGTAACTCAATCAGTCGGTTAGCAGCACATGATTATTATGTATTTTCGTACTTTACATACTTCAAAGTTAAAAATTTCTCAACTTTTGTACTTTGCGTTGAAGTTGTCTGTACTGATTGTACCACTCGGAAAATGCAAAATAACGTAACATCACTTTTCATAAGTTTATAGGAGAAGCAAAAAACGATATAAAATGAAAACTACTTGAGATATTGAAACAAAATTTTCAAATCTGAATTACAGTGACTAGAAATATATTTTATGAAAAAAAAACTAATTAGGATACTACCTAAAATAAGTTAAAAACGATTTATTAATTAATTCCTCAAAGCGTATACGTTATTTTGTTCAAGAAAATCATATACTTGATGATACCTTAGTTTCAATTTTGGTTATAACTTGGTTATTTTTGATAGTAAAATTTTAAAATTTAGCACACATATGTAATATGAAGTAGTGAATCGTAATCAATAATAAAATCAGTTTCGAATTTTTTGATGATACGTTGTTTTGCATTTTAGGTGACGATATGTATTTAACTGCAGCGAAAGTCTTTTGTCAAAAATCCTAACTCTTGCAACAACAAAATACATGTTAGTCGATGTATTTTGTTGTATATGTCTAATAGGATTTGTTATGTTTTTGTTTGATAAAACTGAGTGTCTCGCGTCTATGTATAATTCTCTATGGCTATAGTATAAAAATAAAAAACAAAGCTTTATGAGTCATTGGTACTAATTTTAATATTATTCGAGTCGCCCTGTTAAAAAATATTTAATTTGCAAATCACTATTCATCAAGTCTGTTGAAGTTTGTGTGCAAAAAATAGAAAATCAGAGGTTTGTCAAATTTGCTAATATACTTTTGCGGCACAATCGGAAAATTGAATATATATATTTTCTATTTCGAATAATAAGATAATTAAAGTTATTTACATTTGTAGGAAATTAAATAAATCATAATAAACCATACAGATTTTGCCAGCAGCAGTTTGAACAAATACAAAGAAAAATGTTGATCAAAGTCAAGGTTAGTTTTCGGCCACAACACTATGAATCAACTTAAAAATCATGGAATTGTGTTTTGAATTTATATGAAATATTATTAATTTTTGCAGACACTTACCGGTAAAGAAATTGAAATCGATATTGAGCCCACAGACAAAGTAGATCGTATTAAAGAACGTGTTGAAGAGAAAGAGGGCATACCACCGCAACAACAACGTTTGATTTTTTCCGGAAAACAAATGTAAGCTTTTCGTCTGCAACATTGAAAATTATAATTATTTACAAATCTTGGTTATCTTGCAGGAACGATGATAAAACAGCTGCGGATTATAAAGTTCAGGGAGGTTCCGTTTTGCATTTGGTCTTGGCTTTACGTGGTGGCATCTTGTAATTTATTTTCTCAATTTTAATTTAACACAACATAAGTCGCTTTTTGTAAAAAAAATATAGAAAATTAATGTAACAAGTATAAATTTCTCAATTGAATTTGTAAATCAGACTGCAGTGCTAACAGTAAAGGTAAGTGAGTTTGTATTCCAAGTTCTTTTACACAGTGACTGTCAACAATACTGATACGAATTTCTTCTTCAGACCTACCTATCGATGAACTTCTAAAAAAATGTTGCTTGGAATTTATAAAAATATTTATTAAAAACAATAAAATCCGTAAAAAAAAATATTTGATATCTAACCTACGATAGCCTGAGACAATTTATTTGGAAACAGCAAATGCAGGAAAATTAGTTTGAATTCAATTAAAGTGAACGTTGCTACAGAGCTTGTTTAATATCGTTAGAATTATTTTTTTTGTGATAAACGTCCTACCAATAGACGATTTTTTGGTGTACAATTTTCCGGTTTTAGACGTGTCAGTAGCACCTCATAACCAGCCTCCTCTGCTTGAAGTTTGCGATCTGTATCTACAATATCCATACACAATTGTCCCTGTCGAGTTGTTTCTGGCTTACAGTTTAAAGTTCCCAACGCATGAGCCTGATCGGCCGTATGAGCAACGTACATAAAGTCCTTTTCAGTCAGTACCTGGCGAAATTGTTTACTTAATGGATATTTTATGTGAGGCATTGGTTGCAAAGAACCATAGCAACAAGGACAACAAACAAAGTTTGCCATGGCCCTTTGGCACTGTTGCAAAACAATGTCTGTAGCTGTACCACACGCATGTAAGGATGTGCCCACATCGAAGTCTCCCTCAAAATAATCAATATTGCATTGATAAAATCTTAAATTTGTCAATTTTAAATCATTGGTCCTTTGTTTGGCCTTCTGCAGTGATATGGCTTTGTTTTCCATCAAAATAATTTCACACTGTGGTAATTTTAAAGCCAATAGAATACCCAAATGTCCTGTACCGCTGCAAAAGTCGATTATCCGTTGTCCTTGGTGAGCAAGTGAGGCAACAGCATTCGCTAAATTTTCTAATTGCTGACGTTTCCTCAATAATCTTTCCTGTGGCAAGGCCGAACTCTCAGCATGTGTTGGCTCTATAGCTTGCCAATCAATAAGACATTGGCCATATGTAATTGGACAGTCGCTGGTAAAATTTATTTTCAATGTTTCAAGTTTATTGAGAGTGGACTCAACTTCAGATTGTTCTGTGAAAATACGATTTCGAGGCTTATACCTTTTGGGATCACTTTTATACAGACTGGTATCATCACAATCAGGTATTTTAAACATACAATTTGTGAAGTTGCTTATACAGGGGAAATTACAAAGATTATTTAAGACATGTTGGCACTGACCATCAAAATTATCAATCTAAAATTATAAAAAATATATGCAAGACTTGTAAGAGTAAAAAGTTTAGTGTATATATTCAAATTTACCTCATTTAACCAGGTATTCGTTAAGGGAAATTGTATCAACATGTTCGGAAAACTATGATAAATTAAACGCATACAGGGATACAGAATTAAATCGGCTATGGTGAAATCCACTCCTTCCGCAAAGGTATGTTCAATTGCCAAGCTTTCTTTTGGCACAGAACATTCAATTTTAATCTTATTTTTACGTTTCTTTTCCACTTTCCCCGTTCCAGAGCCCACATCTTGATTTGCCTTTTCCCTTGCCAATTTGTATATATTATGCATTCTTACCGGCTCATTCATGTGTCTCTCAAATCTAGCACATTCCACTGGCATCTCACTATAGTCTTTGTGTTGCTCAATACTACTCAAAAGATGCGCTAACGATTGCACTACATTAACTTCACAAAACCTGGTCCATATTGAAGCTTCCGATGGAGCCAATAAGCAACTCTCCTTAAAACCCAAAAGTTTCCGATGTTCTGCTGCAGGGTGGCGTGCAATTAATTCCCTACAAACTGCACACATACCCGCAATAAATGTATCTCCTTCTTTGGCAAATACGGGCAAACGTAAATCTCGTATAGCTTCCAGTTTAGAGCCATCTTTGCATAAAATTCTGTCTTCTGTCAGCTCACGCTTCAATGATTCGGAACGCAATTTTAATTTACCCCTTTCTGATGATAGAGTAGAACATACAAAATTTAATTTGATATTCTCCGGTCTATTTAAATAACGATACATGTATAGAGCAACAAATGATGGTACCGAGGTAAATATTTCAGTTTCAGCATGTTTTACTGTACTCAATTCAATTTCTATATACAATTGATCCATTTTAAAAATAACTATTTTGTTATTTTGTTTCGTTTTTATTAATTTTATCTACAAAAAGTTAAACTTTATTAGGAAAACAACAGAACATGTAAATAACTTTAAACATTTTGTAAATAAAATGAGGTTATGCGTGCTGACCAACAGCTGTTGAAATTTACACTTAAAGAAAACAGTAAACGATACTTTAATTTGTGACCGCCGAATATGTTTTAATGATGTGAAAGTATTTCTTTTACCCACCATTTTGGCGGTGTCTGGTTATTATTAACCGATATTTATACTGTCTCTTAAAATATTTTGTGTATGGAAACTTTTACGCCCATTATCACATTGTATAGTTATGTTTTTACCTAAAGTTTTCATTCAAACATTATTTTAACATTAATGGTAATCTTATGTACCCTTTACCAAAGTATAATTTTTCAAAAATTGTTTCAGCCATTTATTTTTTGACCGATTTTAAATAGCAGGACTACAGCAGATATTTACGTATATATATCAATCATGTTGTATATACTTTATGGGGTCGCAAATGAAAAAGGAATGACAAACTTATATAGGGAGGAAACAAAAATGTTTGTCAAGGCATCGGAACTTACCCGTTCCAAATTTCTTAAAACTTGGTACAAAGGATCTTTAAAGTCATACAAAATTTGAAGTTGCTCAAAAAAGTTCGCTTTGGTTTGTCTTTTATCGAGGTTCGAATTTCTAAATTCTTCAGAACATTTAATTTTATATGGCTCTGAAAACATGTACAGATTCAAAAAATATTTTTTTATTTTTTACCACTAATGGAACAAGTAACAGCCATTTTCACAATGTACGATTAATTTTTAACTGACACTATTTAACAACAAAGTTGCTGTTAAATATAACCGAACAAACTTCGCCGGTTAGCATCTTAATTGTATGAAATATAATAAAAAAACATGGAAAAACAACATTTATATTTTGTAATATCTATAATTTTTAAAAATGTAAAGAAATTTTGCACGGGTGATCCAGATACCATCCGGATCAAGGTGCATTTAATAAGGTGCCATCGGCAGCACAGCTGATTATAGAAATAGCACGCACAATTGTCAAACTACATATATAAAAAATATTCGCCCGTACGCCCGTATGTCAAACTCTATATATAAAAAATAAGTGAATTCGCCTGTATTTTCGCCAATGCTGTCACCTTGTTAAATACGCCTTGATCCGGATAATGCTTTGGTTAAGTAGTCAAATGATGGTGAAACGTAAATCGGTAACCGTTGGTTAAATGGTCCCCGTTAAACAAACCGTCAGTTAGTTAATTTTCCGTTAAAAATTAAATAATCTTACATTGTGAAAATGGCTGTAAGAGAGCTATATTCGGCTGTGCCAAATCTTATATCATCAAAAAATAAAAAAAAAATTCCAAAATTATTTTTGAAAATTTAAAAATTTTTAAAAAAAATTATTTTTGAAATTGTTTTTTTTTAAATTTATTAGTGAAAAAAAATGTATGACAAAAATATTTTTTTGGTAAAAAAATTCGCGTTAAAAAATATTTTTCCCGATTTTGACCCATTGTAGGTTACAGTAGTTTTGACTTACCTGCCTTTCACTTAAGAGCATTTTGCATATAAGTGCACAAAACTTGTGTTTTGTATCTTTATTTACCAAACTCCATATAAATTCGTTAATTTAATTTAAGTAAGAGAGCTATATTCGGCTGTGCCAAATCTTATATCATCAAAAAATAAAAAAAAAATTCCAAAATTATTTTTGAAAATTTAAAAATTTTTAAAAAAAATTATTTTTGAAATTGTTTTTTTTAAATTTATTAGTGAAAAAAATGTATGACAAAAATATTTTTTTGGTAAAAAAATTCGTGTTAAAAAATATTTTTCCCGATTTTGACCCATTGTAGGTTACAGTAGTTTTGACTTACCTGCCTTTCACTTAAGAGCATTTTGCATATAAGTGCACAAAACTTGTGTTTTGTATCTTTATTTACCAAACTCCATATAAATTCGTTAATTTAAGTGCATTGTTCATACCTGCACATTTAAGATAAGTGCATAATACTTTTGGAAGCTATAACTGGTTTTCATGAAAAAATTTAATTTAGCTGCCTAATACAAAATTAAATCAAAACAAATAAGAAAAATACGATTTTGAATGAAAAATATGTTGTACACTTCTTAATCATTTTAAAAGTAGATAAAATATCAATTTGACAATTATTTGCCGTTAGCTGCTTTTTTGGGCAGTAAACTGTAAATGCACTTACCAGCATCAATGAGCATGTAAGTACATTGAGGTTAACTGCATTTTTAACTTACCTGCACAAAATATCGTGCAAAGTTGATTGTGCAGGTAAGTCAAAATTACTGTAATTGTTTTTCAAGCAAAAAATGTCCTAAAATAATACTACCCTGTATGCTATGTTTATTGTGTTATTGTAACCAACCAGCAGAGATCTGCGTCGAATGCCTAAGAATCGGTTAAGCCGAGCTGCCGAGTCGTGATATATTAGAACATTATGACAATATGGCTGATAAGAGACCTTGTGAATTGACCAATTGTCTATATTAATGACTTAGTTATCCAGATATAGATCAAAAATAGTCTAAAAATCGAAGTTGTCCCGGTTTTTTTCCTTATATCCAGTCATTTGTGGGACGATTTTAAATAGCAACCGAGCCGGAAGAATTCTCGATATATTGATGTGTCAATCATGTTTGCAAGTTATTTTTTAGTGAAGTCGGATTTATTTCGAAAAAATTTACGATCATTTCTTTCATTTACTTTACGATACGACCGAATAATTATGACCTCAATTATACGTTTGCATATTAAAAATAAATTTGTATCATGGTTAGCCTGTTAAAAATTGATGGATTAACAAAAATCACATGTTCTTGTTATTGTTTACTTTTGGTGTTTTTCTTTTTTTTTTACAGTATTTATTTAAACAAAACGAAAGCCCTATAAATTTTACTTTATTGTTTAACAATTTTCACATTTTGTGTGCAATAGTCGTTTATAATTGTTAGCAGAAGATAAAGTGTTAAATCGTTGTTTTATAACTTCTACATACATATATACAAAACAAATTGTAAGTCAAACGTTTTTATAAACAAAAGCTCAGATAATTGTTATTTATGATGTAATTTAAACAATATTAAAAAAGGCCAAGGACTTTTTGGAAAACATCAACATACAAATATGTATATACATACATATAAATTAAAGCTGATAGAGGATTAGAGTATGAATTTTAATTCTCCTTATTATAAAATAAATTTAGATTAATCAAATTTTCCATATCAATTATATTTATTTTTTTATATTTCTGTAGTATAAAATTTGCTTTAATATATTTATATCGACTATATAATTGATGTACATATAATATTGTGGTTTAAAATCAGATAATAATTGTAAGTACACATTTCGTTTTAATACATTCAATACGTGTCTGAATATTAGGCTTGTACCTTATGTAGGGAAACAATGTAATTTCAAACGTAATGCTTCTTTGCTGACTTGCTAGATCCAAAAAAGCTATGGATATAATAGCAATAAATTTGGTTAACACAACGAATCTGAATGTTGTAACTTTAAGAAGAAAATTTATAAAGAAATTGCCGAATATGTCCAAACAAATATCCCGTTTAAATTAATTTCATAGCACACATCAGTAGGCAATTTCTGGGTTCAAACTCTTCTTATTTTTTAATGTATTGATCTAATTTTCTCGATTCTCTTTGAAAGATCTCATTTCTTAAAATGCTATTTCTTTATCGATATTTTTATTTGTTCAACTTTTTAGTCCAACGCGAAATTATTTGTACAAAGAAACATCTAACTAAAACTAGCAACTATTTTACAAGAGAGTGTATATTTTCTATTAAGTCTACATAATTATGTAAATAAAACTACAAAAACGAATCGTAATAATAAGCAAATTATATCAATTTTATACAAATGTTTTATGTGCGTACAAACGAAGAACAACATTTTTGAGAAATGATATTTCGAAAAAACTAAGCTTTCAATTTAGTTGGAAACATTGACTTTTTTAGGCTCCATCCTAATGTAACGATATTAGTATGTATATTTATACTTATAACGTCTGCTCAACCGTTTCAATGGAAATTTTATATTCGAAACACTTTTCCTTTTGAAGTGGTTTTTAATCTATTAACTTGAATATTATTCTAATTTTGTTATTGATAAGACAAATCCTTTATATAAATATACATACATGTGTTCTTTTCAAAAGAACAAAAATAAAACAGTTAATTTTTTATGCAAATTTTATATAAAACTAGTTGTCCCGGCAAACGTTGTTCTGCCATAGTTCACACAAAGTTTGAAGAACCCCACTATAATAGAACAATAATAAATTTTTACTTTGTATGGGAGGTTCCATGCCCATTGGTCCTATATAGGTCAATTGTGATTCTAAACCATCCAGGGACCCACTCAAACACACACAACAAATTTCATCGAAATCGGCCCTGCCGTAAAGGAGTTCAGTTACTAACACACGTACAGAAGAATTATATATATAAAGATTATTCATGGATATTTTATCAGAACTAGTAAAATATATTTGTATATTTTGAATTTATGACATTTATATCTGCAATAAGTGATATGTAAATATTTCTGTGGTCCGAGAGAACAATTAAGTTAATAATTTTAAATAAATATCGTTCATTCGTGTTAAGACTGATTGCAATTATCTTTTGTAGTTTATCAGTAAAATATTGCTCTAATAACTAACTATTCCATACTATAATACTTTATTTTTAGATTATTTAAACAGTTGTTTTTTGTTTATATATTAAAGTTTATGCATAACCATCATAAAGAGTAATTTTTAATCTGTTTTTATTATAAATAACAAAAATATCAAGCTATTAAGTACACACCTACCGAACTACTACTATTGTAATTTAAAGTAATCTTGAATGAATATCATAAGTATACAATTCAGCAAAATTAAATGAATAATGAAAATGATGTCCCTAATTGTCTTATTTTGTAATAATTTTAAAATTGTATAAGAAAAATTGCCAAAAATACTTTAAGTAATTACTGCGTAGTTATACCAAAAAGACGAAAATTTCACAGTTAAGCACATTTGGGAAGATGTTCATACTAATTTTCAACGATAATTAATTTTCACAATTTCTCTATATTTTGTCAATTATTTTAAATATATTCGATTATGCAGTATGCGTTTTATACCTTGTATTTAAACTGCTTGAGTATTTTAAAACAAGCACAAGTGCCAACGATAAGCACAAAAAGAAGAAAAAAGCTTAAGTAAATACAAACAACAAAGACTTTAAAAGCAACAAAACAAACAAATAAGATATACGACTTTTTCTTGTCAGAGATATTAGTCGTTTTGGATCTGTCAGTCAGTACGTTATACATCTAGAAGTACTCCTCCATCTTCTGACACAACAAGTTATCAATAGATCGCGTACGTACACATACATACAGCAGTACTTAAAAATAACAACACTTTTCTTTCTTACAATTGAATTAAAAAATGTTTGTGTTCAATTAGTATTTCATTTCATTATAATAAAATTGACAAATAAAGCTTAACCACAAAAGAGAGCCAGCTAGCCACAGTACTAAATATTTTTGACTTAATTAAACTCAATTGATAATCAAATATTGTTGTATACCAAATTTATATAAATAATGTAAAGTGCTAAATATTTAACAAATAATCGTTCAATAAGATATTTATTTTTAGCATTAACGAGAGAAAAATTTAAATACAACGGGTCAGTTAAGTGCATTTAAGTGGCAATGGATGATACCTGGAATAATGTTGAATTGACAAATATGTCAAGAAGAAAATCTTATACACTTAATCATGAATATGATGCCAATGGGAAATTCACTTTCAACAATAATAAGGACGAAAGTGTGCCTAATGATTGTAATCATGCGGAAATTGAAAATACAAATGGTTCGTCCACATCACCATCTACTACTTTACAGCCCGGCTCAGATATTAAGCCTAAAGTTACTAATGAAATTGTCGAAAGTTTGCTGCGACGATTGTATGGCATTACCATTGGAGAAATTAAGGAATTGATTTCGTATGATGATCGTAACTTTTTAGTTAAGGAAGACCCGTAAGTATAAACAGGTTGAAAAAATACTTTTTTTTTCCTCGATTTGAAAAAAAAAAAATAATACACTGTGACTTAAAATTGATAACTTTATAAAATGCAAAAAAAGCACATAGGTATTTATTAAACACACAAACATCATTTATAACAAAAAAAAAAACAAATCAAAACATAAATAACATTATTAAAATACACTAACCTATAGCTATAACTTTTTCAATGAGGGTTTCTTTTGAAAGCCAAACATACTTAACTTTGATTGCTTTGGATCGACCAAAGTCTTGGCAGATTTACGAGGTATGATTTGTGTTTTTGATTTGGTTTTGGAAAGGCTCACTTGTGACCTTTGAGAGAATGTGGTGGTAAGATTTGGCATTACTGATGTCGACGACTTTGAAGATTTTTGGGAACCCCGTTCTTCTTCAGTATCCGAAAGTAAAATTATATCTTCCTGTTCATTTGAAACGGTAAGTTCCTGGGAACTAATGCAACTCTCTGAGTCTGATGTTGACGCTTCTATACTTTCTTTGTTACATTTATCATTTTCCTCTTCATTACTTTGAATATTGGTATTAGAAGCTTGATCATCAAATACTGTTGTATCATTTACTTCAATTTTCTTTTTCGGAGATTGTGGGGAACAATTGTATAAATCATGTTGTTGCTCTATATACGTATTTGTTTTCTTTTCTATTTTGAACATTTCAGAGGTTAAATCTCTGGCAGCAAAAGGTTTTTTTACGATTTGTTTGATATTTTCGGCAAAAAATCTAGACTTAACAGATGCCTTTTCTTTGTTGAAATTATTCTCATTGGCTTTCTTAGGACTTAGAAGTTTCAGTAGTGAGTTGTTGTTACACACAGGTGATTTTTGTATATTTTCCAACGAACCATTGACTTTGGCAAATGGATTGTGAGTATATTTCTTAGGTGTTCGTTCAACAGTCGGTGTTTTTTCGCTTTCTTCTGCTTCACTGCTAGAGGAGGTTGAAGGTCGTCTTTTCCGTTTTCGTTCCATTTTAGGGGAGGCATATTTATACATAGAAAATATTTCAGACTCCTCAAGTTTACATCTTTCTTCAGACATTTTTTCTTGGATTTCCATTTCAGCCATATGTTTGAATTCAATTTTTTTAAATTGCAATATAGGAGCAGCAGTTTGCTTATGATTTTTTGTATCTTCGTTATGTATTTTACTCGACTGTGAATCGGTTGCACTTTGCCAAATACTTTTATGTTTAAGTTTAACATCTGACCACTTTTGGTCTGGGTGCCAGTCGTCCAATTGCTTTAATGTAAAGGGATTTAGATTTCCTAATGCTAGTTGAAAAGCTTGTTCTTCGTTATCTAGCAAAGATCCAGCATTACTACAATGACTTTCATCTGTGTTGAATTCGTCAAGCTCGTTCAATCTTTCCATTCTTCTCTCCAAAGGATTGTATATAAACATATGTTTAAATGTAGCCTCAGCCTTTAGAAAAGATTCTACATATTCATCTGTTACCACTAATTGTTTCATTTTCAAATAACTTGGTATTTTCTTCAAAGCTTTCGTCATATCATCTTCCTCGGTAGTTAAAATGAATTTGCAGGCCTTCTTTAAGCCAATGCCTTGCAACGAGTCCAAATAGTCACATCCTGACAATATGCACATTCTACGAAATTTGTTAAAAGTGTATTTTTCGGGTTTCAAACCCATTGATAAATATAATTTAGTATTTTCCACCAACAAAGCTTGCCCTGTCAAGTCTAATTTGAATAAAATCTTTTTGGCACCAAATAATGTCAAATCGGAATCTTCAGTTACTATATATTCGGCCAAACCTACCTTATTTAGCCATGCCATTTGAGCATCTGCTTCATAAGGTGCTACAATACAGTCGACGCCACGACTTCGACATTCTTTTATTAACTCCAGAGCCATTTCGTGTGTCACATCAACTGCCCTTCTCATATGGGATCTGGCTTTGTCTATTTCATTGCGCCTCAAATATTCTTTCGCCAACTGTTTGCTTTCATTTCTAGCTTCCCGTCTTCTGCGCTCAGTTTCGGCTTTTGCTGGTAAATGTCTTCCGTCAAACACCATGATGACCTTAATTTTGTGCCTCATCAGCATGTCAACGTACTTTAGACAATATTGTATGTGAATATCTGTAGTTTCGCCTCTTATCAGCTTTTCGGCACACGCAAAAACTCCTTTATGCAACCAACAATAACTGTCCACTGCCACCGATGACCCCTGCAATTTCATGATGTTGACAGGGGAGGATGACTTTTCCAAAAATGGTATTAAACCAGTAATACCCATTTCAATTTATTTTAAATAATTTTTTCTCACAATTAACATTTATATGACTCTTTTTTACAAGCACTACGAATGCGTATTTACATCCACACTTTTATGAACTTCATCCCAAACTACTTGTTTGTTTTCGTTTTGTTTTTCTTCTTCTTTTCAATAAATTGGCGCGAAAAGTAATTTTTGTTGTGCCAAATTATAGTGATGCCATATTTAATAGTATCAGTAATGTCAACTGAGCGCTTCTCATTTAAAAATCTTCAAATACCCAAAAAAGAATAAAGGTACAATTTTTTAAGCCACTTCATTATAATTTTGTCGAAAGTTATTAGCAAATAATTCTGTTCACATACAGATTTATAAAAACTCGGACGAAACGAAAATATTTTTTTTAAAAAATAATTTTTAATTTCCTCTTCCGAATTCGATAGATGTTTTTCATGGTCATACAAAATTTGAAGATCTCCACAATTTCGAAATTCACTTTGTTTATTTTTTATATAAGTTCATATTATTTAATAGATGCGTTGAACTAAAACTGTTGATAACTTTTTAACTGTTCGTCTGATTTTATCATTTAAAGTTAATGAATCGCAGATTTTTGAATTTGTTCTAGTAATCCTTTTTGTTATCAAAACAATGCCTTATTACTTGAATACGCACAATTAAAACATACATAATTTATAAAATTCAAATGGGGGTTCTCGAGATAATTCAAATTTAGGGATATATTTGAAACAATATTTACAAACTTTATCCTACGTGTACGTGACTTTTTGAATTTCACACATCCTAACTGAAAGGACAACACTGCTCCTGTCAACAGCCATCTGTCAGTTGACTCCTGTTAAAATTTCAACAAGGTGCGTCATAGTAATTTGTTTTTAACAGCCATTAATAGCAGACTACCGCGTGACTTTAGGCAAAGATGATGAACAGATACGTTAAAATGTATCAAAGTGGCATCACCCATTTAACCCCATCGTAAGTAGGGTTCTATAAGTCGATTGTTCGAACAATCGACTATTTCCTGAAAAAAGTCGAAATCGACTTTTTAGATTGTTAAAAAAAATATTGCACTTGCATTTTTTGTAGTGTATGCTAATATATGTAAATAATATATAAATAAATGTTTATAAAATAAAGCTTTTTCCTACACAAAATTCTTACAACATTATTCTAACTATTATCGCCTTGATAAATTTCATTTTTATTGCTAAACTTTACAAAAGGCGCATCAATAAATGTAGAAACCATGTATTTTTTACAAGAAATGGTAAAAAGTTGAAAAAAGTCGAAAATAGTCGGAAAGTCGAAAAAAGTCGATTAACTAAAAAGTCGAAAGTTCGAAAAGTCGACTTTTCATAAACTACCAAAAGTCGAAAGTTCGAAAAGTCAACTTTTTAAAAAACGGAAAAAGTCGCAAGGTCGAAAAGTCGTCTTTTTGTTTCAGCTATAGAACCCTAATCGTAAGGAATAGCAAATATCCTTTTTTTTTGTTCAATGGGGTTAAATGTAGCACAGCTGATACACCAATTTTTAAACGTCAGTTTTTACGAATCTGTTTTGTATCTGTGCTTGAGGAGAAAATGGATAAAAGTGAATTTCGTGTGCTCATTAAACATTATTTTTTGCGGAAAAAAACCATTACTCAAACCAAGGCTAAGCTTGATAAATACTATGGGAACTCTGCACCATCAATTTCAATGGTAAAAAAGTGGTTTACCGAATTTCGTTGTGGCCGTACAAGCACGGAAGATGCCGAACGTTCTGGACGCCCAGCTGAGGTCTCCACATCCGAAACAATTGAAAAAATTCACAATATGGTTTTGGCGGATCGGGGATTGAAAGTGCGAGAGATTGTAGAAGCCGTAGGCATCTCACATGGCTCAGTGGTTTCGATTTTGAATGATCACTTGGGTATGAGGAAGCTTTTCGAAAGATGGGTGCCGCGTTTGCTCACAAACGACCACAAACGCAATCGTGTGACAACTTCGCAAGAGTGTTTGGCAATGTTCAACCGCAATATGGATGAGTTTTTGTACCGTTTCGTAACCGTGGACGAAACGTGGATCCACCACAACACACCAGAGACCAAACAGCAGTCAAAAAAGTGGGTTTCTCGAGGTGAATCGACGCCAAAGAAGGCCAAGGTGGATTTGTCAGCCAATAAAGTAACGGCGACCATTTTTTGGGATGTACGCGGTATAATCCACATTGACTACCTTCAAAAGGGTAAAACAATCAATGGTGAATATTATGCCAACTTATTGGGTAGATTTAATGAGAATTTGAAAAAAAATCGACCGCATTTGACCAACGAAAAAGTTCTTTTTCACCAGGACAATGCAAGGGAGTACACATGTGAAGCTTTCGTGGCAAAAATCCTTGAATTAGGCTACGAATTGCTCCCCCATCCGCCATATTCACCGGATTTAGCACCGAGTTGCTATTTCTTGTTTCCAAACCTGAAGAAATGGCTCGGCGGAAAGGGATTTGACTCCAAAGACGAAATCATCTCACAAACAAATACCTATTTTGATGACCTCGACAAATCTTATTTTTTGGAAGGGATAACAAAATTAGAGAAACGTTGGACAAAATGTATAGAGCTCAAAGGAGGCTATGTTGAATAATAAAATATATTACAAAAAAACATTTTATAAGATAAGGGTCCCTTGAAGAAGGATATATCAAAATTGATGTCCTTAATTTTTGTATTTTGTTTTCATAAATTTGTTGGGAAAAACATACCCAAAATTGGAAAAGGGATTCTAAGGATCCCATAAGATAAATGTATTGCCATGTACTTTGTTATTGTATCCCATAACAAAGTAAATGGCAATACAGGGAGTAATTATACCCTTCATCAGAGTGGCAAGGGTATATGTATATAAGTTTGTCATACCGTTTGTAATTTTTCATTTGCGACCCCACAATGAATATATGTATATTCTGGATCGTTATAGATAGCGGAGTCGTTATAGCCATATCTGTCTGACTGTCTGTATCTCGAAATCAACATACCAGGACGATCTCGATTTTTTACCTATTTTTATATATATCTGGATTACTAAGTAATTAATATATGTAGACATTATGGATATCTAATGATAGATATTTCAAAGACCTTTGCGACGGCGTCTATAAAGCTATAGTAAGTCGGACCTACGGGTCAAAATCGGGGTAAATATTTTTTAACTCGATTTTTTCTTTTTCACTAATAAATTTCAATAAACATTTTTCTTAAAAAATTAAAAAAAATGTTTGCCATAAAAAGTTTTTCTTCCAATTGTATTATTGTATTATTTATGTATGAATTATATAAAGTTTAAATTGTTTATTTCTTTTACAGAAACATTAAAAATCCTTTAATTGTATCCCATTGGCCACATGGTTATGTTTTGAAGATATTAAATTCGTTGGATTCCAAAAAAATTGAATTTGTTGATGCCCAAAATCAATTGATGTTGTATTTATGTAAGTATTAAACAAATTTAACACTCGAAATACAATTTTTATTTGTAAATCAAACTATTCACATACAGCCAAACAACAAGTTCAATGTCCACGTCCCATAGCCAATGTAAATGGAAAATATTATTCCTTAGAGCATATAAATGGTGCTGATCATGTCGTACGTCTATTAGAGTTTATACCTGGTAAAATGTTTCATGAAGTGCCTACAACAAATTATTTGCTTTATCAAACTGGTGAATATTTGGCAAAAATTGTCAAAGCATTAAAGGTATATGATAGTTTTAATAATATTTTTATATGTTATACCCTTCTTCACCATAAGTGGCAAGGGTATATGTATATAAGTTTGTCATTCCGTTTGTAATTTTATTTTTTTATAAAGAATTTTGAACATGAGGCATACAACACTCACAAAACTACTTGGCAATTACAATCCGTACCAAAGCTCAAAGACTTTTTGTACGTTTTACAAAATCATGAACGCAAAGAAATAATAGAAGAAGTTATAAATGCATTTGAAACAACCATACTAAGTCAATTGGACACCTTCGAAATGCAAATTATTCATGGTGACTTTAATGAACAAAATTTAGTGGTTGAGCCTGCTGGAGAAGGTGAAAACTATAAAGTGAAAGGTATAATAGATTTTGGCGATACAAATAAATCACCTATACTGTTCGAGGTCGGTATTGCTCTGACCTATATGTTGCTACAAGCAAAAAATTTGGAAAGTGGTGGCATTTTCTTAGCTGGTTTTGAATCGATGTATCCATTGACAGCCGAAACAAAACAATATCTGAAATATTGTGTGGCAGCACGTTTAGCTCAAAGTCTGGTGATGGGTTCTTATACACATTCCCTTGATCCATCGAATGAATATGTCTTGGTTACACAAGAGGAGGGTTGGAAATTAATTGAACAGCTATGGAGACATCAATTTGAACACATAGATGAGTTATGGCGATCTGCAGCTGATAAATATTTAACACAAAGTGTTAAATAAGTTTATAATAATTTAACGTTTTAATATTAAATATTGTTGTTTTTGGTCATAAAAATTTGTTTTATGTTTAATTAATTAATTATAAATTTTTTATATACATACATATACTGTGCAAACATTTTTAATCAAATAACATAAACATTTTTGCCTTTTCTTCCACAATGTCAATTATATGTTAACAATTGTATAAATAAAGTATTACGTCCAAACAATATATTATAATTAATAATTAAATTGTTTTTTAATAGAGTTATTCATACAGACATTATAAATATTGTGAATGGCTACGGAGTTTTTTGATTAAAAACTAAATAATAAAATATAACCGGGTAAATAGAAGTGCACATAACGCTCATATTTACCTGATCAAAAGTATTTATAACATTACAAAAGGATAAAGGATAAGTTTACAAAAAAATATGACTAGACGGATTGAGATATTACATATTAGTTTTGAAATAAGAGATAAATTTTAGAAACAATTTGCATGACTCTTACGGAAGATATTTGCGAAAAACAAAATAAAGTCAAGGTAAAAACGAAAATTTCAAAATTTAAACTTAAATATCATTTAAAGTATACTATGAGATAACTTAGAGAAATAAAACATAATTTCAATATCATCCTATTTGCTTTATAAAAAAAATTAGTTAAATATCTGACCATATTTGTAAATGTTAGAGTTCTACAAAACATTTTAACCTAGAGGTATTCGATTATTTTAATGTTATTTTTATAATTTTTTTCTTACCCCCAGTAACACGAAGTCTGGTTATGTATTAACTAATAGTTAAACTGACAGTTTTCATACAAAAATATTCTTAACCGACAATTTAACTATTAGTTAGGCCATAACCAGTCTTCGTGTTAATGGGGGTTAATAAATATATCAATAGTTTGACGACTCGGATTTTGTTTCAATATTTTCCCCGAAGACGGCCTTAAATAACAAACCCATATAAGTTTCATATCATGAACAAAAATCATTATTATTATAGGTTATATATCAATTAATTCCTAATATCGAATTCATGGTACCTATCATGATCCAAAAAACTATGAACATCGTTTACGTCAATAGTGTGCAAATCGAACTAATTCTGTTCTTAATCTCTTGCAAAAACTCATCTAACTTGATACTTTTTAGGTTTGGGAACCAGTAAGATTTAATGTTGAATAAACTAATTATTCTTTAAATTGTTAATTATTATTCAGGAGTATATCTTTGTATATCTAATGTAAGTTTATTGACATCAAGAGGCTTTTTTATATTACTGTTTGAAAGAAATAATCTATTTTATAGTTTTTACTTGGAACAAATCAAGATCTCAGTAACAGTTTATATTTTCATAATTTTTTGTCGGTTAATATTCATATTTCCTGTATTGTGTAGTGTGCACCCTGTAGACAAAAGCTACTAGAAAAAAGAAGAAGAGCTAATAATGAATTGATGATGACAAAAGGGTTTTGTTTTAAAGTTTTTTTTGTGTTTTGACAATTGGAAAGATTGTAAACAATAACAAATGAAAAGAATATATAATTTAGATGGCTGAAATAAAAATCTCGGCCATTTTCTTAAAAAAGATAGGTTTCGAGGAAGGAAAGATAGTGAAATTCTTTTTTTTTTTAATCGTACTGGCCAAAGAAGGAAGAAGGTGGAGTTCGTGGCGCAAATTTATTTAACAATTTTTATATTTTTGAAGTAAATTTTTTTTATTTGGAAGTTAAAAAGAAGAAAAATTCATAAATGATCTTAAAAGTAAATAATCTTGAAACTAAATGATTTTAAAACTAAAGAATTAAAAAAAAAAAAAAAACTAAGAAACCGCCAGCCACTTCAACAGGACTCCATCCATCGTGGGAACAGCAGCATTAGCACCACCACGCCTGGGGTGCTAGGGTATATTTGGTGATATTCCGACGAAGTACAGTAAAATACACCGGGACATATAGACGGACGTTCAATTCGGTTCCTTTTCTTTAAGAAAATAAGAAAAAAAAAAAGAAATATTTATAAAATAAAAAAAAGGTGATTAGTGAGATATTTATATAAAAAAATAGGAAGTCTTAAGTATCGCAAAGTCCATCCCGCGTGTGAACCTTAACCACGCGTGCGCGAGTTAGGTTAGAGCTCTGGCCTAGGGAACAGTGAGTCGCGAGGTTAATTAACCCAAGATTTTCCTAAATCTTATATAGGTAATTCTCCTATACAAAAAAAAAATTTTATAAATAAATATATATAAATAAATAAATAAAAGGAATTAGAGAATTCTAAATATTAATAGTACCTCGAACCACTTAGACATTTAGACACGTCACTGACAGGAAATATCCATCTACCCTATCCTCACCCGGGAGATTCTTCCGCAAAATTAGTTGGCCGCCAGGGAATAGAGCGGGAAAGCAGTAACGCTAGATTTAAAAAGATACATTATAAATTATTATTATTAAAAGAAATTTTATTAAATTAAACTAAAAGCAAAAAAAAATTAAAATTTAAAACTAAAATCTAAGAAAAGAAAATTAAAAACTAAAATCTTAAATTTAAAATTTAAAACTAAAATCTTAAATTTAAAATTTAAAACTAAAATCTTAAAGCTAAATTTTTAAAACTGAATCTTAAAGCTAAAATTTGAAATTTTTAAACAAAAACAAAATTTTTGTACATTTTTATTTCTAAAGTAAATTTTGTTAATAATTCATTTTTTGTTTGTATAAATTCATTCTTTATTAATAAACCGAAACTTTTATAATGTTTAAATGAAATTGCTATTTTTCAAGTTTTTTTTTTTAAAATGATTTACTAAATTTCAGTAAACGCGGCGGTAAGTAGGGAAGGTATTGTTTGCGGGGAAAGTTTGGGACATTCTTACGATAGGATGTCATGGCGGGATTCAATCCCGAGTGGGTGGGTTATCTCCTGGCAACAACATCAGCCAGGAGAAGAAATTGTTCGGTAGATAGGTACGCAGGGAAATAAAGGAAAGAGAAAAAGGACAAGAGAAACTACTTCGAGCCCCTTTAACTTAAATATACTTTTGCTGGTATGATTTTTGTGATAGTGTGTGTTTTCGATCCGGATTGCTGGCAAGGACCACCCCCTCCGGCGAGTTCCCAGCCAGGCAAACGCGAGCATACCAGCGCCGCCGGCAATCTGGCCACCTTGTTTCTTTATGTTTATTTTGTTTTCTGTTTGTTCAATGAACAATGAACAGACGTTTGACAGACACACCAGCCCATACACTACATAAATGGCGCCCAACGTGGGGCACGAAGTAGGTCCATAGCCTAATCTAGTTAGTCCTTAATGCTATTTAGTCAAGACTACGTAAGTCCTGTTAGGTCATAACAAGAGTCCCTAACTGCAGCGACGTCGTCAGACAAATAGTTATTTATTTTTTTTCCTTTTCGTTTTTTTTTACTTTACAATAGATGGGAATCTATCATCGTGCATGGCTAATGTGGTGCACACCAACGTAAGTCCCGAACATCTGGACAATCTAGTCTGGTTCGCGTTGCGACGTTTGGTGTGTACGCTATAGTCATGCGGGATGATAGATTCTTCAGCCTGTTCTTTCCAAGCAACTTGAGGCTCTCGTGTTAGCTTTCTGTAGCAAAAGCGAGAATGCTCAAGTTGGGAGGAAAGAATAGCATAGGCAGCCACCCTTAATAGATACGATTATTAGTATTTGTTTTATTTAAACTCACGTTTTGTCTGCGGTAAAATAGATAGGGTAGTCCTAGGCGTACTGGGTTTTCAACACCAATCTTCTAGATGCCCCTTGAAATTTGAGCTGCGGTAGAACAAATACTACCTTTTTTTTATTTATCCATTTACTTTTTCCATTTCCTGAAACCAATAGAAAAACAATTAGTACATATCTTCGAACAATTTCTATACACTTTACCTGCAAACATTACTTACCCGAAAAACATCGCCGTTCACAAGATTAAGTTTTGAATCTTCTTTTCCATTTTGAGTTTTAACCTTTTCTTTGTTAAGATTTATACGTCTAGTTTTTTAAGAGGAGGAGATTTCTATTAGTATCTTGTTTGATATTTATCTGTTAGATAAATATATTTTTTTTACTAGCGTTCTATACAAATAATCAACATTGTGGTTTTATCATTTTGATTTGTTTCATTTGGTTATTCCTCGTACTAGATCTTTATCTATATCTAATTAGACAAGTAGTAATGGTTTTAACTCGTTCGGCTAAATCTAATATGGAAAATACAAATAGAACTACCGTAGGAACTACAGTTTCTTCTACACTTCCGGTGTATACCATCGCGAACACGATCACGACTACGGCTACAAGAACACCAACAGTAACTCCAGCAGTTCAGCAATTCATCTCAATGGCGCAGGAACGTTCAGGATTCTTCAATGAATCGGCCATTTCGAACAGTACCATAACTTCGCCAGACTACAGTAGTGCCGCCGCCAGACATGTACAGGAGGAATATCGTGGTAGTAACCCGCCTCCAGTTCCTCAACCTGTCAATAATGTCCTATCTAACGACACTATAACGCCACCTGAGTACAGCAACATCACTGCTAGAACGGTGCAGTACCGTTCGGTTATGCCACCTGTAGCTCCGCAACCGGCAAATAATATGCCAGCCACAGGAGATATGTTTACTTTTATGCGGGAGGAACTACAGCGACAAATGCAGTTGTTGCGAACAGATATGCAACAAGAAATTGCGAATGCCGTATCTCGCGCGATCCCGTCAACACCTGGTCCACAAACTGCCGTACCACTTTTTCCTGCTGGACAACAAGATAATTTAATAAATCAACAACAACAACAAACTCATTCTTACATACCCGGTAATAACATTCAGCCACCACGTAATTTTCCTCAAAGCAATGCCGCCAATACGCAACCGAGTCATGGAACACCGACTGTCAATCCAGTTCAGTCTTCGCAGGCGCCTAGTTGGCCAACCGAAGGCGAGTTTACCATCCAACGCAAAGTGGATTTATCGAAATGGGGGATTAAATTCGATGGTACTTCGAGATCAATGAGTGCCGAAGACTTCATTTTTCGAGTAGATGTGTTGAGGCAAGATTATAATTGCGCTTTTAATGATCTCTTAAGATGTTTCCATACCCTTTTGGAAGGTCAGGCGCTGGATTGGTACTGGACCTTACGTAAGCTGAG
Source organism: Calliphora vicina (assembly GCF_958450345.1). Classification (NCBI taxonomy): domain Eukaryota; kingdom Metazoa; phylum Arthropoda; class Insecta; order Diptera; family Calliphoridae; genus Calliphora; species Calliphora vicina. The sequence continues at coordinate 9,616,758 of NC_088781.1, forward strand.
TACGATACAGTCCTGGGACGAGCTCGTGGGAGCATTTCTCACACAATTCAGGAGGTATGGTAGTGAGTTCCAATTGCAAAAACAAATTATGGATCGTCGCCAAATGCCTCAGGAGAATTTCGAGAGTTTTTACAATGCTGTAATGAGGCTGAGGAACCAGCAACGGAATCCCTATTCGGAAAGAGACTTGGTCGAGATTATGAAAAGCAACTTGAAGCCATCTCTATCCCATTTGCTATTCGCTGTTAGAACTGACAGTCTGAATGATTTCTGTCAACAGGCAAAAAGAGCCGAAAATTTGATAAATACCCAGAGGCAGTCATTCCAGTCAAGAACTCTTACACCCGCTCGCGTGCATGAACTACAGTTCAGTGATGAAACACCTATACCAATCCTCGAGATAGATGCAATGGCCACCAGCAGCCGTTATACATGCTGGAATTGCAAGCAACCAGGCCATAGCTTTATGGATTGTCCTTCAACTAATAGGCGCGTATTCTGTTTTAAATGTGGTCGGGACAATGTAGTGACACCTAATTGCCCTAAATGTCAGGGAAACCTGAAGGGGGGCGAGTCCCAAACGGGGGAGACTCGTTCAACCCAAACCTAATCCCGGTGTTCTCTGATAGTGATAAGTTTAGGCCTACTGAAATTTTAGTAAGTCCGCAACGTCCGCTACCTAAGGACGAAAAGCCACGAGTTCACGTTATCAAACCACTCCATCAGAGAATTCGTGAATATAACGAAGCTAAATCTAGGATTTTCGGTCAGGTCTCTAGTAAAATACAGAAAGCTAGGATTAGGTATAAGATTAGGAGGAAAATTAAAAATGAAATTATGTCTACTAGTCTATATGAGGGTGAAGACGCCCGTTTTTATCTGAAGATACCCATTAATGGCGTACCCATAGAAGGTCTTTTAGACAGTGGAGCCACTGTCTCATGTTTAGGTAAAGGGTGCCTGGAGTTTCTCGAGAACACAGGTATACAAATTTTAAATTTTTCATCACACATTAAAACAGCTGATGGTAGTCCTCACAAAATAGTAGGTCGTGTAAGGGTCGAAATAAATTTTAATAATAGGACACAAGAGATCACTTTTTATTTGGTGCCTTCTCTAAATAGACCACTATTTTTAGGTGTAGACTTCATGCGAAGTTTTGGTTTATTTCCTAATTTGTGTAGCCTAACAACTAATGATGTCAATCTCTGTCCGGAGTCCGAAGAAACGAATGATAAATTTAAGACACATATACTCACTCCGAGTCAGAAGGCGTCATTAGATGTCATCGTAGCGAAATTTCCATGTTTTACGAAGAAGGGACTTGGTCAGACTTCCCTCGAATCTCATACAATCGACACTCGCGACGCGATTCCAGTTAAGGACAAGCATTATCCGGTCTCACCAGCTGTGCAGAAGTTGATGTACGCAGAACTTGATAGGATGCTTAATCTTGGGGTCATTGAGCAAAGCGAGAGCCCTTGGAGCCATCCGGTTACTCTCGTCCGTAGGGGCGAGAAGAACCGTTTGTGCTTGGACGCTCGTAAGCTGAATGCCCTCACGATTAAGGACGCCTATCCTCTGCCGCACATCGAAGGTCTTCTCAGCCGGTTAGGGGACACATATTTTATATCAAGCGTAGATCTTAAAGACGCATTCTGGCAGATACCACTAGATGCGTCTAGTAGAGAAAAGACTGCATTTACGGTGCCAGGACGACCACTTTACCATTTTACGGTAATGCCTTTCGGGTTGTGTAATGCAGCCCAAAGGTTATGCCGTCTGATGGATAAAGTGATCCCCTCAGCACTTCGTGATAGAGTCTTTGTCTATCTAGACGATCTTTTGATCGTATCTCCGGACTTTAAAACCCACCTGGAATTGCTGGATCGAGTAGCGCATTGTTTGGATTCGGCAGGACTGACCATAAATGTAGGGAAATCTAAGTTCTGCTTCAAAGAGTTGAGGTACCTAGGTTATATAGTGGGAGGGGGTAAATTAAGACCAGACCCAGAGAAAGTAGAAACGATTTTAAAATTTACTTACCCGAAAACCGCTAGGCAGGTCAGGAGTTTCATGGGAGCTACTGGCTGGTACAGGCGCTTCATCCCAGACTACGCGACGATTTCTACTCCTATCTTCAACACCCTTAAGAAAGGAAAAACGTTCAACTTTCCCGATGATGCCAGAGAAGCCTTCGATAGACTGAAAACAGCCCTAACAACCGCACCAGTGCTCACTCATCCCAATTTTAACAAGCACTTTTATGTGCAGTGTGATGCCTCGGATCTTGGATTGGGAGCTGTCTTATTTCAAAAGGACGAAGACGACGGAGAGCATCCCATCGCTTTTTTTTCTCATAAATTGACCAGCGCTCAGAAGAACTATTCGGTCACAGAGAGAGAGTGTTTGGCCGTAGTAATGGCCATTAAAAAATTTAGGCCTTACATCGAGTTGATGCCCTTTACAGTCATTACTGACCACAGCAGCCTTAAATGGCTAATGTCTCACAAAGACTTGAGCGGTCGACTTGCCAGATGGAGCTTGCATCTTCAGTCATTTGCCTTCAACGTCGAACACAGGCCAGGTTCTAAAAATATAGTACCCGACACCTTGTCGAGGTATGACATGGAGGAGCTTTCTACGGAGGTAAACAACATTATAAGTTTTGATTCCAAGTATTTTAAAGAACAAAGTTACCTGGAATTAATCGCCACAATCCAAGAAAATGCAGAACGTTTACCAGATTTGAAGGTAGTAGACGATTTGGTCTACAAACGAGTTTTGCCTTACGATGGAGTCCCGATAAACGAGGACTTCGCTTGGAAACTTTGGGTCCCGCTCGAATTAACCCAAGACATAATTGCCAAGTGCCACAATCCACCTCAGGCTGCGCACGGAGGATTTGGGAAGACGCTTCGAAGGGTCAAAGAATACTTTTACTGGCCCAACCAGAATGCACATATCCGCACGTTCGTGTCAAATTGTCAAACCTGTCGAGAAACCAAACCCTCTAACACCATCTTACGACCACCAATGGGAACTGAATCTCAGTCGGAACGACCGTTCCAAAAGTTATTCATCGATTTTTTGGGTCCGTATCCGCGGTCAAAGAACGGAAATACTTTCATTTTTATCGTGCTAGACCACTTGACCAAATACGTCCTACTTAAAGCTATGACCAAGGCAAATTCTAAAAACGTAATTAAGTTCCTTATATCTGAAGTATTCTTCAAGTTTGGTACCCCAGAGACGATTCTATCTGATAACGGTAAACAGTTCGTGGGCAAGGATTTCAAGGAAATGGTTATAAACTTTGGCGTTAAACACGTAAAAACAGCCATTCATTCACCACAGGCGAACGCTTCAGAGCGTGTAAACCAGTCGATTCTGTCCGCAATTCGGTCATATATACAACAGGATCACACTGAATGGGATAAGTACCTATCCGAAATTGAGTTTTCGTTGCGTTCGTCAGTCCAAACGTCTATTGGAGTTACACCGTACTTTGCACTGTTCGGCATGAACATGATTTCGCACGGAAGTGTATATAAGCTCGCTAGAAAACTACAATGTCTTCATGATCCGGAAATCGACATAGTACCAAAACCCGTAAAAATGGATCTAGTACGGCAGAAAATTCGCGAGAATCTGCATAAGGCGTACCTGAAAAACGAGAAGTCCTACAATATCCGTTGCCGTCAAGTCAAATTCATACCAGGTCAAGAAGTTTATCGCCGCAACTTCCAGCAAAGTGATTTTAAAAATAATTTTAACGCCAAACTAGCCCGAAAATTTTTAAAATGTCGAATTGTCAAGCCTATAGGTAATAGTCTGTACGAGGTGGAAGACCTTCAGGGGAAAATGTTGGGGGTATTTCACGCCAAAGACTTGAAACAATAGGTTCAAGTTCTTTGGTGGTCTTAGTCCCAACCTTTCAGTCCCAATACCTAACTCTATCAAATACAAAAACGTATTGTCAATTTTTTTTTGAGTGGTTAGTAAATACCTTTTTTTTACACAAAACTCTAGTTAAATGACTACATTTTTCTTTATTTTGCCTCATTAGATTTTATTTTAATTAATATTTTGCTATTTTTGTTGTTGTGTTTTTTTTTTTAGAAATTTGTGACCAGATGGTTGTTGTGAAACAATTACCAGTTGCGGTGGATTTACGCAGTAACAAGTAGTACGTCGCCATGCTCACCGAAACCAATTTAATCCTTTATCACAGTTGTGACTGTCAACACACTATTGATGCAATTCCGTTAACACTCTGGGGAACTATGCCATTAAGAGCTGGGAATCGTTAGTCATCTAGTATGTTGATCTGATTTTTTTTATATTAAAGGAACGGGAGCAATTCGCGACGTTTACCCAACAAGCATCTCGTAAAGAAATACGTGGCTTACTTGTTATTGGATGAATCTAACAATACTGTGATTTGTTCTCACAACATGAACCATTCCTGGCAAAATAGTTTAGTTTCTAATGGAAAACATTATGATCTTAACGATCACGAAATAAGGCAATATATCCAATTTGTTTTTAAATCTAATTTAAATACTAAATCTACTGTTAGACTAAACAGAATAATTTAAAATTAGATGTTAATAATAGCAATTTAAATTTTTCACTCACCGATTTTATTCTCGCTGACAGGGATCTTTTCCTCAGTGTGTTGCTTCTTCCTCAGTCTCGCTGTTTTTCTGTAGGAAATACGAATTGTTACCAACACCTGTAATAGGAAAAACAAAACAATTAGTATTTGGTCTAAATTAAGTTTTAATGATACAATTCATTTACAATATCTAATCAAATGATTTAGCTAACTTCAGCATTATTTAGTACTTACCTTTTTGAATCATAATTTGGTCCAAATTATTTCATATTTAGTTTTCCGGTCCAGGTCCCATCTGAATTTGTAGCCTGTGGAAGATAGATAAGATATAATTAGTTAAGATAAGTTATTTTAGTTTTTGTTATAATTTTCTAAAAGGACAAATTGAATTCCAAGCTAAAATCAAACCATTTTTATTTATTATTCCTTTTAGAAAATTATACTTTATTTTTTTTGTTTTCCAAAATAATTTTATTTTTGAATATTTTTACTTTTATTTTCCGGAGAAATGGTAAGGGGTATTTCTTGCCAAAGTCTCTAGACCTTAGTCTATGAGCTTTGGTGAGCTTAGTCCTTACATTTCTACCAAATTTCCTGCGATTAAGTCGTGAATTAATAAAGTTAATAAAATTATCTTTCATTTGTTATTATTTAGTTTTATTACTTGCCTTTCCTGAACGGAAGCAGCTAACCAAGGCCAAATCCCAGGTCCAATTGAATTTTATTAGCTGAAAGTAAAAGAAAATTTATAAAATTATTAATTTTGAATTAAAACAAAAGATATTATAATTGGAGAAATAATTTTATTTTCACTTTTCTTTTATTTTACCCATTTAGGATCGGTTTGATATTTTTTTTTAAGTTTTCTTTAATAATTTTTCTTTTGGATTGGTTACTAAATGGTTATGGCCACAGTTCACATTAATTTCCATATAGGAATTAAATTTTCATAAAATTTATTTTCACTCTCAACATTTCCTTTTTTTTTATATGAACAATTAAAATATTTGAGCAATTACTTTCGTCGCACACTATATTAATAATTTTCCAGTTATCCCATTATTTTTGATCACAGAGTTCACTTATTTAATTTTTAAATTTTATTCAGTTTTTTTATCCGTTTCACAAATTTTAGTCGCCACTGTAAATTATAAAATTCAATTTTTATTTATGTTTTTTTTTATTCAACAGTTTCAAATCACTCAATAGTTTAATTTTCATAAGATTATTTTAAATTTTTTTTATTAACACAAACTTTTATCAAGCACTGTATTTCCAATTAGATTTTTTTTTTGTTCCAATTTTTATTCTAAATTTTCTTTTTTTATCACTCATCGTAGATTCCGATTAAATTGTCTTTATTTAACGAATTTTTTTTTTAATTATTATTAAAGATGTTAAAAATATTTTTAACAGAAAACGATTTTACGGATTACTCACTTTACGCACACACTGTAACCAAATTTTTTTTATATAAACCCGAACCACATTTTTATTTTTCGCACTTTTTTATAAAAAAAAAAGAGAACACTTTTTTATTCCATGATAATTCATTACACTTACCTTCCATTTCCGGAACCACCTTAATCGATAGTCCACCAGCTTATCTGGAACAGTACCTGAAAAATTTCCAAAAGATTTATTAGAATTTATTTAATTTTTTTATTATTTGTTCCTTAATTTTACTTACCGGTTAAATCTGCTCAGATTCACCATCTTCAGAAGCGGCCATTGAAATTCTTCTGGTCCAAGGCAGCCAACATTGTCCCTGTAAAGAAAAATGTTTGGTTGTGTTAGTTAGCAACACCACTAATAAATTTCAATTTGTACAACACTTTCACTTACCTTATTCAAAATCTCCATAAATGGCCTTCAATCTCCAGCAGAACCTAAAAAGAAACAAAAGGAATAATTATTTTATTATTTTAAATAAATTAAATGAATATTTTTTTTTTTATAATGTCTTGTTAATAAAAAAAAAAAATTTTTACTTACCTTTTTATTTTCATTCATATTTTTTTTGTTTGGGTGCTTCTTCTTCACCCACGCGTAGTATTTTTCACATTTGCCTCTTCCCGTTCCATTCATTCATACAGCTGTGTAGTATGTTCAGTGGGGGGTTGCCATACGATTGATGTAAACAGGGCACAGAGTTGTTTTTTTTTAAGTGTGGTGAGTTTGTAAAACGGGGTTACCGTAGTGGTAATTGTATTATAGGAGTGAGTAAAATGCCCAAAATTCCCAAAATTTTTTGAACATTAGGGATTTCATTGAAATTAGGGCGCTTTTTTTTCCCTCCCATCCTGTATCCAGGGCTGGATAACAGGAGTGGTGGGGTTTGTAGTGTGCACCCTGTAGACAAAAGCTACTAGAAAAAAGAAGAAGAGCTAATAATGAATTGATGATGACAAAAGGGTTTTGTTTTAAAGTTTTTTTTGTGTTTTGACAATTGGAAAGATTGTAAACAATAACAAATGAAAAGAATATATAATTTAGATGGCTGAAATAAAAATCTCGGCCATTTTCTTAAAAAAGATAGGTTTCGAGGAAGGAAAGATAGTGAAATTCTTTTTTTTTTTAATCGTACTGGCCAAAGAAGGAAGAAGGTGGAGTTCGTGGCGCAAATTTATTTAACAATTTTTATATTTTTGAAGTAAATTTTTTTTATTTGGAAGTTAAAAAGAAGAAAAATTCATAAATGATCTTAAAAGTAAATAATCTTGAAACTAAATGATTTTAAAACTAAAGAATTAAAAAAAAAAAAAAAACTAAGAAACCGCCAGCCACTTCAACAGGACTCCATCCATCGTGGGAACAGCAGCATTAGCACCACCACGCCTGGGGTGCTAGGGTATATTTGGTGATATTCCGACGAAGTACAGTAAAATACACCGGGACATATAGACGGACGTTCAATTCGGTTCCTTTTCTTTAAGAAAATAAGAAAAAAAAAAAGAAATATTTATAAAATAAAAAAAAGGTGATTAGTGAGATATTTATATAAAAAAATAGGAAGTCTTAAGTATCGCAAAGTCCATCCCGCGTGTGAACCTTAACCACGCGTGCGCGAGTTAGGTTAGAGCTCTGGCCTAGGGAACAGTGAGTCGCGAGGTTAATTAACCCAAGATTTTCCTAAATCTTATATAGGTAATTCTCCTATACAAAAAAAAAATTTTATAAATAAATATATATAAATAAATAAATAAAAGGAATTAGAGAATTCTAAATATTAATAGTACCTCGAACCACTTAGACATTTAGACACGTCACTGACAGGAAATATCCATCTACCCTATCCTCACCCGGGAGATTCTTCCGCAAAATTAGTTGGCCGCCAGGGAATAGAGCGGGAAAGCAGTAACGCTAGATTTAAAAAGATACATTATAAATTATTATTATTAAAAGAAATTTTATTAAATTAAACTAAAAGCAAAAAAAAATTAAAATTTAAAACTAAAATCTAAGAAAAGAAAATTAAAAACTAAAATCTTAAATTTAAAATTTAAAACTAAAATCTTAAATTTAAAATTTAAAACTAAAATCTTAAAGCTAAATTTTTAAAACTGAATCTTAAAGCTAAAATTTGAAATTTTTAAACAAAAACAAAATTTTTGTACATTTTTATTTCTAAAGTAAATTTTGTTAATAATTCATTTTTTGTTTGTATAAATTCATTCTTTATTAATAAACCGAAACTTTTATAATGTTTAAATGAAATTGCTATTTTTCAAGTTTTTTTTTTTAAAATGATTTACTAAATTTCAGTAAACGCGGCGGTAAGTAGGGAAGGTATTGTTTGCGGGGAAAGTTTGGGACATTCTTACGATAGGATGTCATGGCGGGATTCAATCCCGAGTGGGTGGGTTATCTCCTGGCAACAACATCAGCCAGGAGAAGAAATTGTTCGGTAGATAGGTACGCAGGGAAATAAAGGAAAGAGAAAAAGGACAAGAGAAACTACTTCGAGCCCCTTTAACTTAAATATACTTTTGCTGGTATGATTTTTGTGATAGTGTGTGTTTTCGATCCGGATTGCTGGCAAGGACCACCCCCTCCGGCGAGTTCCCAGCCAGGCAAACGCGAGCATACCAGCGCCGCCGGCAATCTGGCCACCTTGTTTCTTTATGTTTATTTTGTTTTCTGTTTGTTCAATGAACAATGAACAGACGTTTGACAGACACACCAGCCCATACACTACAATTGTCGACATGCGACCTTTTCTATATATCATCATTTTCTGATGTAAATTCCTATAGCTCCTAAACAATGAGAGATCAGTCAAAAATTTTAAAGTTGTTGTACTTATAATTATGAAAGCTTTCAACACCAAAAAAAAAATTTTAATGCAAGCTGTTTCGACGATCTTGGTTTATGCCAAAATTGTTCAGCTTTTTGTTTCAAAAAGTTTTTAGAAAAAATTTTTAACTAACGATTTTATAAAAATGCATTTTAAAGACTTGTTTAAAGTTAATCATTACACCAAAATTTTCGTAAAAATGTTTAAACATTTTTTTCACTTAATACTGTGGCAACATTCTTGAACAGTAAGAGAAAAACATTCACAATATTAAACAAATTAAGCACTATTGTGAAAACCCATTCACAATAGTAAACAAAAAATCAGCTCTATTCGAGAACAGTGGTACGAGAATTACATACATACATTTATTTAATTTGGCCGTTAAAAACATTTAATTTTCCCAAGTTAAAACAATAGTTATATATAGCTTGAATCTAATGATTTGTTTTATTTTATATACATTACATTTTGATTAATTTAAAATACTAATTATTTTAAATTTTGCTACAATTAGTACAAATAGTACGTTACGTTTAAATGATTTTGAAAATATATAATTATTTAACGTGCAATTCTGTTGGGTATTTGATTTAACATTACACTTACAAACTTAAATTACATTGAAAATGCATTTTGATTATAATTATTATAAATATTTTACACTTCATCCAAACGTTTAATTAAATTTATCACAATTTTCTTAGGTCAAAATGTTGTAAAAATTTATAATATACATACAATGTATTTTTTTTAAGAATCGTGCTTGAATATTTTTCTAAATTAAAGGTTTTAGTTATATATATGTACATATAAATGTCTAGTTAAGGTATAGTAAAAGCTATTTAAATTCAAATTTATTTACATTTCTACTCAAAGAAATTATTCGGAGATTTCTTTCGAATATTATATTTACGTACTGCTTACATTTGAGTTGTTACTGCCACTAGCTACCGTATGTGTTGTGGTAGTCGTCGTTAGCGACATCGATGAAGAGGTTGTTAAAGTACTGCTAGTTGCAATGTTTGATTTTACAATGTTCAAAAATGTTGGTGTAGGGGTTGTAGTTGCGGCTGTCGTGCCACCACTAATTGTGCATGTAGTTATTATATTTGTAGGGTTATTAGTATTTACAAAACGTGATGCGTGATTTCGTTGACGAGGGTTGTGGTGTAGAGTGCCAAATGATGAGCTTTGTTGTCTTCTGCGTTTCTTAAGAAATGTAAAAGAAGAGTTCAACATTTGTTGCTGTATTTGTAGAGATGCTGATATTGTTGTTTCACTAGAGTTTACTGTGGATACGGTTAGTGGTTTATTATTGTCGCTTAAAAATTGCAAATGCTCCTTGTCCAACCAAGGCAATTGGAAACCCTTACGGCGTTCACCCTTTACACCGCTGTTAACAGCGGCTGTTAGTCTTGGTATCATTTCTCCAAATGCCTGCACCGGTAAGTCGTGGACGAAACAAATTGTTTGCAGATTCTCTGTTGTGGGATAAAATGTTTGTAAACTAGGCGTATCTTGTGTGGGTTGAATTTCATCTTTACAGTGCCGTCTCTTAAGACGCTCTATACGCCTTTGTTCCCGTATTTGTTGCACATCCCATTTTTTACGACGCTTCTCATCTACTTCTAATTTTGCGTGTCTTTTAAGAAATATTTCATCAGAAAGATCTTCTGTTCCTTCAATGCAATATGACGGTGTCAACTCATGTTCTGTCCATTTGGGTATTTCCAATTTCGGATTATCGGCTTGCAAGAGTTTAGCTTCCGCTTTAAAAAATTCGTTATCATAATCGCAACTAAATGCTTCATCTTCCCACTCTCTAGTGCTGTATAGCTGGGGTGTCGATATATAGGCGCACCTTCGGATTTTTTGACGATGATGTGTATGCTGTGACGAATTATCATGAAATCGTTTCTTTTCAGTAACATTTGGCGAAGGTTTCATAGGTGAAGATGTAGTGGAAGTGGATCGCTAGAATTTAGTAACATACAGTATATTATTAGCATGATATTCAATAATGATAAAGCTATAATTGTGTCTTACCCTTTCAGCTTCGGCCGTTGAATCACAACTAACGGATTCGTCAGTATTATAATCTGGTGCATGCCAACGCATAATTGTCATCTGTTTACCACGACTGGGTGTAGGTGGCTGTTTACTTAACTGTAGCGTCGATGAGGAAGATGATGAGGTTACTGCCTTAAAGGCAGTTTGTCCATCATTTGTTGTAGTAGAAGCCGGGGATACACTTGGCTTTGCACCCCTTGGTATTGCCAGAGACTGTTTTGCTGCTTGACGCAGTCTTAAACGTTTGCTTTGCACTGCCAGAACTTCATTGCTGTCTTCAGTTGTGTTGCCGGTATCATATAAATCATCAATGGCAACTGCTTGTGTGTTTGACTTATCATCGACTGAATCCTGAGAATGTTCTACTTCTTCGATCTCGCCTTCTTCAACAAGTTGCTCTGTATCATCCTCTTGAATTTCTTCTTGATTACTTTCATCTAAGTCCTCTTCATCTTCTAAGCACTCATCAACACCGTCGCCATCTATTTCCTCTTCGCCTTCGTCGTGTTCTTCATCCTCACCTTCCTCATCAGCTTCCTCATCATTTTCCGTATCACTTGTTTGACTTTGTGGACTTTGGTTATGTTTTCCCCTACCGGCTGCCATATTTACTCTCTGCAGCACTATTTTACTTATCAACTTGCCATTGCACTCTCCAATTATATTAGCAGACTTTCCCGTGCTCGAAGTTGTTAAAATTTTGGCGCAATTCGCCGTTACTGAGCCCAACGTTGCCATCGCTATAGATGGATTTGTTTTGCATTGTATTTTAGCCAGTGGAGGTGGGGGTAGTGTTGATACTTCGCCAGATCTTTTTATTTGCTGCTGCAGCTGTTTTTGTAATTCCTTGACTTGATTTTCGAGAACAGAATTACGCGTTCGTACCGTTTCTATTTCTTCATTGCGTGCTATCAAGAGCTTCTCTTTAGCCATGAGTTGGTCACTTTGTTCCTGTATTAAATCCAAATGCAATATCAACATGGCTTTTAGTTGCTTGTTTTCCTTAAGCAATGCCAATACATCAGCATTTGGAGAAGCAGCCGCACCACCTCCACTGCCGCTGCCGGGTGTTGTTACAATGTTGTACGAATTTTTCGTTTGATTTGAGTGACAATAAACATGATCCATGTATTTGCTGTTTGTTGTATTGTTATTATTACTGTTATTTGGTGTTTTATTACATTTATTTTCCATTTTTGTTTGTTTTCAGTAATTTTTTTATGATAAATTCAATTAATTTTTGCAATTTTTGTTGTTATTCTTCAGATTTATTCTGTATTCCCTTTTGGTATTTTCATTTTATGAAATGTTCTTTCTATTCACCTTTTGTTTGCTGTTTCTTATAAATGCGCACTTTTTTCACCATTATGCTTTTCACAAATGGAAAATTGTACTTATTTATTTTATTAATGCACACGTGTAATTATTGTTAAACTTTTTATTATTTTAGCTGCTTGTATTGCAAATGTTTTATTTCAAACAATTAGCCAACAATTTTTAATTTTATTTGCGAATGCAATAAAATATTTATTCCAAAGAAAATTTGGCACAACACAAGGCGTATTCATTATTAGGTGGTGCCGATACCACAACTGATTATTTTTTCTTTATTTTGTTGGTGACTCGAACTGTCAAATTCACTAGTGTTTGTTGTTGTGAATACTACAGCAGAACGAAAAGAGGCAGAGTTTGACAGCTGCAGTCAACATAAACAAAAACAAATTGCGTGTGGTTTTTGTAAATGTTGTACTTAGTGTAGAATCGACATCACTAACTTCTACTATATTTAATTCACCACCACTTTATTTAGTTGCTAAAAGTAGTATGCAATGTTTACTACTATTTATGTATTTTTATTATATTGAATAGTGATGCCATTTTTAAAAGTACCAATTTTGTTTAGTAGATGTTTTAATTAATATTATTATAAAATTTGATAAAATAAGTCTTTATGTTTGAATTAGTTAAAATTTGTTCGAGTAACAATATTTGAATGAATTCTAAATTGAATTATCTGAATACTGCGAGTTAAATGTTTTGTAGTAAATTGACTTATGACAGTATTTACTCAAACGTTAATACTATCGTGTAAACGTTTATTTTTTTATAGATTGATAGTTTTCTGCAAACTTTTTTTATTTCATTCACATTTTCGTGTGATATATTTCTATTTATAAATACATACCCGATACATATGAAAATTAAAAGTTTTTGAATTGTTTTAAACATTATTTGAATACCGACCGTAAATAAAAAAATCATGAATTTGGTATGAACCTAATAAGCAATGAAATATCACGTATAAAAAATCTACAATAAAATAGTAATGCTAAGTATTTGTCAAAAATTAAAAAAAAAAATATAAAATTGATCCGTTGTCATATGCGTTTTATTTTTGAAGAACTGGATAAGGGTTAAAAATGTTACCAAATTTGTAAGCAATATGTGGCAACACTTGTGCCGCCTTTTTAGTTTTTTTTCTGTTTACAATTATTTTTTTTTTAATAATTTACACAAAAATCCTATAATTTTTAAAAATGTCCATATTCGGAGATGATGGCGTTGACGATTTGCTAAATGGTAATTTGCACAATGATGAAGATCAATTACCGGGTGATGCTGACGACAACGATCAGATATTTGGCGATAATGAGCAGGCGGAAGGGGAAACTCAAGAAGGCGCAGCTGCTGTATCTGCAAAGGTTCAACCTAAAAAACGAAATGTCCTTAATCCGAGACCACGCTTAAACGTAGAAGTTCTAAGAGGTCAGCGTGGTTTGCACACGATTGAGGATTATTTTAAAGATATTAAATATAAAGGTAAGGGCAACGAGAAAGAGGATCTTGATGAAGTTATGCGTCGAATGCAACATTGGGGTCATAGAATGTATCCTACATACAAATTTGATGATGTATTAGCAAATATAGAACGATTAGGTAAAAAGAAACCACTGCAAGTTCATATGTCGCGCTATCGCCTGGGAATGCTAGAAAGTATGAAGAATTATGGAGAAATCAACGATGGAGAGGGTGATGATGACGATCAACCGCCTGCAGCTGCAGATGAACCATATGATGAGTTTGATGCACTATTGGATGAACAAATTGCCATATCGAAAATAGATCCACGAACACCAGGACCAAGTACTTCAAGGTATTCTGGTGGAGGAATGGGCACCTCTACAAACATATCGGTTTCGAGCAGTAGTTTTGCAACACCTTCCTTTTCTAAGGGTAACGCTGTCATATCTACACCCTATACAGGACAAGGTAACTTAAATGACACTAGTGATTTGGCTACACCTTTGCCACCAAGTCAACCTACAACACCTGCCGCCAAGCAGCAATTAAGTGCTGAACAAATGGCTCGTATTGCCGAGAATAGAAGATTAGCGCAAGAACGTTTAGCAGCCAAAAAGCGGGCCCAACTAGAGGCTCAAAAAGCGCCAGAAATAGTTCAATCATAAACATATTCAAAATAATACTATGTATTAGATAATTAAGACTTTTAAAATGCTTTTAGTAAAAGTGATTTTACAATGTAATTAAAATATACACATGTACTGTTTGATTTGATTATGAATGAGGCGTTTGAATAATTATACATTGAATGAACAATACATAGGAGTCGTTTCCTATGACTAAATTTGGAAAACGAAATTGTAAAAATTTTAATTTCACCTATAACTTTTTTCATTACGTGAGACTAATATATTCTTAAAATGACCACATGATTCTGAAAAATATTGCATTGTTTTGTCTAGGCTATCTAACATATCCTGATAAAAAGTAGTCAGGTTGTCTTATTGAAGTTACTTGCAATTACGAATATTCAGGTATGTGATGAAAAACGATTTGAAAACGACAAAAGGTGTGATGTGTTTATTTGAATCGTTTTGTCATATTAGTTTCAAATTCGAATTTGTTTAAAAGGTAATTTATCAGAATTAAATTTTCACTTTAATTAAGGTAAACAAATGGAGAGTTGCTTATTTTGTTCTTTTTTGTTATAATAATGATACGGAATGAAACAAAAATTGAATATCAAATCAATCGAAATTCATCACACCTAAATCGTTTATGAAATTGATTTCAGTTTTGAAAACGATCGTTTTTCATCACATGCCTGATTAATTTAATAGGATAAAATGAAGCATTAAATATGATTACTGCTACTATTTTTAAAATTTTTATTTAATCCGAGAAATATTACTGTTTTCTACTTTGATCACCATAATTTAATTATTCCATTAGGAAGTAAACTAATCGGGATATGTTTAATAGACTTTGAATTATTCCACAACCTAGACATCAAAATAAGTGAAATTTCAGATATTTCCATTTAGAAATCTACCGAATCACAGTTATGAGCTACATTACCATTCACAATTTTTTAATATTTTAAAAATTAAATCCTTAAGGCCATATTTATAAACAGTTTTTAAATTTAGGTTGGATTACCGACTTTTTCCGACACTGTATATTAAAATCGAGATCGAGATGCAATATAAAACAGATGTTTTTTAAAGGCCAGCAACGCGTACCGGGTTCAGCTAGTATCAAATATACCCGAACGAGACCCACTTTGAAAATCTTAATGAAATGTTTAGTGTGTTTATTTGAAGCAATAACTTCTTTTTAGTTCAATCCAATAAATTTTGATTTTAACTAAAATTTTCAGCCACTTTATTAGAACAATCTCGAAGTACTGATAGCAAAAGATGATTTAGGTACTGGAACGCGACATTGGAACATGAACAATTGAAAATAATAATTTTAATATGAATAAGAGCTGTACCTGGCGAAATAAGGTAAACTCTCCTGCTCGACCATAGTAAATTTCTATTATTCCAATAAATAACAAATTTTATATGTATATATTTTTTTAAATAAAATCTTGTTGGAAAACTTAAACTATTACTTATTTATAATAAGATTACATTTAATATTGTTATGACAACTTTAACTTATTAAGATTATGAACTGTTTCACTAATATGTCTTATATCGCGTGCATAAGTACGACAGCAGCCACCAATAATTTTAGCTCCCAGTTGTGCCCATTCTGCAACATAATTTGCCAAAGGCACACAATGCTCCTTACCCATCCAACCTTTGTTAACATCATACACCTCACCGCTATTGGGATAAACTACCAATGGTATTCTGTCCTCTACCGTGCGCTCACCATTTAACGACTTAAAAAGAGGTGTTACAAATTGGGGATTTACGCAGTTAACACCGATTGCTAAACAATTTTCTTGAGCATTGCGTTCCTTGAGTTGTTCCCATATAGTATTAGCTGCTTCGACAAACTGTTCACCATGTGCCAACGTCTTTTCGTCTTTGCATTGGAAGGCAATCCAAAATTTAACATCTGGATAATCTTCGCATAACATCTCAACTAAAACTTCTGCCTCCATTTGACAAGGTATCGTCTCAATAGCTAAAGCATCCACACCGGCTTCTAGACATGCATCAATTCGTACTCTATGCCAATCAGTAATCTCTTTGGCTGGCACATAATCAGCGTAATCGCCTGAATACTCAGAACCGTCGTGTAAATGGGCACCATATGGTCCTATCGAAGCAATAATCATGGGAAATCCTACAAGTTGCACAGGAAATATTATTAACATTTATTAGTATCCATTCATAGAAAAAACTAAATTAATTAATACCTACCCTCATTAACGTTTAATTGTGCCTGATAACATTCTGTCAAGTATTTCTCTTTGGCTATATGAGCTAATCGCACTGTGTTTTTAATTAGTTCAACACTTTGATCAGCATCTAATTCCAAATATTCCATATAACCCTCAACACTTGTCTGATAGGTATTTGTTAAAATTAAATCGGCACCATCTACATAGTATTAACATACATACATATATATGGGGGATTTCATGTCAAGTGAACCAACTTTTGAAATCGATGTCTTCCGATCGGGATGAAATTTGCACCAAGGTTAGCTCTATTGGATAGTAACTCAGACACAATTTTTCAACAACATCGGTCGAGAACTCTCTGAGTTATAGGGGGTAAAATTTTGACAATTTGGTCAAACAGGGGTTTTTTCTTATCCATGTAACTTATTACCTATTGTTCTTAGCAAAATGTGTTCCAAATAGTATAGATAGCTATTTCTTCGATCTTTCGAAAAAAAATATTTAAAAAAAAAAATAAAAAATTTTTAATATTTTTTTTCCGAAACCAAAAACTTTTTTGACTTTTTTTTAAAATACGCTATTTTTTTTATTTTTTTTTTTTCTTAAAATAAAGTTTAGATATTTTCCTTGAACACCTACTTGGTCGCTTAGTGGGATGCGAGTGGGATATCTATCAAAATAAATATTTTGTAACTCAAAACATAAAATTTTTGACTTTTTTTGCAAAATCAAAAACTTTGTTGACTTTTTTTTTTCAAAATGGACCCTTTTTTAATCTTTTTTTTTAGGTCAAACAAAAGCTTAGATATTATCCTTGAAGACCCTTTTGGTCGCTTAGTGGGATATCTATCAAAATAAATATTTTTTAACTCAAGACTTACAATTTTTGACTTTTTTTTTTGCAAATACGATTTTTTTTCCAAATGGGCCCTTTTTTTAAAATTTTTTTTGTAGTCAAAAGAAAGCTTAGGTCCATTCCTTTAAGATATTTTTAGTCCCTTAGTGGGATGCGAGTAGGATATCTATCAAAATAAATATTTTGTAACGCAAGACATACAATTTTTTAATTTTTTTTGGCAAAATCAAAATTTTTTTCCAATATGGGCCCTTTTTTAATTTTTTTTTTTGCTCAAAAGAAAGCCTAGGTCCATTCCTTTAAGATATTTTTAGTCCCTTAGTGGGATGC
Organism: Calliphora vicina; assembly: GCF_958450345.1. Lineage (NCBI taxonomy): Eukaryota > Metazoa > Arthropoda > Insecta > Diptera > Calliphoridae > Calliphora > Calliphora vicina. Next base: position 9,634,603 of record NC_088781.1, read on the forward strand.
GAGTGGGATATCTATCAAAATAAATGTTTTAACACAAAAATTGTATGTCTTGAGTTACAAAACATTTATTTTGATATATATCCCACTCGCATCCCACTAAGCGATCAAAACCATCTTAAAGGAATAGGCCTAAGCTTTCTTTATAGCAAAAAAAAAAATTACAAAAAGGGCCCATTTTAAAAAAAAGTCAAAAAAGTTTTTGATTTTGCCAAAAAATCAAAAATTGTATATCTTGAGTTACAAAATATTTATTTTGATAGATATCCCACTCGTATCCCACTAAGGGACCTAAAATATCTTAAAGGAATGGACCTAAGCTTTCTTTTGACTAAAAAAAAAATTTTAAAAAAGGGCCCATTTTGAAAAAAAATTCGAATTTGCAAAAAAAAAGTCAATAATTGAATGTCTTGAGTTACAACATTTTTATTTTAATAGATATCCTACTCACATCTTCCTAAGTGACAAAATAGGTCTTAAAGGAAAAGACCTAAGCTTTCTTTTGAGCAAAAAAAATTTTTAAAAAAAAGTCCCATATTGGAAAAAAATTTCGATTTTGCAAAAAAAAATTAAAAAATTGTATGTCTTGCGTTACAAAATATTTATTTTGATAGATATCCCACTCGCATCCCACTAAGGGACTAAAAATATCTTAAAGGAATGGACCTAGGCTTTCTTTTGAGCAAAAAAAAAAAATTAAAAAAGGGCCCATATTGGAAAAAAATTTTGATTTTGCAAAAAAAAATTAAAAAATTGTATGTCTTGCGTTACAAAATATTTATTTTGATAGATATCCTACTCGCATCCCACTAAGGGACTAAAAATATCTTAAAGGAATGGACCTAAGCTTTCTTTTGACTACAAAAAAAATTTTAAAAAAAGGGCCCATTTGGAAAAAAAATCGTATTTGCAAAAAAAAAAGTCAAAAATTGTAAGTCTTGAGTTAAAAAATATTTATTTTGATAGATATCCCACTCGCATCCCACTAAGCGACCAAAAGGGTCTTCAAGGATAATATCTAAGCTTTTGTTTGACCTAAAAAAAAAGATTAAAAAAGGGTCCATTTTGAAAAAAAAAAGTCAACAAAGTTTTTGATTTTGCAAAAAAAGTCAAAAATTTTATGTTTTGAGTTACAAAATATTTATTTTGATAGATATCCCACTCGCATCCCACTAAGCGACCAAGTAGGTGTTCAAGGAAAATATCTAAACTTTATTTTAAGAAAAAAAAAAAAAATAAAAAAAAATAGCGTATTTTAAAAAAAAGTCAAAAAAGTTTTTGATTTCGGAAAAAAAATATTAAAAATTTTTTATTTTTTTTTTTAAATATTTTTTTTCGAAAGATCGAAGAAATAGCTATCTATACTATTTGGAACACATTTTGCTAAGAACAATAGGTAATAAGTTACATGGATAAGAAAAAACCCCTGTTTGACCAAATTGTCAAAATTTTACCCCCTATAACTCAGAGAGTTCTCGACCGATGTTGTTGAAAAATTGTGTCTGAGTTACTATCCAATAGAGCTAACCTTGGTGCAAATTTCATCCCGATCGGAAGACATCGATTTCAAAAGTTGGTTCACTTGACATGAAATCCCCCATATATATATAAAACGTTTTTTAATTGTATTGCATTTAAAAATAGTACAAACTTTGCAAGAAATCTACGTGGGTATTCACTACAGCTGCTGGATTTGTTGCATTGAATCTGGCACTCCATAGGGGATCACCATCAACAGCATTTCCCACATGCACGGTCATTTGTGTGCCGAATCCTCCATCTTTAACAAGAATCTGTTTTAGGCGCATGATATATTTGTAGAAAAATGTCGCTCTAAAAATTTCATTAACTTTTATTAAAATTATATAGTCTGCATATTAACTAAAATCTGAAAGATCTTGTTTTACTAAAAAAAAACATTTCGTTTCAGTTTTTCAATCGATTTCAGAATTTCTAATTGTATTTCATAAATTTCTAATTATATTTCAGAAAATTATAATTGAATTTCAGAAATTTTCAATATATTTCAGAATTTTCTAATTGAATTTCAGAATATTCCAATTATATTTCAGAAATTTCTAATTGTATTGCAGAAACTTCCATTTGTATTTTAGAAATGTTCAATTGTTATTCAGAATTTTCCAAATGTATTTAAGAATTTTCTAATTGTACAATTGTATTTCAGAATTTTCTAATTGTATTTCAGAAATTTCTAATAACAATACAAATAGAAATTTCTGAAAAACAATTGAAAAATTCTGAAATACAATTAGAAACTTCTTAAAGTTTCAATTGAAACTCAATTGGGAATTTCTGAAATATAGGCCGACTTCATAAACGCATTTTGCAAAGAAACACTGCCATGCATAGTGTTCATAAACGCAATAGATTTTGATTTGGCAATGTCGCAAGTTCATTATTGTATGGCAATGCTTGTCCATGCGCAGCATCTGTCAAATTTGTGAACAGTTTTTATTTATGATTCTTTACAAAACATTTTTGTGTTCATGAATGTCACAAAGTATTGCTTTGCCTTGTAATTGCTTTGCATTACTGCCTTTATGAAGTCGGCCATAATTAGAAATTTAATTGGAATTTTCTGAATATATGTAATTAAAAATTTCTGAAATTCAATTGGAAATTTCTGAAACATAATTAGAAACTTCTGGGAAAACTGGGGTATATAACGAAGCATTGCAATGAGATTGTTAAAATCCGATAAGCGGTTAAAAAGTTATTCTTATATAAAATTTGAATCATGATAACAGACAAACCAAAGCTAATTTTATATGTTTGAGCGGCTTCATATTTTGTATGACCATAAAAAACCTGTGTACCAAGTTTTAACAAATCTGAAACTGGTAAGATCCGATGCCTTGCCAAAAATTTTTGTTTCCATATAGGTAGTTACTAAATATGTACTTGACGAATAGTAGGGTATTCAATTAATCGGGTTTCTGATTTAATCGGTTAATCGATCAAATAATTAATCGAGGTTTAGATTTATTCGGTTAATAATCGGTTAATTTAAAATTATTCGATTAACCGAATAATTTTTATTTTCATTTTAAATTGAAAATACAACAACGAATTTTGTGTACAAAAACATAAAAAACAGCAAATAAGGTATTTGAGATCATTTTTGTAAACATATCGTCTATTTGCTGCAACAACGTCATAACTCAAAATCCGTTTTTTTTTTAACTGAATAATACAAAATATGAGCTGTTCTACAATCTTTCTTAAAGTTTTATCAGTTTTCAAAAAAGTCAATTATTTTTTGTGAGTGTTTTTTGTTGTAAACATCAAAATTAAAATTCATGTTTTCTCGTATATTTTATAAGTTTGGGTTAAATACAGATTAGAAAGATATTAACATCTACTATTTATATTTCTGAAATCGCATGATTTGTTGAACATTTATTTAAGAAATATGTAGTTTTTCTCGAAACGACTTTTTTTGAATTATGACGTTGTTGCAGCAAATGAGCAATATGTGAGGTTTTTGGGGCTTTAGTGAGATCTTCTGAAATAATGTTTTATTAAAATAATATAATTTAAAAGATTTTTTCTTTAGATTTAATAAAACTTTTCTTGGAAAAAACTCTCGCTGATTGTATATGTTAGAGAAATCAAAAGCATGATAAAGAATATTCCTTTTTGCATTGTTTTAGATTTTTCATAATTTTGTTTAGTTATGATAAAAGACTCATTTCAAAAAAAGTTTCGTCTATACATGTAAATCCAAACAAAGTTTCAAATACATGTAAATTAAATATGTCAGTTGTTATACATACTCACTAATCAATGTTTATTGGATGTTCCTAAAAATATCTAAATTTAATTTGAGTTGAAATAAAAAAATAAATACAAAAAAATGGTTAAAGTGCAAAAAAAGGAATTTCGGTTAATCGATACAAATTAATCGGTTTATTTGTTATTTGAAAATCGGCAATTTCAAATTACTCGAACAGTTAACCGTCCAAAATTAATCGGTTAACCGATTAACGGTTAATCGATTGAATACCCTAATAAATAGTAAAAGCAGCAGTTCAACTGATGACAAAGTTGATCGAATTATGTGAATCATGTCTCATTTTAAAATTAGATTGGATTAAATATATCAGATACACTTTAAACAGTTTCTGTTGTTAATAAGTATAAAATTTACACTTTGTACTTCTAATTTGTGCGTGTGGTTTTTGCCAGAATTTACAGGAATTATTTTTTTTGTTTTTTTTTTAAATATTGAACATTTCTCATAAAAACGTGTAAATTGAACTATTTATTACTGGAACAGGGAGAGTATTTGTGATCTTCCATAATTAAGGAATTATTCTTTCAATTTATTTAAAATTTTATTTGCTGATGTCAAAGTATAATGCTGATATATTCTTTTCCCCTTTGTTTTAGTCGACAGTGTATTAAATATTCATGATTGTATAGACAAGTGTACAAACTAGTAAATAGTTTTATTAATAGGTATTTTTTATGAGTGCAGTTTGTTAAACTGATAAGATCCCTATAAAAAAATTATTTGTTTTGATTTCACACGTTATACGTATGTATAACGGTATGTGTTTGTAGAGAGAGAACTCTTTGTTGTAATGTTTTTGTTTTGAAAAAACTCTGTTGTTGCTATACTAAGTTATTCATTCTTTCTAATGGGAGCCTTGACATCAGGTTCATGAACATTAGTTTACGAAATTCTGCCTGCTTGTGATGATATTGATAATAATCTTAATAACGTTTTTGTTTGTCGCAGATTTTATAAAGAAAACCACCAAACGGACAAAGCAAATGTTTAGTTTTTCAAAATTAATGTTAAATTATTTCGAGTCCTTTTTGGAATTAATGAATTAATTTAAAAATACCGCCAAATGGACTAATCAAATGTTTAGTTTTTCAAAATGATTGTATTATGCATTATATTGCTAGTCGTGCAGCTGTGTAGCCAGCTGTAGTCTATAGGCATTTTTCATAATGTTTTTAAATTTATAAAAGGTTTTTAAACAAAATTTCCATACAAAATTCCATATGGACTAGAGCATGCCACACATCTACACGATTATAGATACCGTTGACCTGAAGTCAGTTACTTAATTGTAATGAAAACGACAGCTGACATTGATGTTTCGATAGATCTGTTCATTGTTGTCGAATTCGAAACGTTGGTCATGAAGCTATGATGCCATCAAAATAATCGTCTTGTGTTTATCTAATGTGTTTAAAGCATTATATTTAAATTATTTATAGTTATTTTTGAAATTAATAAAATAATATTTTTTTTCTAAACAGTTTTTTTTTTCTTAAAAAATTTGGAGATTATTATAAGATCTTTCAGAATAGTTTTATTTTTTTTATTTCAAACACAATATTATTTTTCTTTATGTGTAACATACCTTTTAAAAGTTTAAATTACTTAAGATTCAAATTAATAAATAGTATTCTTTTTAAATTTATTTGTTAATAAAGATTTTTTAACTAAAACAAACACTGCTTTGCTACCAAACGTTTCACTAAGTCTAATTAAAGTCTCTGTTACAATTGATTGATTAACTTAAATATGCGACAGCTTTTATATGTAGTTCGCGGGACAACATAAATCTATATCAATTTATATATATTTTTTTGTTTATTAAATTACACCCATAGACAGACTATAATAATACAGCTGTTAAGTGATAAGGTGTTCTTAAAATGCAAACGTTTTCCATTAACACAGTGATAACAGAGAATTAAAAGAGAGTAAATGAGAGCTTAATCGAGCAAAAACTCCCAGTTAAACAGCGTATTTTTAACCCATTAACCCCCATTTTCACAATATTTAGTTATATTTTAACACATAAAGTTATACTGACAGTTTTCATACAAAAATTATTTTAACAGACAATATATCTTTAAATTAAGATATAACCAGACGTCGAGAAAATGAAGCTAAGTAATAAATATTTTTGCTACTTACTAACTATTTTCTTGCAAGTTAAACCAAGGTTGTCTACCGATTAGAAACTGTAAAAAGGTAACGGTCACGCTAATTTGAATTATTTCCGTAAAGTTGATTTAGCGGTAATGTTATTTCGGCTTATTTTAAAAACAGTATTTTGGGGAACGTTTGTTGCTGTTTAGGGAAGGGCAATTTCTGTCAGTCTGAAATAATGAATAAAATTTATAAAACATTTTAACTTCTGCAGATTCCAATTAAGTCAATTGCGAAGAACAACAATAGGCAACGATAATTGCAGTTATTTCGATAACCATAGCTTACGGTAACTGTAGTTGAGCTTATAGAGTATTTTAGGTGTAAAGGTATCTTCACCTTGGTATTTTCATCTTATATGTATATAAATAGGCCACACGTATTAAGTATGTTTTTGTCCACCAATATTGATGTAACATATATGGTTTAAAAGATTATTTTCTCTAGATATATACAATATAAAAAATTGTTTCAAAATTCTTTCCATAAAAGTGGTAAAAGGCGTTTTAAAAGTGTTCGACCACCGGGTGATCCAAGTAATTTATAATTATTTATAGAATATTTGTAAAGGCATTTTAGAGGTAACTGTGCGGTAAAGTTTTGTTGACGGTAATTGCAGTTACCTCGTCAACGAAAGCATAGGGGTAACGTAAGCCTAGCAGTAACTAGCGTCAATTGTTTTCAGTTAGGAACAAAAGAAAACTATAAAAAATTTGAGTGAAAAAAAATTTGTTGTGAAAAAAACTTTTTGGTGGGAAAAATGTTTGGTGAACAAAATTTGATTTTGACCGATTGTCGGTCCGAACTACTGTGACGATATATATGTCGTTGGAAAGGTCATTGAAATGTCTATCATCAAATATCTATATTGTGTATATTAATGACTTAGTAATCCAGATATAGACCCAAAATCGAGGTAGTCGTGGTTTTTTGTTTATATCTCAGCCATTTGTGGGCCAAAATTTAAAGAACATTCAGATCAACACTCTAAATTGTTACAAATAATGCATGATTTCTGGTTCGGCATAACCAGAATATGCCACACAAGTCAAAGTATTGTAATTTTCTGATTCTGTTTCTACAATTTGTTTCCCTTTTGATAAATTTAATTAATTTCGATCACATTTGTTTTATATACATCTGGGGGTTACTCCCTAATTCGATTCGAAAGGAAATCGTTTCGAATTACAATGTATTTAGCACAGAATTTCGAACATTTTCATTTTCGGATTGAGTTACGCAGTAATCGCCCTGAATAGACAATCGGCCTTTGTAAGAATACTTTAGTGAAATTTTTGAGTTTTTGTCAATGTTGGCATGCGTTTTGCCAAGGAGTTACTAACTTAAATGGGTTAATAGATTTGTATACGTAGTCTACTAAACAAAAGTGATTACACTTTTATATTGTTTTCAAGCTCCACTTTTTTTGTTTACTTTTTTATTATAATCATAATCATACATACATACATATGTATGTATATTTATTTATTAATACATATATAATCATAAATCTTGTTTATATAGAATGATGTTTGATTCTATTTCAGACATAGTGTTATTTACCATAGTTTAAGATAATGAATTTGTTGTTGGGTTTTCTTTATTTCAGATACATATGTACATACAAATTAATAAATGTACTTTAAAAATCTATACATGTATGTTATACATGAATACATATGTCAGAAATATAACATAACTTTTTGACATTGAAATATTCCAAATTAAAAAAAAAATAATGGTAAAAACATGGACTTGCGTTTATAATAATTAAAGATAACCCTAGACAACATCAGACAGATTTTGTTTATATAGTAAGTATATTGAAAATAAATGAAGAATATATTTGTATAAAGGTTTGTTGACATTGCTTAGTAGCTAATAATAATAAAACCTTAATGATCGATTGAGTCTAATCTTGATACACATGTATGAAATTGAAATGTACAAAATTCAGCAAAAAGTAGGTCAGTTCAATTACCTTAAATTATTAAATGCAAAGTAAAGTAAACAAAATATGAACAAATTCTTCAGTTTAAATATTTTTGTAAGTATATTTTATTTCAAATTTAATAGCAGTTACAATTAAATATTATTATTACCCAAGCTATCGATGCACTTGCGTATATTAAGTATATCAGCCGGATAAACGCGACAACAACCACCAATTACTGTGGCACCTAAACGTATCCAATCTGGTACGTATGTCTCCAATGGCACACACTTGTCTTGGTCAACCCATTCATCCTTTTCTAAGTCAAAAGTTTCGCCACGATTACTATATACCACCAAGGGCGGCAAATCCTTATCATCTAATAAAACGTGCAGTGATTTAAAAAGAGCACCCACAAACTTAAAATAGAAAATTGTGTTTAGAGTAAACAACTGAAACTTTGAATATAGATATTAAATTTACCTTTGGGTTAACACAATTTACGCCTATGCCAAAGATTCTATCTCTAGCATTTGCCTGTTTTACCATGTCCCATATAGATTTGGCAGCATTGGCAAAATTCTCACCATGAGCTAAATGCAATTCATCTTTACATTGGAATGATACCCAAAATTTGACTTTAGGATAATCCTTCAAAATCATTTCAGTAACAGCTTCAGCCTCCTTTGGACAGGGTATAGTTTCTACGGCTAAACCGTCCACGTCTTCGGCCAATAAAGCATTAATGCGAGTACGATGCCAATTCTGTATTTCCTCTTTGGAAACTTTATCAGTGTACGAACCATTGTATTCCGAACCATCGTGCAACATAGCTCCATAGGGACCTACAGATCCTAATATTAAAGGTAGACCAGCTTCCAGTGAGCCATTTGATTTTTCGACCATATCAACATATTTATCTCTAGCTTCTTTAGCAAGTTGTACACTTTTGCGCATTAACTGTACAGAATCTTCCTTAGTTAGTTTCAAATGCTTCATAAAGCCTTCAACGCTTGATTGATAAGTGTTTGACAATATAATTTGTGCTCCATCTATATAAATGGATAAATGTTTAATAAAGTGTTTTGATTAGGAAACCTTTAATCAGTTTTTTAGACTACGTAATAATTTCCTTTATAATTACTAATAAGGACCTAAATATAAATTGAACATATCTGCCATATTCATGTACTCGATTATCAATACATTTTTTTATTCAACAAATTATAATTTCACCAAGAAATCTAATATTAATTTGTGTGCCGAATCTTATATACCCTTCATCAAAGTATACTTTAATATTAAAATTGAAAACAATTTATGTTGAAACATTTTTTTTGGTGGAAAAAATTGTTTTTAAAAATAAAATTTTTGGTTGAAACACAGAGTTTTTGTTTAAAAAAAGTTTTCGTAAACAAATTTGTGAAAAATAAATTTGAAAAAATTCGGGTTTAACAAAATGTTTCCATTTTTGACCCAATGTCGGTCTTAATTTAAATAGCGTTCATACGTCGTTGGAAAGGTCTTTGAAATGTCTATCATTATAATCTATAGATATCCATATTATCTATGTTAATATCTTAGTAAACAATATATAGATAAAAAATCGAGATAGTCGTGGTTCTTTTGCTTATATCACAGATATTTGTGGGCCGATTAACTGCAACAAAAAACGAATTTAATTTAAAACAAGAAAGTATACTCGGTCAACCCCAAATATATATAATACCCTATACTGAGCATATGATCAACAAATATTTCTTTTAAAATTTCATAATTTTGGTTAAAGTATATATTAATACATACTAACATATTTAATTTTTATGCTCGTTAAAGTAATTTTCGGAAGTGGGCGTTATATGGGAGCTATGGATCGATTCGCCAAAAAATTTTATAGGTATAAAACTTATTTTTGGAGGTATTTGTAAATTAAGAATTAATTCTTTTGAACCTTGGATCTCTGACAGAAAAAGAAAATCAGACTAAAGCCTATGCGTTGTACAAACTATTTTCAAAATTATTGAAATGATAACGCCAAATAATCAATGCCCCTAATCTTATTTACAATGTTGCCATAATAACGTAAATATAAGTTTACATTTTTAATAAATATTATTTTTTAGGCCCTAATTTTGTAAATCACTTCACAAAGTGATATTTATATGGAAAACAAAAACAAAATTTAAAAAATTTTAAAAATTTGTTTTTGTTTTATATACAAAATCTTAACAGAACAAACGAACCAAAATTCAAGCGTTGATTTGCCTTTCATAATTTGAAAATTTTGTATATAAAACAAAAACAAATTTTTAAAATTTTGTTTTTGCTTTCAATATAAATATCACTTTGGTGACTTGATTTACAAAATTAGGGCCTTAATCTTTTCATTCAAGTAAAATTCAGAATACGTGGAGGTGAACTACAACATAATTTAAAAACTAAAGCGTTATACCTACAGTTTATTATGGAACAATATTAAAATAAAACTTATGCTGTTGTTACTCTTTAAATATTAAATAAACCTACAAAACTACACACATATTTGGAAATCTTTAATTTTAAATAGATATAATTGCAGAAAATCAATTGTAATTCTTTACTTACTTTCCAAAAAATCTAAATGAGTTTGCACTACGGCAGTGGGATTAACCAAATCGAAACGTGAACCCCACAATGGGTCGCCATCGATTCTTTCACCAACATGATTGGCCAATTGGGTAGAAAAACCACCACATTTAACTAAGACACGTTGTTCACGGGATTCAGACAGAGCCATGTTTATTTATTTTTATTTGAAGTTCCTTTGAAATGTACGAACATGTTAATTCATTAAAATGAGATTAAATGTAATGCAACGGATAAATAAATAAGTACATATAAATAAAATTGTTTAAAATAAATTTCTTTTACTTATTGATAAATTCTTTTGTTTTGCAAATGAATAATGCGTACATGTACGTATTATTTTTGTTATTGTAGCTGCGGTCTTGTAGTTCTATCGCTCCACTGACAACAAACAGTTTAATTAATCTTTTTTCTATAATCTAATACTGTATTATTAATTTTATTGTTATTTGTATTTTATTTTCATAAAAATAAATGTAGTTTTTGCAAAAAAAAAGTTGCTTTGTAAGCATAAAGTTCTCCAAAGGAATTATTACTGTTCTATTAATTTCCAGCACTTTGAAAACAAAAACAAATGTCAAGGTAAAGAACATTTAAAAGAAAAAAAGAGGGATGTAGAAAGCAAGAGCTTAAAAAGGGGAAAACAACAAAAAGAAACCGGCAAGTTGAACAGCTGTGTATATTAGGAGGGCTCCGTTTATATTGAGCCAAACTAAGTTATGGGCTTTCCTAACTAAATACAATTTTAGTTTGGGAATAAAATTAAATATCCCCGAATAATTTTGTATAGTCATGCAACCACGCAAACTATAAATAATATTGAACAAATTCAAAACTTAAACTACACAATATGTGTTATATTGTTATATGTAATTCATAAACAGTTTTTAAATTTATCGATGGTTTTTAAACCAAAATTTACAAACCTTTAATAAATTTGTTATGAAACTAGTGTCCACTGTAGTATAAGGAAACAAATATATGAAAAAGTATGTTTTATTACAACTTACAAATCATTTTATTCCATCTTTTAAATATATTTACCTTTAAAAATATATTTAAACACCGTTAAGGATAATAAAATATATTACTGATACTTACGTCACTGGGAGTATGTATAAGGCGTCAAGGATACAAAATTCATCTGGTGCTTAATTCTATAGATAATATAACCGTAAGTTTTCATCAAATTAATTTCTGATATTGTTTTCAATGAATTAAAAATATTTGTTGAGCTTAATAATGATAATCATAAAATAAATAATTGTATAACATAAATTGCCGTATTTGTATATGAAACATTTTGAGGATTGTTGTATATCTCATAGAGTAAAAAAAAATATGTCTGATACAACAACAAAATGCATACGGCACTGCTACACGTTCAATATATGTGTATTGACTGCGATCCAGTATCGCGATAGCATGCGATATGATGATGATGGATCGTAGAATAGCCTAATATTCTGAAATCTAGATCACGATCCAAATATCACAATATACACGTTCTATATGGGCACTGCTACACGTTCAATATATATTGACCGCGATATTTATTGAACGTGTAGCATGCAGTATTGATAGATCGCGATCCAAATCGCAGAATAAATCCATTGTAATGGATCACGATCTAAATATTACAATATATATTGAACGTGTAGCAGTGCCCATAGATTAACATGAATTTTGTTGTTGCAAGAGTTAGGTTTTTGACAATTACGTCTCATCTCTATGTTACCCTATTGTATATCTGATTTGACTAAAATATATGGCAATGCTGTCAAAATTGACAATTCGTAATTCATTAGCTTTATTGATTAAAGTCCGCCAAAATTTGTTTCAGTTTTAACTTATCAGCGTGTTTAACCAGCAAGTAAAAAGTTAGCTTTTAACAAGTAAAAACTAATTATAGACAAAAAATTTGTCCAAACCCTAAACTTTTTTAAAGAACTTATTACTTATTCGAGACGGTTAATTAATAGCCCAAATGAAAAAACCGATTTCGGTCGGAATTTATCAAAAATATGATTTTTTTACAGAACTATAAATGTCGGAGATTTGAATCAAATAGAATCTGATGAAGCTAAAACAACCTTGATTGGAAATACATATATCTACGGATTTGAAAACGAATGTAAATTCCTCCTACAATTACAATTGCCATCTCTGGCAGTACTACATTGATCAACGTATGAGTAATATGCATTAATTATAACAAGTATACGCACGGCGCGCCTAATTGGTGAGATTATAAAAAAACTTTGTGAAAACAAAAACAATCTCGTTACGTGTGATTATTTTGAGTTATGTTGTAGTTTTTTTTAGATTATTAACCTAAAAATGCATACAATTTTACACTAATTTTGTAATAACAACAATACACATGTATATGGGCATTTCCACTATGGCGTGACGTGATATTTATGCAACAAAATGTTCAAAAAATTATTAAATAGTCAAATTTGTAAAAAGTTTTTATTTTTTTATTTGAGAATTAATTGAGTACCGCTTAATTCAGACAATAATTGCAACAATTGACCCTAAGGAATTGAAGATATTGGCAAAAATATGCGATTGCTTGATGTTACCAAAAACAAAAGTGCGGTTTGACTTGCATTACAAAATTGCACAACTCTGCGAATTGGGCAAGACTTTTTGTATAAAACCTTTTGTAGTAGGATTTGGAATAATTTTGGATAATTTATTATCCAAATTATAAAATTTGAAAATCTTTCCATGTTTTGTATTTGATAGCCTTAGTATCTGACGTCACATTACATGACGTTATTTTATTTAAATTTCAATTTGATATATTTTTTTGGTTAAGAAATAAGAAAACAATTAAGAAAGTATGGTCGGTCAAGCATGACCGTACACTGAGAAACATTTTTTTTAATTGCAGTAATTTATTTTCGGAAGTTGGCGTTATATGGGAGCTATGACCAGTTATGGACCGATCGCCATGAAATTAGGTCTCGTAATTTATGTCTATATGAAATTTATTTCTGTTGAATTTTGTGTGGATACCAAAATTTTTAAGAGTTGACTAATTATGGACCGATCATCATGAAATTAGGTACCATGATTACCGTATATATAAAACTTATTTGGAGCGAAATTTTATTTGAATTGATTAACTTTTAATTTTTCGGTCTTGGTGGACTTTTCAGTGCAAATACCCTTTATATATCATTAGTTTTATTCCTTTTTTTTATTAAAACAACGCAATAAAACAACATTAACATTTATTTATTCTGTGTAACATTGTTAAACAATTTTACTTTATTTTTATTAATTTTTAAATATTGTATGTTGTATATATTATATATATTGTATGTTGATAAAATTATTAATTTATAAATTGTTATGTAAATAAAAAAATAATAATATATAAAAATAACAAAATAAAAAACCAATTGTTAAAATGGAGAATAAAAAACAATAATAAATTAAAAACTTTGGTTAGATTTTTTATAGGGACTCTAATGTTAACAATTAATTTTAGTATAATGTTTTAAATTATTTTAAAAATAAAAAAGAGAAATATATATATGTATTTAATAATAATAATACACTTGTGTATCTGTTATAATAATAATAATAAAAAGTAATTATTTAAAAAATGGAATTTTTGTTATGTTTTATATTTAAAATAAAAGCAGCACTTTAAAAGCAATAATAATAAATTCATATTGATATACGACGAGAGTACAATGCATAATAAAATATGTAGTAAATATAATAATAATAATAGTAATAATAATATGTATGTATTTAAATAAATTTTATGTTTAATAATATGTTTATGTTTAAGATAATATTTTATACGAGTAATAATAAATTCAACAATAAAAGTATGTAGGTATGTAGTGTTTGGGATTAAGATAATATGCTAAATAGTAATAAGAAAGAAAGAAAGTATGTATTCATTTTGTATCTGTTTCGAAATTTTCGCCATTCAAGGGACTTGATGAAAAAACGCGGGAGTTTGTTAGAAAAAGTTAGACAATTTTTGTTAATTTTTTTTAGAAACATTTAATATTAAACTGGGTCTTACTTATCAAACTTTTAGTTATACGTTACAGTTCATTTTATACAAATATATATATAGTAGTAGTAGTAGTAGGTTCTAAATACATTCACATTAGATCATAAAAATTTGTTTTTCTTTTTCGACATTTTCATTTTAAATAATGCTCTAAAAGGCTTTATAGTTCTGGTATAAAAGACTGTATAAAACTGTGTGTTTTTGTTCTGTGTATGTTAAGCATAGTACTTTTAGTGTATTCTAAGGCTTCTTTCTATCCATACTGTAATGATATTTGGAAATAATTGAAATGAAAAAAAAAAATTATATAAAAACAAGTCATCATTTTACCATATTAAATTAATTGAAACATTTAATTTAAGTATTCATGTATACATACTTAGTATTTCTTTAGTATAATTTTGTATAAATATATATTCATTTAATTTTTTATTACTTTTTAAGGTTCTTTTTATTATTTTTTGGTTTTTTATTTGTCTTCTAAAAGCTTTTTGAGTATATTATTTAAGGTTAGGATTTGTGTGTGATTTTTTTGTTTGTATTTCTGCAATTACAATTTATTCTAAAGGCATTTTTACTCGTTTTATTTTAGAGTTGATCTGTTTTAATGTTCGGTTTAACAAAGAAAGCCGTCGCCACAAACAACAACACATGGAATAAAGTGATTGATCATCAGTCTTGCAGCAGAGCTCTTTAAAACTCACGAACGAATATTTTATTATGTTGATTTCGAGTGTCCAACTGTTACAAATTTCTTTATTGCTATTCGTAACATTTATTGAGATTTTTTATTTTTTTTAATTTTGTCAAATACTGTATGTGATTTATTTGTGTAATAGGTTTATTTTTAAATTGTATTAAAAAGTCGTTACTTTGGAATGTAATGTTTGATAATTACTGATATATAGATAGAGTTGGCGGTGTCCACAAAACGTTTCGCAGTCGAATTCTGTTATTTTAACAAATTACTTGAAAAAACTTTGGAATTAATTATAGGGACGAAACGAAAAATTTTGAAAAAATAAATAATTTTTGAACCTTTACTTTTCTGCATTCGCTAATATTTGGCATGCAAGTTTTTCATAGTCATACAAAATATTTAAAGTTCTCCATTAGCTTATATACAATTGAAATTGAACGATTTTACACCATTCTTATATAAAATTTGAACTTTGAACCTCAATAAAAGACAAACCAAAGCGAATTTATCAAATTTAGAACTGGTAAGGCCCTAGCCTTGTCGTAAATATTTGTTTCCTCCCTATGCAGTAATTACATATTTAAGACGATTCGTTTCTTGTAACAATTTAATGAACATTTTCAATCGTCTTAATAGCGCCTGATATTTATGAACTGAATGAGATTTAAAAACCGTTAATTTAAGAATACAATAATGTCTTATATCTTGGCCGTTTGGAACTTTTTTTTGAGACATTCTAGAAAGTATTTCTGGAATTTTGTAAGAAATATCTTTTTTTTATAAAATACTATTCGAAATGAATATTTAAAAATAGATTTGTTTAAATTTAAATAACAACAGTTTCCATTTTGTAGGCTTGTTTTTGTGATTAAAATTAAAATTTCCTCCGAAGTTGGTTTTGACAAATATACAAATTTAAAATGAACATTTAAATTTACACTTAGATAATTAAATCCAATTATTAATGCTTCTAGCACCTTGTTATAATTGACTAATTTTAATTTAGGAAATATTAATCACATTAATTCTTATTGTGGTGTGCCGAAGTTGACGAGGAGGACGATTTTAATACTTTCTGAAGGATTTGTTTGAATTCCTGTTTCAGTGACTGTTTGGTCACTGGTTTAATTCTCTTCTAGGAGAATAGATTATTACGTCTCTTCAAAGAGCCAAATTTCTTTTCGGCCTCTAAAAGAGCCTTTTCATTGCGGACCACTTCAAAGGGCAAAGCGGGTGCTTGAGTCATACCACGTCCACCGGCATCCATTTCTTGATCGGATGGAAAATCTTCAAAGGACATGTTACTAAAGCCTGTTTTAACGGAATTTTTTATTGAATTCGACTGGAAGGAAGAATTGCCAAAAGATTTACCCGAAAAGGACTTTGAATGTTTTTGTGTCATCGAAGTGGTGTTGTTAGCCGTGTTTGATGACGACAACATATTTTCATAGTCTTCTTCGTCATCGAATTCATCGGTGTGTGATTTATATTTGGAACGTTGATGTTTCTGTTTGGGGGGACACATACTTAGTGATGAGGATGATGAACCTAAAGCTGATGTCGTAAGGCCGGTGTTGGTAGAAGACGATTGAGGGTGATGGTGATCACCAGAAACTTTCTTGTAGGAATTTCCTTTAACTTTTTGTGACAGTTTTGCAGGCAGAGTCCTTACGCCCATATGGTTCTTTTTTTCTTTGTGTTTTGTGGATGTGGGTGCTGCTACTGCTGCCGTTAACGGTGTGTTTGTTATTGAAAGACTGGAGGAGGAGATTGATGCCTTTGTTGAATCCAGGTCGGCATTATGTTTAGCATGCAAAACAACTGGCTCCTCTTCATCGTCTGGCGTAAAGTCCGAGCAACGTTCTTGAGAAATTTGAACAAAAGCATTATCAGCAATTGGAAACATTGACTGTTCACTACCAGGGGAAGCACACAAGTGGGGAGGCAATGCTTGACAAGTGACAGTGGTAGTTGTCTTCCCCAGTACTGAGGATGAGCCGGGGGCATTCAAAGAAATTTGCATAACTTGGGGATTGCTCGCATTGTTCAAGTCAACAATTTGTTTCGACCTTACTGAAGCATTGGGAGGGGGTATAATCGCATTTACAATTTGTGTTTTAGGTATTTTAGTAGCGGAACCACTCAAGACACAGGTATTCGGTAATGGCGGCACATTAACATAAGTAGCCAAGGGAGTAACATTCACATTCGTCTTTTGGTGTGATGCAAACTTGTTTTTAGGAATTTGTGGCTGTTGTTGCTGAGGTATGGAATATGTCGGTTCAGGCGTTTTATTGATTATAATAGAATGATTGACAGTTACAAGTTGGGGCCTAGATTCAAGTGTTGGTGGAGTTGTGTATGTCGTAGCAGTGGGAGCGGTAGTTTTAACTTGTACAACATTATGGTTTTTGTAGTCTTTTTGACAACTGACAATATCTGGATTAACATTATTAATACATTTACTAATTACCTGAGGGAACGGCTCAGAATCAAATAAATCGCGCTGTTCTGTTGCTGATGTGGCTGTGGTCACCGTCAATGATGTGGGTGCAAAAGAGCAGCAAGTTGACGCTGTCGCTGTGGGTGCAGAGGTCTCTGATGCGTTTGCTGAGATAACTGTTACTAGGCCATAGTGAGACGAACTTTGTATGTGTTGGCTGGGAGTTACTTTATCATTATTTTGCAATTGTTGCTGCTGCTGTTGTTGCATAGGCTTTATATGATTTACAAATGGATTAAATACGGGTTCATTGAACTCATCCAACACTGCATGAAGTTGAGATGTCTGTTCAACTTTTTGTGAAGTCGTTATTGTAGCTATTGCTGCTGGCGTCGGCATATGAAAATCAGAAAATGTTGTCTTTATATTTTTAATTGGAGTAGATGTCCATATTTCTGCTGTCTGATTTAAAGTGGGCTTCACACTAACTCTCTCTGTATCTAATGATTTCTTGCGGGAAGCAGTTTTAGAATCTAATTTAGTTTTATGAGGCAAACCTTCAGGCATTTTGAATGGAGCCATAGCAAAAACATCTAATTCTTCTTCCTCTCGCTCGACTTTAACAGTTTGCTTATTATTATCGGCTGTATCAAGCGGAGCGTGTGGAATAGAATCGTCAGAACTAGAATTCTTGTTATTGGAATCTGTTGAGTCAGCCGAGTTATATGCCAACTCATCATCAAGTAGTAGCGGCTTATCACCCAGTTTATTAATGAATTCATTTGAAGTGGGACTTAGCTCATTTTCTTCACATGCCAGATTACCACCAGCGCTAGCGATAGTTACTGCATTGGCTTCATTGTAGGCAGCCTGTAAAGCAGCAATACGATCCTTTTTACGCATACGCACTTTAACGACAACCCGACTAATGTCATCTTCGTGTGTGGTCACAGATTCACATTCGGCATGATAAGCCGAGGAATTGCATGTTTTAACACTCTCACTTATGCCATCCATATCGGGTCGTTTCAATTTTGCATTGGTTCTCAATACACTGTTCATTTGATTCTCGTCAAAGAAATCATCATCTTCGGCCCTTAAATCCGAGGCCGAGCCAATGGAATCAGCATCTTCATTGTCTTTGTTCGCTTCGTCGGCTGCTGCCACAGCTGCCGCTATTTCAGCTGCCTGTTGCTGTTGTTTTTCATGTTTTTCCAGAGCAGCATTTACTTGTTGGGCCACTTGCTGGGCCGCAGAAGATGGTCGTTTTGTAGTGGTTTTTTCTCTTAGCTTCTTAACGATCGGTACTTTAATTTGTGTCTTGTCCACTTTGTGATAGGCTGCCTGCTGGATTTTATGTATAGTATCGGGTATATTATTAGTAACAATCTGTTTAAAGATGGCCTTCTTGGAGGTGGTAATTCCGGAATTGTAATCCTCCTGAAAAAATTCCGAATCGGAATCATCTGAAGTGGCCTGATCAATGCTGCGCAATTTTTCATATTTATTGCGATCTTCCAGTGGTAGTTTAACAAAGCCCCCAGAAGCTAATGCAACCGAGGCACCACTTAAATTAACTAAAGAATCATCTAGGTCTTGCAACAAACCACTTCCTCCATCCCCAACACCACCACCATCGGAATCAGTTTTTAAGTTATTTATTAGCGAAGTTTTTTCCTCGCTTGACACTTCTAAGGTGGGTGACAAAAGCCATTTCGACGATGTCGATGATGTGGTACCACCACCACAGTAGGCCACACCTGCCAAACTGTTGGGATTTGTTAGAATTGGTGTTGTTGTTGTTGCATTTGTAGCACTGTTGTTGTTGTTGTTTCCCATAAAGTATTTAGCTGTTAAAGAAAATTAAGTTCTTTTATGTGATAAAAAAGAAATGAACTGAAAATAGTGTAAGTATGTATGTACGTGACGGGGGATTTTGAGAAACTGTGATTGAGTAGGTGTGTGATTGAGTATAAGTGAGTGAGTGAAAGGGCGGTTAAATAGATACAAAATTATAGAGATGTTATGTAATTATTAAGGAAGTATAGACAAGTTGAGGAACAGTTCTTATTACAGTCTGTCATTTAACTATATCCAAATAAGTTTTAATTATACATTATGTTTCTTACATATGATTGGTTAAATATTCTTGCAGTAGACAAACCACAAATAAATACATTTTAATACTTGTTGAAAACATAATTTTTTAAAGACTACTACTATATTTTAAAAACAAAACCTTTGTTGAAAGGCAGGGAGAAGATTTATTTACATACATATATTGAAATTAAGAGTAAAAATATCCATGTTTCCCTGTTTTTCTAGATCTATTCATAAAGAGATAATAATTACTCAATCCACCCTGTAGTATTCTACACTTAATTACATGCATAATTATATATTTGTTCATACATTTACATAATATTATGACCCAATAACCCAAACGATATTATAACTATATCATCTTTTATCTCGTTTTTCCATGAAATTATGATATTGTTTTCGCTATCATAAATTCACGGAAAGACGATAGAAAATTTATTTACTTATTTTATTGGAAGCAAAATATTTAAATATAGTTTTTAATAATAAAATATGATATCATAATCGCCCCCATAAGGTAATATCATTTACGCTATTATATGATCATTTTCATCTTGGTTGGAGATCAAGATAACAAAAAGTGATTCTCGAGAAACAAATGGTGATAAAATGTGCCACTGTACGCAATTTGATAGTTATCCTGATATTTCTGCCTAAACTACAGACATTGGCTTTTACGGAACGATGTCAGGTAGCGAGCATGTGTAATTTCCTATTTGTGTAAATACTGTTACAGAAAAACTGAGAAACACGATTATTTTTTACTCTTCTTTCTGAATAATACTGGACCTAAATTATTATATTGAAGTTTTTTGGATGGAACAGAAAAGGTTTTAGACTTTAAGTTTCGGAACAGAAAACACTTAAATTAACATCTGAATATTATCGGAATAACAAAGAAATACGTTTCTAGCCAAAAAGATGGTAGAAAAGAAGCTACACGATTTCAATTTAAAATAAAAACTTTCGTTTATAAATATAAATGTTTAACCATACCCAAGATTTATATTTACAATTTTCTTTTCAATTATTTAAATGCCTGACTCACTAAATGCGAACGAACATTTTCTTTCTTATTTTATATTGAAAACAAATAAATTTGATTTTTATATTGTTTTCAATATAAAATAAGAAAAAAATGTTCGTTCGCATTTAGTGAGCCAGGCCCTTAATTTTTCTCCATTTTATGTTGTTTCTTTTTCAAATTTAATTATTATTTTTCGAATTTGAAATGGATTTTCTTAGTTCTATTCTGAAATTGAACTGAAAAATCACAATTTCAATTGTTCTATTCCGAATTTGCAATAAAAAATCTAATTTTCAATTGCTGTTCATTTCTTATTGTTCTAATCTGAATTTTAAATGGAAAATATCAATATCGAATATCAATCCTATTCACAGAGCTTTTTTTTAAATTACTGTTGAAAATAATGTTAAGATGTTGGAATTGCTTATTTGTTGGAAAACTATACAGTGCACTCGCCATAATATGAACACTTTTTTACTTCCATTACCGATTTTCCACTATTTAAATAGTAACCGAACTAGGAATATAGCAGATATAGTGATATATCAGGCATGTACGTAAGTTATTTGGGGGCTTCGGAAAGTTGATATCAACAGGCAGATGGCTAAATCGACGCCGCTATATATATTATTTTACGGTGTAGCAAATGATAAATGTAGAAGTTACACACATGATGAGAGTTCAGTTACTGTTATATGTGTTTTATTTTTCACTTTAAATTTTATTTAATTATTCCATTCGACCATAATGCTGAATCATCATCTCCTTGAATTTGTCACACTTATTTAGTAAAAATCTCAAACTACTTATTTCGCTCCCCATGTAATTTAGTGTGATATTTTTAAAATATTTTAATTAAATGAAAATTCTTTTGTTAATAATATACATAATAAAGGTGGGTGGGTAGTAGGTACAGATGTGTGTATGAGGGTAGTAGATATTTGTTACATAACATTGTTATTAAACAAATTGTTAATGAATTTATGATTATACGGTGAGTTGTGCGATGTTTTTGTCATAGAATGAAATAAACTACCAGGCATTAAATTTGAGTGCTAAAAAATAATAAACATAAATTATAAAAAAAAATAATAATAAAACTTGGGAAATTGGAAAGAAAAATGTATCATGGACTTTTCAAAAGCACTGAGACACATGTTAAGGATATAAGATTAGGTCATCTTTAATTTGAAAACTGCTTTATGGTAAATGACAGGATAACGGATAAGAACAAGAACAAGAAAAAATAAACTTAAAATTAATATAAAAAACAATGTTAAATAAATTATATTGTACAGCAATTAAGGCCAATTAATATTTTAAAACAAAATATATAAAAAACAACATAAATTTCAGGTAAAAAAAACAATTTTGAAAGTACAATATTTGTTGTAATAACAAAAGGAAAATGAACTTTTGGATAAACCAAATAAACAAAAAATTTAAACAAATTAAGGCTTCATCAAAAGTAAAAATTAATTTCGTTATTTTCGTTTTTAAAGTTTTTCATAAATATAATTTTTAATTTATTTAGTGAAATATAATATTTTCATAATATGCATACATTTCTTTATAACTTAAGCTAAATATTTATTTATTTAATTATTTATTCATTCTTGTAATCTATTTAATTGAGAATATATTCAACAAATAATCAAAAACTAATTGTTTTCTTTTCTTGTTTTGTTATTGTAATTATTATTATACTTGGTTGTTTCTCTTAAATAAAACTTATTGTGGCCATTTGTTTTGTTATAAGTATGTATTTGTATTTGTTATAAGTATTTCGGTTATATATAATTATATAAATATACAGTGTGTAGATTTTAATTGAAAATATATATATAAATTTTCATATAAGAATATAGTTATTATAGCAAAAATATTTAATCTTTTGAATAACTAATTTCAATTCGTTTATTTCCTTCAATTTCAATTCATACTAAGAGTGTGTTTGATTGCTTTATTTATATTTTGTAGTTTTTCTTAATGTTTTAATTATTTTTATTAATAATGTTTAAATAAATGTACATAAACACAATTTTATTTAAATGTAAAGGAACTTTTTATTTATTTATTTATAATAAAATTTTATTAATATTTTTTGTTGATACAAAAAAAGTATACAGTGAGCAAAATGGTTTATTTTTTTTTTCAAAATATTTTGCCAACGTTCTAAGGGGAAGTGTGTGGAAAGGAAACAAAAGTTATGATAAAAATATTATTACTTCAGCTCGAAAATGTGACAGTGAAAATTTTATTTATAATTTTATAAATTTTGTTTTAATATTTTGATAATTGAAAAACGTATACAGTGAGAGTAGTTTATTTGTTATTTGTTTTGGAATATTTTGCTAAATTGCATTAAAAATGTAACCAGACATCGTAGTATACTACTAAATTTTTTGAATATTAACTGAAGTTCTTCTATCGGCATTTATTGTTAAAGTCCTTAAAGCTCTTGCATGCACCTCTTTTGGCATGGATATAGAGACGATTGTTGGGACATATAAGGAATTTGTTTGCTCTCTTCTCAATTATGCATAGACTTCATTCTTCAGCGTCACCAAATGGCACAAAATAAAAAAACGGTTTCTCAAAAAACCGAAAAGTTAAAGAAAACCGAAACCGGTCGAGTTTACAAAGATGAAAAAACTGGTTGACCGGTTTTCGGTTTCGGATACTCTACTAGCCACCCAAACCATCAGATGTCCTTCTCTGACATATCCGTCTGATCTTCCGACGCTTTCTCAACGAAAATCAGTCGTCGATTTATTGTCTATTACAAGTGTTCAGAAAATGTGGCATAACATGGCGGTCTCCGAAGCAATTTATGGCTACAGATGCAACAGAGTTCTGAATCCAGCTACACAAGATTTACTGAGATTTTTAGTATAATGCCTGTATTCATACAAATATAAATTGCTTTCATAATTTTATTGTCATAAATTTGCTATAATGTTACCTATTCGAAAATGTTACCTATATCTATGTAGAACATATCTTTCAGATATAATTTTTATTTTGTTATTAGTTGAAATTTCAGAAATAAATTAAAAAAATCGATCATTTTTAGCAAAATATTCAACAAATAAAATAAAAATTTTAAATTAAACTTGTTTAACTGTATTATTAAATCAAGTGTGTCATAAATTGTAAGATTATATATAGGCGAAATTGACCATATTTTTAATTGTCATGATCAATTTTATAAATATTTGCACATTTAATTTTCGAAAGTCAATATTTATTACCATGTAATATTTAGCTGTGTTATCGTACTAGTCAAATTTACATTTCTTTTTTAAAGAATTGGTAAATAAAAGACAAAAAAAAATGATTGCTCGTTCATTTACGCCAAAGGAAAAATCATTCGAACCAAATTTAAAGGATTTCTTACAAATTAGTTTGACAAATTTTTCCTTTGATATAGAGAAACCGGCTGTTTGACTGCGTTAATGTCTAAAACCTGTAAATATGACTAACATGACAACAGATTATTTATTAGAGTGGCTTAATAGAAATACTACTAGACTTGTTATAAATTAAAAAGGAATTAGAATGTATGCTTTCTTTATGGTTAAAAACATATTTCTATTAGCTTTACTTGCTTCTTTTTTGTCGCATAATTTTAAATTTAGCTTACAAGATTTTTAATAATTTAAATTTTTCATTACAGTTTGATTTGTATTTTGATAAAATATTGCAATTTCTGTTCAAAACTGTATTTTTACAAAAACAGTAATATATATTCGAAAAATAGTACAATAATTATATTTTTGGTTTTTTTTTTTAGACGAAAACTAAATAATTTTATATTAATTATAAAAAAGAACTTAAAATAATTTTAAATGTAGGTATTAAAATAAATTGTGCTAAGTTTTAATTACATAGAATTGAATGCTTTTTATACAATGATATGCCAAATAGAATTCTTGTTTAAATCATAAATATAGTTTACAAGATTTTGTTACCGATGAAACCAAATTAAAACAATATTATGCAAGTTTTTATAAATTTTCTTTCATTTTTTTTGTTAGCTAAAACCACAACCAAATTCTTATATAACAAAATAATTTACAATATTATCAGGACAGTTTTTTTTAAATAAAAATAAAATATTAACAATCATATAGTACATATTAAAAAGACCAATGTAAAACCACCACTATTTGAAAGTGTTAGATTGTGTTTTTGGTGTAGGATGATGAAAGAGAGACGCATGTAAGGAAACATTTTCTTTATTTTTTTTTGCTTTAATTAGAGTTAGTTTTAAATTTGAATTTGAATTTTCTCATATTATAGTTTAGTTTTGGTTAGAACCACAATAAGTTAATAATGTATTATGTTTATAATAATAGAGTTGTTATTTATACTATTTTGTATAAAGAGGATGTGTGTTTAAGATGTATTATCTAATTGATTTTCATCTTTTGAACGAAAAAAATCATGAAGAAGATTAAGAAGAAAAAAAGAATAAAAAACGTATTCCTTTAATATTTTTTTTTTTTTGGTTTTGGTAATATAAAAATAAAAAGTAGCAAGAAAAATACAACTGGGAGCAGGGCTTGGGTAGAATATTTTGTAACGAGAACAAAACGAAAAGAACGTAAAATATATAAAACCAAAATACGGATAAAATTAAGCAGATTAGCCATTACACTAATGGACAAGGCAAGCCTTAAAAAATCATAACACTATAGCAAACTACAGACAGCTGTTTTAAGTGTTACGCGTTTTTTAAAGATTGCACAAAGGCTTTGGTTTTTGTTCAAGGGAGTTCAAGGAGGTTTATAGGCAAATTTGTAGTATATTTAGTAAAATATTAAAAGAACAAAATAACAATAATAAAAATTTATGCTTTACCTCCAGTTTTGCGTAAAGATGCTGCCTTTTCCCTTAAGCCAGGCGGTAAACTAAATGGTGCGGAACCAAATGGATCCTCAGGTATTGCTGGGGCTATTGCAGTACTTCCTGCAGCTGAGTTGGGTGGCGGTAGAGATGTAGAAGCCGATTGCGAAGTATTGGAATTGACAGAACCAGGCGTTGCAGCCATATAATTTGTTTCAGTTGGCGTAAGAGTTGATGTGGTAGATGCTGACTTTGCAGTGATACCTAAAAAGATTTTATATATTATATGTAAATAAAAACAAACAAAACAAATAGCTGTAACTTCAAACATACTTCCTTGACTGCCTCTTTGACGAATTTTATCAAATTCCGCCTCAAATATATGATCCTCAGTCATTTGACCAAATGGCTGCTCTTCAAATGGATTCCAAGTATCGACACGTGCTGCTATAGTCTCACCAATACCGATTCCCATTCCGGCACGACTCATCTGCGATGTTTGTGTTGTGGCTAATTCGGCATTTGAAACCGAAGATTGTGTGGTAGGTGGAGCAAATAAGCCCGGATTAGAGCCGCCGTAATTATTGCTTGTTAGGCCTGAATCACCACCACTGCCGGTGGATGAGTTGCCACTTCGACTTTTAACAGATTGATCATAAGGTGCTAGAAATTGTGAGGTCTCATTGGCAAAGGTTCTGTGTGTGTTGGATTGTTGTAAATATTTGGAAACAGAATTTCATAGTTGGGAGTAGTAGTTTAGGCCAGAAAAGAGTTGGGTTGTTTGGTGGTGCATTAAATGTGCCATGAAATGAAATTAAAGTTATATGATAAGAAAAATATTGTATAAACCGAAATTTTAAACTATATAGTTGCCATAATATCAATTATACGAAATTCTTTGCGGGGCCTAGATGCAAAAGAAATAAATACATTTATTTATTTATTAAATATCTAAAAACAAAATGGATAGTTGTTACATACATTCTTTACATACACTGACAAATTAACGTCTAATTTCAATCACGAAAATATGAATTGAAAATTCCTCTAATTGCAAATATCGATATTAAATTAATATTTTATAATCAATATATTATTTCATCATTGTTTTCGCTCTAAACTGTCTCGTTTACGACTTATAAGCAATTTTATAATTTTTGGGATTTCATATGAAAATCCTCTCGTTTTCGAATTATAAGAACTTTTAGAATTTTCTGAATTTCATATGAAAACATTGATTTTTGGTGGGAAATATCAGTGATCACAGATTATCATTGTTTTCCCTATAAACCCTCTCGTTTTCGAATTATAAGCACTTTTAGAATTTTCTGAATTTCGTATGAAAAAATCGATTTTTGGTAGGAAATATCAGTGATCACAGATTATCATTGTTTTCGCTCTAAACCCTCTCGTTTTCGAATTATAAGCACTTTTAGAATTTTCTGAATTTCATATGAAAAAATCGATTTTTGGTGGGAAATATCAGTGATCACAGATTATCATTGTTTTCGCTCTAATAGGGGGGTCAGACGGCATGTATTGCTTGTGTATTGGGACATGTATTCGATACATATGGAATTCCATGTGTATGTCAAAATTCACGTTATACATATGATTCATAATTTCCACGTTCAAACGTACATATGTAATTGCATGTGACATAACCTCTATTAGTTTATATGTTTTTTGTTTTTAACAATATATTTATTTAAAACATTTTTAAATCACAATAAATATATTTAATGCAATGAAATTTATTTCGTTATGATTTTTCTTTACTCTTTTTTGTTTTGTTTTTTTTATTTTAAAACATTTTTAAATCACAATAAATATATTTAATGCAATGAAATTTATTTCGTTATGATTTTTCTTTACTCTTTTTTGTTTTGTTTTTTTTATTTTGCACTCACACAGTGTTGTATTTCAAAATACAACACTGTTAAAGGGGGGTCAGACGGCATGTATTGCTTGTGTTTTGTGCCATGTATTGGGACATTTTTCCATATGTAAACATGTACACACCGTGTGATCCATATGAAACTTTGTGTATGTAAAATACATGTGTATTACTCGTGACATTTTTTGCAATTAGAGCATGTTCTATTTTCGTGTGTATAACAGTGTTGTATTTTGAAATACAACACTGTGTGAGTGCAAAATAAAAAAACAAAACAAAAAATAGTAAAGAAAAATCATAACAAAATAAATTTCATTGCATTAAATATATGTATTGTAATTGTTTTAAATAAATATGTATATTGTTAAAAACAACAAACATATAAACTAATAGAGGTTATGTCACATGCAATTACATATGTACGTTTGAACGTGGAAATTATGAATCGTATGTATAACGTGAATTTTGCCATACACATGGAATTCCATATGTATCGAATACATGTCCCAATACACAAGCAATACATGCCGTCTGACCCCCCTATTATACACACGAAAATAGAACATGCTCTAATTGCCAAAAATGTCACGAGTAATACACATGTATTTTACATACACAAAGTTTCATATGGATCACACGGTATGTATATGTTTACATATGGAAAAATGTCCCAATACATGGCACAAAACACAAGCAATACATGCCGTCTGACCCCCCTTTAAACCCACTAGTTTTCGAATTATAAGCACTTTTAGAATTTTCTGAATTTCATATGAAAAAATCGATTTTTGGTAGGAAATATCAGTGATCACAGATTATCATTGTTTTCGCTCTAAACCCTCTAGTTTTCGAATTATAAGCACTTTTAGAATTTTCTGAATTTCATATGAAAAAATCGATTTTTGGTGGGAAATAACAGTGATCACAGATTATCATTGTTTTCGCTCTAAATTTCTATGAAAAATTCGATTTTTGGTAGGAAATATCAGATCACAGATTATCATTTGTTCAATTCACAACTGACGTTGTACAGTCGTATGAGTTATAAGTCGTCTGAATCTACAATAGTTGTACAAATGTTGTTGATAATTTCTATATAAATGTTTTGTACAACACCTACAACATTTTTACATATGTTTTTCGAATGTTGTATGAAAGTCTAAGTGTTACCAAAAGTTCATATTTTTACATAAACAAAAAAATTAGACAATTTTAGTGTAAAATAATAACCAAACGGTAACACTGAAATCAGTTGATTTATTTAATTTATGAAAAACGATAATTTGTTTTAAATATTTGGTAATTGTTTTCATTTTTACGCAATGCAGATATTAGTTTGTTATTAATAATGATTTTACATATTATTGGACTTTGGAATCTTTTGTTTTAAACTCCTTCTTTTACCATTTTCAAGCTTACGATTTGACGAAAATTGTGTTCACAACCACAATAGTTGTATCATAGAATGTACAACATACAACTACGTTGTGAATTGGACAATTGTTTTCGCTCTAAACCCTCTTGTTTTCGATTAATAAGCAATTTTAGAATTTTCTGAATTTCTATGAAAAAATCGATTTTTGGTAGGAAATATAAGTGATCACAGATTATCATTGTTTTCGCTCTAAACCCTCTCGTTTTCGATTTATAAGCACTTTTAGAATTTTTGAGACTTCATATGAAAACATTGATTTTTGGTAAGAAATATCAGTGATCACAGATTATCATTGTTTTCGCTCTAAACCCTCTCGTTTTCGATTTATAAGCAATTTTAGAATTTTCTGAATTTCTATGAAAAAAATCGATTTTTGGTAAGAAATATCAGTGATCACAGATTATCATTGTTTTCGCTCTAAACCCTCTCGTTTTCGATTTATAAGCAATTTTAGAATTTTTGAGACTTCATATGAAAACATTGATTTTTGGTAGGAAATATCAGTGATCACAGATTATCATTGTTTTCGCTCTAAACCCTCTCGTTTTCGATTTATAAGCACTTTTAGAATTTTCTGAATTTCATATGAAAAAATCGATTTTTGGTAAGAAATATCAGTGATCACAGATTATCATTGTTTTCGCTCTAAACCCTCTCGTTTTCGATTTATAAGCAATTTTAGAATTTTTGAGACTTCATATGAAAACATTGATTTTTGGTAGGAAATATCAGTGATCACAGATTATCATTGTTTTCGCTCTAAACCCTCTCGTTTTCGATTTATAAGCACTTTTAGAATTTTCTGAATTTCTATGAAAAAATCGATTTTTGGTAGGAAATATAAGTGATCACAGATTATCATTGTTTTCGCTCTAAACCCTCTCGTTTTCGATTTATAAGCACTTTTAGAATTTTTGAGACTTCATATGAAAACATTGATTTTTGGTAAGAAATATCAGTGATCACAGATTATCATTGTTTTCGCTCTAAACCCTCTCGTTTTCGATTTATAAGCAATTTTAGAATTTTCTGAATTTCTATGAAAAAAATCGATTTTTGGTAAGAAATATCAGTGATCACAGATTATCATTGTTTTCGCTCTAAACCCTCTCGTTTTCGATTTATAAGCAATTTTAGAATTTTTGAGACTTCATATGAAAACATTGATTTTTGGTAGGAAATATCAGTGATCACAGATTATCATTGTTTTCGCTCTAAACCCTCTCGTTTTCGATTTATAAGCACTTTTAGAATTTTCTGAATTTCTATGAAAAAATCGATTTTTGGTAGGAAATATCAGTGATCACAGATTATCATTGTTTTCGCTTTAAACCCTCTCGTTTTCGAATTATAAGCAATTTTAGAATTTTTGAGACTTCATATGAAAACATTGATTTTTGGTAGGAAATATCAGTGATCACAGATTATCATTGTTTTCGCTCTAAACCCTCTCGTTTTCGATTTATAAGCAATTTTAGAATTTTCTGAATTTCATATGAAAAAATCGATTTTTGGTAAGAAATATCAGTGATCACAGATTATCATTGTTTTCGCTCTAAACCCTCTCGTTTTCGAATTATAAGCAATTTTAGAATTTTCTGAATTTCATATGAAAAAATCGATTTTTGGTAGGAAATATCAGTGATCACAGATTATCATTGTTTTCGCTCTAAACCCTCTCGTTTTCGATTTATAAGCAATTTTAGAATTTTTGAGACTTCATATGAAAACATTGATTTTTTGGTAAGAAATATCAGTGATCACAGATTATCATTGTTTTCGCTCTAAACCCTCTCGTTTTCGATTTATAAGCACTTTTAGAATTTTCTGAATTTCATATGAAAAAATCGATTTTTGGTAAGAAATATCAGTGATCACAGATTATCATTGTTTTCGCTCTAAACCCTCTCGTTTTCGATTTATAAGCACTTTTAGAATTTTCTGAATTTCATATGAAAACATTGATTTTTTGGTAAGAAATATCAGTGATCATTGTTTTCGCTCTAAACCCTCTCGTTTTCGATTTATAAGCACTTTTAGAATTTTCTGAATTTCATATGAAAAAATCGATTTTTGGTAAGAAATATCAGTGATCACAGATTATCATTGTTTTCGCTCTAAACCCTCTCGTTTTCGATTTATAAGCAATTTTAGAATTTTCTGAATTTCTATGAAAAAATCGATTTTTGGTAAGAAATATCAGTGATCACAGATTATCATTGTTTTCGCTCTAAACCCTCTCGTTTTCGATTTATAAGCACTTTTAGAATTTTCTGAATTTCATATTAAAACATTGATTTTTGGTAAGAAATATCAGTGATCACAGATTATCATTGTTTTTGCTCTAAACCCTCTCGTTTTCGATTTATAAGCACTTTTAGAATTTTCTGAACTTCATATGAAAAAATCGATTTTTGGTAAGAAATATCAGTGATCACAGATTATCATTGTTTTCGCTCTAAACCCTCTCGTTTTCGATTTATAAGCACTTTTAGAATTTTCTGAATTTCATATGAAAAAATCGATTTTTGGTAAGAAATATCAGTGATCATAGATTATCATTGTTTTCGCTCTAAACCCTCTCGTTTCCGATTTATAAGCACTTTTAGAATTTTCTGAATTTCATATTAAAATATTGATTTTTGGTAAGAAATATCAGTGATCACAGATTATCATTGTTTTTGCTCTAAACCCTCTCGTTTTCGATTTATAAGCACTTTTAGAATTTTCTGAACTTCATATGAAAAAATCGATTTTTGGTAAGAAATATCAGTGATCACAGATTATCATTGTTTTCGCTCTAAACCCTCTCGTTTTCGATTTATAAACAATTTTAGAATTTTCTGAATTTCTATGAAAAAATCGATTTTTGGTAAGAAATATCAGTGATCACAGATTATCATTGTTTTCGCTCTAAACCCTCTCGTTTTCGATTTATAAGCAATTTTAGAATTTTTGAGACTTCATATGAAAACATTGATTTTTTGATAAGAAATATCAGTGATCACAGATTATCATTGTTTTCGCTCTAAACCCTCTATTTTTCGATTTATAAGCAATTTTAGAATTTTTGAGACATTGATTTTTGGTAGGAAATATCAGTGATCACAGATTATCATTGTTTTCGCTCTAAACCCTCTCGTTTTCGATTTATAAGCACTTTTAGAATTTTCTGAATTTCATATGAAAACATTGATTTTTTGGTAAGAAATATCAGTGATCACAGATTATCATTGTTTTCGCTCTAAACCCTCTCGTTTTCGATTTATAAGCACTTTTAGAATTTTCTGAATTTCATATGAAAAAATCGATTTTTGGTAAGAAATATCAGTGATCACAGATTATCATTGTTTTCGCTCTAAACCCTCTCGTTTTCGATTTATAAGCACTTTTAGAATTTTCTGAATTTCATATGAAAAAATCGATTTTTGGTAAGAAATATCAGTGATCACAGATTATCATTGTTTTCGCTCTAAACCCTCTCGTTTTCGATTTATAAGCAATTTTAGAATTTTTGAGACTTCATATGAAAACATTGATTTTTTGGTAAGAAATATCAGTGATCACAGATTATCATTGTTTTCGCTCTAAACCCTCTCGTTTTCGATTTATAAGCAATTTTAGAATTTTCTGAATTTCATATGAAAAAATCGATTTTTGGTAAGAAATATCAGTGATCACAGATTATCATTGTTTTCGCTCTAAACCCTCTCGTTTTCGATTTATAAGCACTTTTAGAATTTTCTGAATTTCATATGAAAAAATCGATTTTTGGTAAGAAATATCAGTGATCACAGATTATCATTGTTTTCGCTCTAAACCCTCTCGTTTTCGATTTATAAGCAATTTTAGAATTTTTGAGACTTCATATGAAAACATTGATTTTTGGTAGGAAATATCAGTGATCACAGATTATCATTGTTTTCGCTCTAAACCCTCTCGTTTTCGATTTATAAGCACTTTTAGAATTTTCTGAATTTCATATGAAAAAATCGATTTTTGGTAAGAAATATCAGTGATCACAGATTATCATTGTTTTCGCCCTAAACCCTCTCGTTTTCGATTTATAAGCAATTTTAGAATTTTTGAGACTTCATATGAAAACATTGATTTTTTGGTAAGAAATATCAGTGATCACAGATTATCATTGTTTTCGCTCTAAACCCTCTCGTTTTCGATTTATAAGCAATTTTAGAATTTTTGAGACTTCATATGAAAACATTGATTTTTTGGTAAGAAATATCAGTGATCACAGATTATCATTGTTTTCGCTCTAAACCCTCTCGTTTTCGATTTATAAGCACTTTTAGAATTTTCTGAATTTCATATGAAAAAATCGATTTTTGGTAAGAAATATCAGTGATCACAGATTATCATTGTTTTCGCTCTAAACCCTCTCGTTTTCGATTTATAAGCAATTTTAGAATTTTCTGAATTTCATATGAAAAAATCGATTTTTGGTAAGAAATATCAGTGATCACAGATTATCATTGTTTTCGCTCTAAACCCTCTCGTTTTCGATTTATAAGCACTTTTAGAATTTTCTGAATTTCATATGAAAAAATCGATTTTTGGTAAGAAATATCAGTGATCACAGATTATCATTGTTTTCGCTCTAAACCCTCTCGTTTTCGATTTATAAGCAATTTTAGAATTTTTGAGACTTCATATGAAAACATTGATTTTTGGTAGGAAATATCAGTGATCACAGATTATCATTGTTTTCGCTCTAAACCCTCTCGTTTTCGATTTATAAGCACTTTTAGAATTTTCTGAATTTCATATGAAAAAATCGATTTTTGGTAAGAAATATCAGTGATCACAGATTATCATTGTTTTCGCCCTAAACCCTCTCGTTTTCGATTTATAAGCACTTTTAGAATTTTCTGAATTTCATATGAAAACATTGATTTTTTGGTAAGAAATATCAGTGATCACAGATTATCATTGTTTTCGCTCTAAACCGTCTCGTTTTCGATTTATAAGCACTTTTAGAATTTTCTGAATTTCATATGAAAAAATCGATTTTTGGTAAGAAATATCAGTGATCACAGATTATCATTGTTTTCGCTCTAAACCCTCTCGTTTTCGATTTATAAGCACTTTTAGAATTTTCTGAATTTCATATGAAAACATTGATTTTTTGGTAAGAAATATCAGTGATCACAGATTATCATTGTTTTCGCTCTAAACCCTCTCGTTTTCGATTTATAAGCACTTTTAGAATTTTCTGAATTTCATATGAAAACATTGATTTTTTGGTAAGAAATATCAGTGATCACAGATTATCATTGTTTTCGCTCTAAACCCTCTCGTTTTCGATTTATAAGCACTTTTAGAATTTTCTGAATTTCATATGAAAAAATCGATTTTTGGTAAGAAATATCAGTGATCACAGATTATCATTGTTTTCGCCCTAAACCCTCTCGTTTTCGATTTATAAGCAATTTTAGAATTTTTGAGACTTCATATGAAAACATTGATTTTTTGGTAAGAAATATCAGTGATCACAGATTATCATTGTTTTCGCTCTAAACCCTCTCGTTTTCGATTTATAAGCAATTTTAGAATTTTTGAGACTTCATATGAAAACATTGATTTTTTGGTAAGAAATCACAGATTATCATTGTTTTCGCTCTAAACCCTCTCGTTTTCGATTTATAAGCAATTTTAGAATTTTTGAGACTTCATATGAAAACATTGATTTTTGGTAGGAAATATCAGTGATCACAGATTATCATTGTTTTCGCTCTAAACCCTCTCGTTTTCGATTTATAAGCACTTTTAGAATTTTCTGAATTTCATATGAAAACATTGATTTTTTGGTAAGAAATATCAGTGATCACAGATTATCATTGTTTTCGCTCTAAACCCTCTCGTTTTCGATTTATAAGCACTTTTAGAATTTTCTGAATTTCATATGAAAACATTGATTTTTTGGTAAGAAATATCAGTGATCACAGATTATCATTGTTTTCGCTCTAAACCCTCTCGTTTTCGATTTATAAGCACTTTTAGAATTTTCTGAATTTCATATCGATTCAAAATCGATTTTTGGTAAGAAATATCAGTGATCACAGATTATCATTGTTTTCGCTCTAAACCCTCTCGTTTTCGATTTATAAGCAATTTTAGAATTTTTGAGACTTCATATGAAAACATTGATTTTTGGTAGGAAATATCAGTGATCACAGATTATCATTGTTTTCGCTCTAAACCCTCTCGTTTTCGATTTATAAGCACTTTTAGAATTTTCTGAATTTCATATGAAAAAATCGATTTTTGGTAAGAAATATCAGTGATCACAGATTATCATTGTTTTCGCTCTAAACCCTCTCGTTTTCGATTTATAAGCACTTTTAGAATTTTCTGAATTTCATATGAAAACATTGATTTTTTGGTAAGAAATATCAGTGATCACAGATTATCATTGTTTTCGCTCTAAACCCTCTCGTTTTCGATTTATAAGCACTTTTAGAATTTTCTGAATTTCATATGAAAAAATCGATTTTTGGTAAGAAATATCAGTGATCACAGATTATCATTGTTTTCGCCCTAAACCCTCTCGTTTTCGATTTATAAGCAATTTTAGAATTTTTGAGACTTCATATGAAAACATTGATTTTTTGGTAAGAAATATCAGTGATCACAGATTATCATTGTTTTCGCTCTAAACCCTCTCGTTTTCGATTTATAAGCAATTTTAGAATTTTTGAGACTTCATATGAAAACATTGATTTTTGGTAGGAAATATCAGTGATCACAGATTATCATTGTTTTCGCTCTAAACCCTCTCGTTTTCGATTTATAAGCACTTTTAGAATTTTCTGAATTTCATATGAAAACATTGATTTTTTGGTAAGAAATATCAGTGATCACAGATTATCATTGTTTTCGCTCTAAACCCTCTCGTTTTCGATTTATAAGCAATTTTAGAATTTTTGAGACTTCATATGAAAACATTGATTTTTGGTAGGAAATATCAGTGATCACAGATTATCATTGTTTTCGCTCTAAACCCTCTCGTTTTCGATTTATAAGCACTTTTAGAATTTTCTGAATTTCATATGAAAACATTGATTTTTTGGTAAGAAATATCAGTGATCACAGATTATCATTGTTTTCGCTCTAAACCCTCTCGTTTTCGATTTATAAGCACTTTTAGAATTTTCTGAATTTCATATGAAAAAATCGATTTTTGGTAAGAAATATCAGTGATCACAGATTATCATTGTTTTCGCTCTAAACCCTCTCGTTTTCGATTTATAAGCAATTTTAGAATTTTTGAGACTTCATATGAAAACATTGATTTTTTGGTAAGAAATATCAGTGATCACAGATTATCATTGTTTTCGCTCTAAACCCTCTCGTTTTCGATTTATAAGCAATTTTAGAATTTTTGAGACTTCATATGAAAACATTGATTTTTTGGTAAGAAATATCAGTGATCACAGATTATCATTGTTTTCGCTCTAAACCCTCTCGTTTTCGATTTATAAGCACTTTTAGAATTTTCTGAATTTCATATGAAAAAATCGATTTTTGGTAAGAAATATCAGTGATCACAGATTATCATTGTTTTCGCTCTAAACCCTCTCGTTTTCGATTTATAAGCAATTTTATATCAGTGATCACAGATTATCATTGTTTTCGCTCTAAACCCTCTCGTTTTCGATTTATAAGCAATTTTAGAATTTTCTGAATTTCATATGAAAAAATCGATTTTTGGTAAGAAATATCAGTGATCACAGATTATCATTGTTTTCGCTCTAAACCCTCTCGTTTTCGATTTATAAGCACTTTTAGAATTTTCTGAATTTCATATCGATTCAAAATCGATTTTTGGTAAGAAATATCAGTGATCACAGATTATCATTGTTTTCGCTCTAAACCCTCTCGTTTTCGATTTATAAGCAATTTTAGAATTTTCTGAATTTCATATGAAAAAATCGATTTTTGGTAAGAAATATCAGTGATCACAGATTATCATTGTTTTCGCTCTAAACCCTCTCGTTTTCGATTTATAAGCAATTTTAGAATTTTTGAGACTTCATGTGAAAACATTGATTTTTGTAGGGAAATATCAGTGATCACAGATTATCATTGTTTTCGCTCTAAACCCTCTCGTTTTCGATTTATAAGCACTTTTAGAATTTTCTGAATTTCATATGAAAAAATCGATTTTTGGTAAGAAAAATCAGTGATCACAGATTATCATTGTTTTCGCTCTAAACCCTCTCGTTTTCGATTTATAAGCAATTTTAGAATTTTCTGAATTTCATATGAAAAAATCGATTTTTGGTAAGAAATATCAGTGATCACAGATTATCATTGTTTTCGCTCTAAACACTCTCGTTTTCGATTTATAAGCAATTTTAGAATTTTTGAGACTTCATATGAAAACATTGATTTTTGTAGGGAAATATCAGTGATCACAGATTATCATTGTTTTCGCTCTAAACCCTCTCGTTTTCGATTTATAAGCAATTTTAGAATTTTTGAGACTTCATATGAAAACATTGATTTTTTGGTAAGAAATATCAGTGATCACAGATTATCATTGTTTTCGCTCTAAACCCTCTCGTTTTCGATTTATAAGCACTTTTAGAATTTTCTGAATTTCATATGAAAAAATCGATTTTTGGTAAGAAATATCAGTGATCACAGATTATCATTGTTTTCGCTCTAAACCCTCTCGTTTTCGATTTATAAGCAATTTTAGAATTTTTGAGACTTCATGTGAAAACATTGATTTTTGTAGGGAAATATCAGTGATCACAGATTATCATTGTTTTCGCTCTAAACCCTCTCGTTTTCGATTTATAAGCACTTTTAGAATTTTCTGAATTTCATATGAAAAAATCGATTTTTGGTAAGAAAAATCAGTGATCACAGATTATCATTGTTTTCGCTCTAAACCCTCTCGTTTTCGATTTATAAGCAATTTTAGAATTTTCTGAATTTCATATGAAAAAATCGATTTTTGGTAAGAAATATCAGTGATCACAGATTATCATTGTTTTCGCTCTAAACACTCTCGTTTTCGATTTATAAGCAATTTTAGAATTTTTGAGACTTCATATGAAAACATTGATTTTTGTAGGGAAATATCAGTGATCACAGATTATCATTGTTTTCGCTCTAAACCCTCTCGTTTTCGATTTATAAGCAATTTTAGAATTTTCTGAATTTCATATGAAAAAATCGATTTTTGGTAAGAAATATCAGTGATCACAGATTATCATTGTTTTCGCTCTAAACCCTCTCGTTTTCGATTTATAAGCAATTTTAGAATTTTTGAGACTTCATATGAAAACATTGATTTTTTGGTAAGAAATATCAGTGATCACAGATTATCATTGTTTTCGCTCTAAACCCTCTCGTTTTCGATTTATAAGCAATTTTAGAATTTTTGAGACTTCATATGAAAACATTGATTTTTGGTAGGAAATATCAGTGATCACAGATTATCATTGTTTTCGCTCTAAACCCTCTCGTTTTCGATTTATAAGCACTTTTAGAATTTTCTGAATTTCATATGAAAACATTGATTTTTTGGTAAGAAATATCAGTGATCACAGATTATCATTGTTTTCGCTCTAAACCCTCTCGTTTTCGATTTATAAGCAATTTTAGAATTTTTGAGACTTCATATGAAAACATTGATTTTTGGTAGGAAATATCAGTGATCACAGATTATCATTGTTTTCGCTCTAAACCCTCTCGTTTTCGATTTATAAGCACTTTTAGAATTTTCTGAATTTCATATGAAAACATTGATTTTTTGGTAAGAAATATCAGTGATCACAGATTATCATTGTTTTCGCTCTAAACCCTCTCGTTTTCGATTTATAAGCACTTTTAGAATTTTCTGAATTTCATATGAAAAAATCGATTTTTGGTAAGAAATATCAGTGATCACAGATTATCATTGTTTTCGCTCTAAACCCTCTCGTTTTCGATTTATAAGCAATTTTAGAATTTTTGAGACTTCATATGAAAACATTGATTTTTTGGTAAGAAA
Organism: Calliphora vicina; assembly: GCF_958450345.1. Taxonomy (NCBI): domain Eukaryota; kingdom Metazoa; phylum Arthropoda; class Insecta; order Diptera; family Calliphoridae; genus Calliphora; species Calliphora vicina. The sequence goes on from NC_088781.1 coordinate 9,673,666, forward strand.
TATCAGTGATCACAGATTATCATTGTTTTCGCTCTAAACCCTCTCGTTTTCGATTTATAAGCAATTTTAGAATTTTTGAGACTTCATATGAAAACATTGATTTTTTGGTAAGAAATATCAGTGATCACAGATTATCATTGTTTTCGCTCTAAACCCTCTCGTTTTCGATTTATAAGCACTTTTAGAATTTTCTGAATTTCATATGAAAAAATCGATTTTTGGTAAGAAATATCAGTGATCACAGATTATCATTGTTTTCGCTCTAAACCCTCTCGTTTTCGATTTATAAGCAATTTTATATCAGTGATCACAGATTATCATTGTTTTCGCTCTAAACCCTCTCGTTTTCGATTTATAAGCAATTTTAGAATTTTCTGAATTTCATATGAAAAAATCGATTTTTGGTAAGAAATATCAGTGATCACAGATTATCATTGTTTTCGCTCTAAACCCTCTCGTTTTCGATTTATAAGCACTTTTAGAATTTTCTGAATTTCATATGAAAAAATCGATTTTTGGTAAGAAATATCAGTGATCACAGATTATCATTGTTTTCGCTCTAAACCCTCTCGTTTTCGATTTATAAGCACTTTTAGAATTTTCTGAATTTCATATCGATTCAAAATCGATTTTTGGTAAGAAATATCAGTGATCACAGATTATCATTGTTTTCGCTCTAAACCCTCTCGTTTTCGATTTATAAGCACTTTTAGAATTTTCTGAATTTCATATGAAAAAATCGATTTTTGGTAAGAAATATCAGTGATCACAGATTATCATTGTTTTCGCTCTAAACCCTCTCGTTTTCGATTTATAAGCAATTTTAGAATTTTTGAGACTTCATGTGAAAACATTGATTTTTGTAGGGAAATATCAGTGATCACAGATTATCATTGTTTTCGCTCTAAACCCTCTCGTTTTCGATTTATAAGCACTTTTAGAATTTTCTGAATTTCATATGAAAAAATCGATTTTTGGTAAGAAAAATCAGTGATCACAGATTATCATTGTTTTCGCTCTAAACCCTCTCGTTTTCGATTTATAAGCAATTTTAGAATTTTCTGAATTTCATATGAAAAAATCGATTTTTGGTAAGAAATATCAGTGATCACAGATTATCATTGTTTTCGCTCTAAACACTCTCGTTTTCGATTTATAAGCAATTTTAGAATTTTTGAGACTTCATATGAAAACATTGATTTTTGTAGGGAAATATCAGTGATCACAGATTATCATTGTTTTCGCTCTAAACCCTCTCGTTTTCGATTTATAAGCAATTTTAGAATTTTTGAGACTTCATATGAAAACATTGATTTTTTGGTAAGAAATATCAGTGATCACAGATTATCATTGTTTTCGCTCTAAACCCTCTCGTTTTCGATTTATAAGCACTTTTAGAATTTTCTGAATTTCATATGAAAAAATCGATTTTTGGTAAGAAATATCAGTGATCACAGATTATCATTGTTTTCGCTCTAAACCCTCTCGTTTTCGATTTATAAGCAATTTTAGAATTTTTGAGACTTCATGTGAAAACATTGATTTTTGTAGGGAAATATCAGTGATCACAGATTATCATTGTTTTCGCTCTAAACCCTCTCGTTTTCGATTTATAAGCACTTTTAGAATTTTCTGAATTTCATATGAAAAAATCGATTTTTGGTAAGAAATATCAGTGATCACAGATTATCATTGTTTTCGCTCTAAACCCTCTCGTTTTCGATTTATAAGCACTTTTAGAATTTTCTGAATTTCATATTAAAACATTGATTTTTGGTAAGAAATATCAGTGATCACAGATTATCATTGTTTTTGCTCTAAACCCTCTCGTTTTCGATTTATAAGCACTTTTAGAATTTTCTGAACTTCATATGAAAAAATCGATTTTTGGTAAGAAATATCAGTGATCACAGATTATCATTGTTTTCGCTCTAAACCCTCTCGTTTTCGATTTATAAGCACTTTTAGAATTTTCTGAATTTCATATGAAAAAATCGATTTTTGGTAAGAAAAATCAGTGATCACAGATTATCATTGTTTTCGCTCTAAACACTCTCGTTTTCGATTTATAAGCAATTTTAGAATTTTCTGAATTTCATATGAAAAAATCGATTTTTGGTAAGAAATATCAGTGATCACAGATTATCATTGTTTTCGCTCTAAACACTCTCGTTTTCGATTTATAAGCAATTTTAGAATTTTTGAGACTTCATATGAAAACATTGATTTTTGTAGGGAAATATCAGTGATCACAGATTATCATTGTTTTCGCTCTAAACCCTCTCGTTTTCGATTTATAAGCAATTTTAGAATTTTCTGAATTTCATATGAAAAAATCGATTTTTGGTAAGAAATATCAGTGATCACAGATTATCATTGTTTTCGCTCTAAACCCTCTCGTTTTCGATTTATAAGCACTTTTAGAATTTTCTGAATTTCATATGAAAAAATCGATTTTTGGTAAGAAAAATCAGTGATCACAGATTATCATTGTTTTCGCTCTAAACCCTCTCGTTTTCGATTTATAAGCAATTTTAGAATTTTCTGAATTTCATATGAAAAAATCGATTTTTGGTAAGAAATATCAGTGATCACAGATTATCATTGTTTTCGCTCTAAACACTCTCGTTTTCGATTTATAAGCAATTTTAGAATTTTTGAGACTTCATGTGAAAACATTGATTTTTGTAGGGAAATATCAGTGATCACAGATTATCATTGTTTTCGCTCTAAACCCTCTCGTTTTCGATTTATAAGCACTTTTAGAATTTTCTGAATTTCATATGAAAAAATCGATTTTTGGTAAGAAAAATCAGTGATCACAGATTATCATTGTTTTCGCTCTAAACCCTCTCGTTTTCGATTTATAAGCAATTTTAGAATTTTCTGAATTTCATATGAAAAAATCGATTTTTGGTAAGAAATATCAGTGATCACAGATTATCATTGTTTTCGCTCTAAACACTCTCGTTTTCGATTTATAAGCAATTTTAGAATTTTTGAGACTTCATATGAAAACATTGATTTTTGTAGGGAAATATCAGTGATCACAGATTATCATTGTTTTCGCTCTAAACCCTCTCGTTTTCGATTTATAAGCAATTTTAGAATTTTCTGAATTTCATATGAAAAAATCGATTTTTGGTAAGAAATATCAGTGATCACAGATTATCATTGTTTTCGCTCTAAACCCTCTCGTTTTCGATTTATAAGCAATTTTAGAATTTTTGAGACTTCATATGAAAACATTGATTTTTTGGTAAGAAATATCAGTGATCACAGATTATCATTGTTTTCGCTCTAAACCCTCTCGTTTTCGATTTATACGCACTTTTAGAATTTTCTGAATTTCATATGAAAACATTGATTTTTGGTAGGAAATATCAGTGATCACAGATTATCATTGTTTTCGCTCTAAACCCTCTCGTTTTCGATTTATAAGCAATTTTAGAATTTTTGAGACTTCATATGAAAACATTGATTTTTTGGTAAGAAATATCAGTGATCACAGATTATCATTGTTTTCGCTCTAAACCCTCTCGTTTTCGATTTATACGCACTTTTAGAATTTTCTGAATTTCATATGAAAACATTGATTTTTGGTAGGAAATATCAGTGATCACAGATTATCATTGTTTTCGCTCTAAACCCTCTCGTTTTCGATTTATAAGCAATTTTAGAATTTTCTGAATTTCATATGAAAAAATCGATTTTTGGTAAGAAATATCAGTGATCACAGATTATCATTGTTTTCGCTCTAAACACTCTCGTTTTCGATTTATAAGCAATTTTAGAATTTTTGAGACTTCATATGAAAACATTGATTTTTGTAGGGAAATATCAGTGATCACAGATTATCATTGTTTTCGCTCTAAACCCTCTCGTTTTCGATTTATAAGCAATTTTAGAATTTTCTGAATTTCATATGAAAAAATCGATTTTTGGTAAGAAATATCAGTGATCACAGATTATCATTGTTTTCGCTCTAAACCCTCTCGTTTTCGATTTATAAGCAATTTTAGAATTTTTGAGACTTCATATGAAAACATTGATTTTTTGGTAAGAAATATCAGTGATCACAGATTATCATTGTTTTCGCTCTAAACCCTCTCGTTTTCGATTTATAAGCACTTTTAGAATTTTCTGAATTTCATATGAAAAAATCGATTTTTGGTAAGAAATATCAGTGATCACAGATTATCATTGTTTTCGCCCTAAACCCTCTCGTTTTCGATTTATAAGCAATTTTAGAATTTTCTGAATTTCATATGAAAAAATCGATTTTTGGTAAGAAATATCAGTGATCACAGATTATCATTGTTTTCGCTCTAAACCCTCTCGTTTTCGATTTATAAGCAATTTTAGAATTTTTGAGACTTCATATGAAAACATTGATTTTTTGGTAAGAAATATCAGTGATCACAGATTATCATTGTTTTCGCTCTAAACCCTCTCGTTTTCGATTTATACGCACTTTTAGAATTTTCTGAATTTCATATGAAAACATTGATTTTTGGTAGGAAATATCAGTGATCACAGATTATCATTGTTTTCGCTCTAAACCCTCTCGTTTTCGATTTATAAGCAATTTTAGAATTTTTGAGACTTCATATGAAAACATTGATTTTTGGTAGGAAATATCAGTGATCACAGATTATCATTGTTTTCGCTCTAAACCCTCTCGTTTTCGATTTATAAGCAATTTTAGAATTTTCTGAATTTCATATGAAAAAATCGATTTTTGGTAAGAAATATCAGTGATCACAGATTATCATTGTTTTCGCTCTAAACACTCTCGTTTTCGATTTATAAGCAATTTTAGAATTTTTGAGACTTCATATGAAAACATTGATTTTTGTAGGGAAATATCAGTGATCACAGATTATCATTGTTTTCGCTCTAAACCCTCTCGTTTTCGATTTATAAGCAATTTTAGAATTTTCTGAATTTCATATGAAAAAATCGATTTTTGGTAAGAAATATCAGTGATCACAGATTATCATTGTTTTCGCTCTAAACCCTCTCGTTTTCGATTTATAAGCAATTTTAGAATTTTTGAGACTTCATATGAAAACATTGATTTTTTGGTAAGAAATATCAGTGATCACAGATTATCATTGTTTTCGCTCTAAACCATCTCGTTTTCGATTTATACGCACTTTTAGAATTTTCTGAATTTCATATGAAAACATTGATTTTTGGTAGGAAATATCAGTGATCACAGATTATCATTGTTTTCGCTCTAAACCCTCTCGTTTTCGATTTATAAGCAATTTTAGAATTTTTGAGACTTCATATGAAAACATTGATTTTTGGTAAGAAATATCAGTGAACCCTCTCGTTTTCGATTTATAAGCAATTTTAGAATTTTCTGAATTTCATATGAAAAAATCGATTTTTGTTGGGAAATATCAGTGATCACATATTATCATTGTTTTCGCTCTAAACATTCTCGTTTACTAATTATAAGCAAGTTTAGAATTTTCTGAATTTCATATCGTCAGCTAAAATGCACTTTTGAAAGCCAAAACTTAAAACAATTCATAGGTTTAAATATATAATAAATCTGCTATACACAAATGTTTTTTAGCTTATAAAAATTATTAATGGTTTAACATAATTCGGTTATTGTATCTGTTTTCTCAGACGTATTGTATTATGTGTTATAAATAAATAGAATAAATGTTATGTCATTTGTTAAAAAAAGAAAAAAATAAGAACACAAGAATTCACATTAGTCATTAATACTCACTTGTTGAAAGCAGATGTGTCACTAACATTACGACGATGGCCGGAAGCATTACTATTGTGTGTGGATTTTGGTGGCGAAAGCAACTGAGCAATTGCATTGTCTCCACCACCGCCGACCGCAGCAATTGTAGTTGTAGCGGTTGCTGTTGTTATAGTCGTAGAATCTAAAGAAGTAATGTCAGTTGCAGTGCTTTTTAGCACTTCATCACTTGTGCCAGCAGTTTCGGCAGTTTGCAGTTGGGGTGTGGGAGAAGCTTCACTAAAAGGATCTGGGTAAACGGATGATTCAAATAGACTATTTAGCATTTCCGGAGCAGCAGTATTCTTTGCTTGTATTAATGTTGCAGTAGTGTTGGGGACTTCTGCAGTTACATCTGTTTGAGTTTGTGGCTGAACTGTAGTTGCTGGGGGTGGAACGGGTGGTGGTGGTATTGTAGGTGTTATAGCGGGAAAAATTGCTTGGAATTGTTCGACTACGGGTTGCTGTGGTTGTGGTGATGTAATATTGTTACGAGGTGAAGGACTAGGAGGTAAACCCAAGCCTAAGGTTTTTTGAGGAAGTGCGGCAGAAGATCCCTTTGGTCTCTGGCGCGGGGCCACACTTGTGCCAGACTCAACTATGCCCACTGATTGAGGTTTGGCGGCCTTAGCAGCAGCAGCTGCTGCTGATAATATACGTTTGGCTTCTGCCTCAAATGGAGGCACTGCTAGTTGCTCAAAATTCACTGCAGGCGATTTCTATCAATTAATTAGAAAATTTCATATTAAACATGTTTTGAAAAACTAAAATAGTCGTATGTATAACTTACATGCAAATTTTGTACGGGATTATCTTTTCCAGCTAAACGAAATGCTACTTCGCACACTTGCCATATATTTGGACGCTTATCTGCATCAGGTTCTAGCATGAATTTAATTAGTTGATGCATTCCTTTGGAATATTTAGAATTGTCAGGTATAGAAAATGTACCATTTTGTATTGCCAGAGTACTTTCGCCAAATGGTAAATTGAAAAAACACAATTTGTAGAGCAAACAACCTAAAGCCCAGATATCAGCTTTTGTGGTGATACTTCTGCCCCCATAAAGATCCACCATTTCCGGTGCTCTATACGAGAGTGTGGTATATTTTTGTATTTCTTCTTCGACGACTGTAACACCATGCTGTTGAGGATTCAATATTTTAGCTGTAGCCGAACCAAAATCACATAATACGAAATTTCCTGCATCGTTTTGCAATATGTTTTCCACCTTCAAATCACGATGTATTATTGGTGTTTGACAGTAGTGCAGTCTAGAAACTGCTTCAGCAATATCACAGAATATTGTCATGACTTCCAATTCGGTAAAACCAACTTGTAACCTAAAACAATTATGAAGTTAAGGAATAGATACAGTACAATTAATTTGGGGACAACACCACCTACCGTGCATTCATCATGGCCAGCATATGATGTTTACAGTACGGCATTAACAGTAAAACCTCACAAACGCCATTACCAGTTGGTGTTATACTCGAATCGACATAACCAATAATATTTTTATGACCACTTAAGTTACTCTGTTCAAGAAAAAGGAAGACTTTAATTCATAAACCTGTACATTTTTTTTAAAATATTGTATTTATGCATGTTTGTGTTTATAGATAGTAGCAAGTTTAATTGCATGGAATAAATTTGCTTAAATTTAAACACAGACACTATACAAGTTAAAAACTTACCGCTATTTGTATTTCTCTTTTAGCCACATTCAGATCATGTTCATTGTTAACATACATACGCTTGAGAGCGTATTTGGCATTGCCTGTATTGGCTTTTGCCAGAAAAACCATTGCAAAACCACCTACAAGAAAAATAATAAGATAATGTATGTATAATAAAGACAATGAAAAGGAAAACTATTTTTTTTCTTCTTAATTTAGATGAATATTGAATAAATGGATCGTAATATAATTCTTTAAAGAATTCCTGTTTGTTAGAATTTCATATATTTCATTTAACACTTTCCTATCTGACGGTACGTATAAGTATTCCAATTTTGTACCAACGAATCGTCATATGTGGGAAGATTTGCTTAATTTCTTTAATTTGAAGCACACCGATTGCTCATCAAAGCTTATGGTGAATGTGTTCCATCGGTAACAATGTTCGAGAGATGTTTTGTGCGGTTCAGAAGTGGTGATTTTGACACGGTCAACAAAGATCGCCCAGGCCAGCCAAAAAAGTTTGAAGACCAAAAATTGGAGGCATTACTCCATGAAGATTGTTGTAAAACTCAACAAAATTGGGAGCTACAGCAGGATTCATCCAAAATCAGGAAAATTGGGTACCATACGAATTGAAGCCGAGAGATCTTGATATAAGATTTTGCATATTCGAAATGATGCTTGAACGCTACAAAAGAAAATAATTTTTGCACCGAATCATTACTTGCGATAAAAGCTGGATCCATTACAATAATCCGAAGATTATGAGATCGTATGTGATGCCCGGTCAACCAAAAAAGTTAAATATCCATGGCGCTAAGGTAATGCTCCATATTTGGTAGGCGCAAAAGGCTCCGATCTATTATGAGCTGCTGAAATCTAGCCATTACAGGGAACCTGTACCGAACGCAACTGATTCCTTTGAAGCGAGCATTGGCCGAAAAACTCCCAAACCGTCCAAACCGTCTCCCGTCCGACCACAATCAGCCCAATTATGAATAAAAATTTCCCGGGAGTTTTCTCCCTTTTCCCATTTTTCCTATGTAAATTCAATACCGGGGAATTTTTTATTCATAATTGGGCTGTATATGTTTCGATCGATGCAGAATGCTCTCTCTGGGATACGCTCCACTTCAGAAATAAGTATCCGACATTGGCTTGATTCGTTCTTGGCATTAAAAGATGAGCAGTTCTTTTGGCTCCAAATCCATATCAGAAAGATAGGAAAAAGGCATAGCTAACAATTGCCAATACTTTGAATAAATTTATATTGTACAAATGTTTCAAAATAAAAACTAAAAATTCCAAAAAAAATTCCCGCTTTTAATTTTTCCTAAAGAATTTATTATCATGTTTTCGTGAAAAATTTTGTTTATATCTAACTTTTTTAATTAAATAAATTCATAATACTTGCACAGTGATTTCAAGTCTTTAAAACTCATCGCTATTTAATCGTTGAAAAAGAGAAAGAAAACAACAGATGAATAAGATAAGATTATAGTAAATAAAATAAAATATATACAGAGATAGAGCGAAAAGAAAATGAACTAGATGCTAGCTAATGATGTGACTTTTTTATTTTGTTTGTTGTATAGCAACAATTAAATCTACACGCAAACATTATTATTGAATTAAAATTGTATGTTACAATCATAATACACTCGCCATAATAAACGGCAGAAGTACACAAAATTATTTTAAAAACAATTTCAATTAATTATTTTTTTTTTCATTTTTGATGTGCTTTTTTAGTTTACTTCTGATACATTGTAGGTAAGTATTTATTCATGCTGAATAAGTAAGGAATCTATTTCAATTTAAGTGGGCAATTATTTAAAAAACCTCGGGATGTCAGTCTAATTCAGGGGTTCTCACAAGCTTTTGCTTTACGGCCCCCTGACACATTTTATTAAAAGCACGAAATCAATGAAATTCAAATGAATGTGGAGAAATACAACCGGTAATTCAGAAAAGCAAGCTACGAGGGAGGACCAATAAGTCCGTAAAATTTTGAAGTTTCAAGCTTCTTAACTGAAAGCGAAACAATGCTCCTGTCAACAGATATATGTTAGTTGACTCCTGTCAAAATTTAAACAAGCTGCATCATTTAGTTTGTGTTTGACACCCATTGATAGCAGACTACCGCGTGACTTGAGGAGAAAATGGAAAAATCTGCATTCTTTTTTTGCGGAAAAAAATATCACTTAAACCAAGGCTAAGCTAAATTAATACTATGGGAACTCTGCAGCATCAATTTTAATGATAAAAAAGTGGTTTCGTTGTGGCCGAACAAGCACGAAAGATGCCGATCGTTATGGAAGACCATTGAACGTTCTTTACACCCGAAACAATTGAAACAAAATTCACTATATGGTGAAAGTAGTTCGGAGATTGAACGTGCGCGAGATGGAAGCCATAGGCATCTCACATGGCTCAGTGGTTTCAATTTTGAATGATCAATTGGGTATGAGAAAGCTTTTCGCAAGATGGGTACCGCGTTCGCTCACTATCGACCACAAACGTAATCGTGTGACAACATCGCAGGATTTTTTGGTGTTGTTCAACCCCAATAAACCGTGGACAAAACGTGGATGCACCAGAACACACCAGACCAAAACTGTGGCTTTTTCGGGGTGAATTGGGGCCAAATAAGGTCAAGGTGGTTTTGTCAGCCAATAAAGTAAAAAAAAAAAAAAACGACCGCATTTGTGATAAACAAATTGGAGAAACGTTGGACAAAGCGTATAGAGCTCAAGGAAGACTATGTTGAAAAATTAACCCTCTAATGCTTAAGCATGCCTCAAAAGGCCAAAAGGGGTGCGATGATGGGTGATGAGGCGATCGACCCCTTTTCTGGTCAAATGCAAGTTTCCTGTTCAGCAGAAACTATATGAGACTGCACAAAACAGGTGGACTAATGAATGATGCCTGCAGAACGAATCTACTTATAGATTACCGTCGTGAGCAAATAAGGTTAATTGTCTCCATTATTACAGGACACTGTTTAATCGGGACACATGCTAGAAGAATGGGCCAACGGTACAATGATTATTGTAGAAGCTGCCATAATGAAGAAGAGGAAGAGACGGTGTATCACCTTTTCTGCCAATGCCCGGCTCTGACAAACATGAGGGAACGTATCCTCGGACTTCCATTCCTATCATGTTTGGACGAGCTATCAAGGATGAATCTCAGACGAATCTACTCCTTCATCCGGGAATCTGGTTGGTTTAATTTGGAGTCAACGGAAGTATTGTAAATACCCTGCTGTCTACCCCTTGGGTATTACAATGGGATCAGATTTGAATGGACCCAAGTGAGCTGTTTTGAGGAGCAGCTGCCCATGGAACCTAACCTAACCTATGCCTCAGGGCACTCATCGCAAAATGCCAATAAATGCAAATATAACTCATATTTCATTTCAAAAACATTGAAGACTTTATAAAATAATTTAAGTGCGATTTTTAGCAACTGTTGCATGAGTTTTAGAAATGCAAAACCAGTTGTATTTGTATTAATTGACATTTTTGCGATGAGTGCCTTGGATATGCTTGGGCATTAGAAGGTTAAATGATTTTTTATCCGAAAATCTGTGTTTCATAAAAAAAAAATCACGGACTTATTGACCCGTCTTTGTATTAACCAAAGTTTTAGATTTTATCTAATCCAAAATCAAATTTGCCACACGAGTTACATTTTATTTCAAATATTTCTTCTTGGAAAATATCAGGTATATCATCAACAGACGTAATAAAAGGATTTCGAAGTAAATTATTTTGCCAGATCTAGAATACAATATTAAATATAGTGTTTAAGCTTAATGTTTTACTGGAATATTTATACGGCTCACCAGTTGAGAACTGTTGGACTAATTCATAAACTATTATTATATTGTTAAAGGTCAGTGATTTATAAAGCAAAATATTAATTGTTAATTTTAATACTTGTTTATGAATAATGCTGATATTTAAATTTGAAACTAAATACTAAAATACGTTGAAGTATTATATTAAATTAACGTATCCTTTAGGTTTTCATAAATAACAGTAGTACATATGTATTTAACTAAAATGTACCTGCAAAGACACAACTGTGGCATTGTTTGACAACAAATATTCATGCATACGAATAAATCTAATAAATAAATACAAAAAATAAACCAAAATCAACAATGTCTCTCCACAACTTGTTTTCATTTTATTTATTATATTTGCTGTTAGTTAGAAGAGGGGAATAATCGTTCGAATATTGCGACGACTACGACGGCAACGACAACGAATGCGTGACCTTCATTTCAATTCAAGTTGTTGCTGTTAATGGCGTAAAGGCAACATTACCGACAATATAGTACATTCTAACAGTTCCATGCATAATATCAAACTAGAGCTCTTAAAACAAGTAGTGTAAGTTAACTACAGTCGGTTAAATCCGATCACACTTTTTATGTTTAAATTATAATCAGCTTACGACCATATTTGATATAATAATTATTAATTAATTTTGTAAATATAGGAAAATACAATACATTTTGATTTAAGAGTCCCATAAATGTACCAACAACAACAATCAGTTATTAACATTTTCCTATATACTTATGTATGTTGTAGGGCATTAGAAGTACAACTACCACGAGTATTAAAACAATTTAGACGCAATGTTTGATTTGTTACAGTTTGTGATAATTTTTTTTTTGTTTAATTTGCATATTAGTTTAGTTTTCCAATTGTTTGTAAATAACTTTCTGATGATGTTGAATGTATTATAAAAAAAAGAACATTTGGGGGTATTTAGTAGGTCGTGAATTTCTGTGAATTTTCAACAACTTGTTTATCACTTTTGTAGCAGTGTGAACCGATTTTAAATTTTTGGGAGAATATTATTGGGTGTATAACTTAAAAAAATTGAGATAATTTAGATTTTTAGCTTTTATATTGAAACATTTGTACTATATAAATTTATTCAAATTATTGGACATTGTTAGATATGGAGTCCGAGGCATATGGATTAAATTATATGGATTAAAGGCAAAGATGGAATCAAGCCAATATTTGTTCCAATGTGAAGCGTATCCCAGAGAGAGCGTTCTGCATCGATTGATACAAATAATCAAACAAAACGTCCCAACCACTTCATTCTAATATTCTGGTCGTTTTTCGGCCAATGCTCGCTTCAAACGAATCAGTTGCGTTCGGTACATAATCTCTGTGATGGTCTGGTCAGATTTCAGCAGCTCATAATGGATAGGATCCTTTTGCTTTCACCAAATACAGAACATTACCTTAGATCCAGGGATATTTGGCTTTTATGTCGATTCGGCAGGTTGGACGGGCTTTAGATTATCCTAATGGATCCATTTTTCATCACAAGTAATGATTCGGTGCAAAAATTATTTTCTTTTATAGCGTTCAAGCATTATTTCAGAAATGGTAACCAATTTCCCTGCTTTTGAATGAATCCTGATGCTCGAATTTGCTGCTTGTGTAGGTCCCAATGATTTTGCAATCTCTTGGTGAGTTTTACAATAATCTTCATTGAGTAATGCCACCAATTCTTGGTCTTCAAACACATTCACCATAAGCTTTGTTGAGCAATCGGATTGCTTCAACGGCACTTGTTTTTCAAATTAAAGAAGTAAAGCAAAACTTCTCGCTTTATTGGTAAAAAACTCGACATTTTCGAAGCAAAAAAACTTTGTAGTGTAAACAAGAAAGTTGTTTATAACTAAAAGAAAAATTTCTTTATAAAAATTAAGTTTTAAAATCGTATCTTGTACATTAGTGGATCGATTTTCTTGATTCGGGAACAATTTTAATGGAATATTTAAATAAAAAAGGGAATTCTTAATACAAATGCAATTTTCTAATGCATTTTTGACCAATTTCTACACTTTTGAATTTTACTTTTTATTGCCATAATAAAATATTTGGTAAACAGCGGAATTCTGGGACATGAAGGTCTACTATTTTTATTTATTTATAAATAGTAAAAATCAAAAGGTAAAAATTTGTCAAAACTGCCTAAGAAAACTTTCAAAAATTATTTTTTTTTATAAATCTTCTATGGTATTAAAAAATCAATTTATTTTTATGAAAAAAATTTTTTTTTTCAAAATTAATCAACCAATTATTTTAGTTTATTAATTAATGTAATAGGTATATAAGATTTGAAACAAATATGGCCTTCATTTTACTTCAACAATAAATTTAAAATTTTGTATGTACATTTTGCAATAATTCAAAAAATCCTGGTTTCGTAATGATAAAAAATTTTATTTTATAAAAAATTATTAAAAAAAGTTGTGGTTTTAAAACAATGTAGATAAGTATATACAAATATTTTTTAACACAGACGAATCTTATCAGTTATTTTTAATAACCCAGCAAAATCATAGCTTTACATTTCAAACTAAGCATACATAATAACCATAACAGAATTATGGATTATATGTTTTAATTCATTAGATCACGCAAAAAAAATTTCAAAAAGTATTTTTTTAACTACACCGGAAAGTTTCCCATAGAATGCACATGAAACGTTATACAGGTGCAAAAAATTTATCACTCGAAGGCAGACACTATTGACTCTTGACCTAAAACACCGACTTTCCTGTTTGCCCAATCTGCCAACATTTTTTTGTGCAACGTCAAATCCTACAAAATTTACCTTTTTTTAATTTTAAACGATTTGTATAAAACAAAACATTAAGGTAAAACAAACAAAAGCACATTCATTATAATTTAAATAGTAGATCGATTTTCTTATTTGATTTCTTTCCTTATGAATAAATGTATAAGCAAACACGTGATCCAAATCTTGCTTAAAATACCAAGAGTTTGTTGAAAAACAAAAGTGGCTTTATATCGACTGACATTTAACGTTGTTATTTTATTTTTATTTTTCTCTCTTTTGTACACTTGAAAGTGGAAAGCAAGGACATTGTTATTGAAATGAAATAATACATGGCCAATATACAAACATTTATGAGGAGCTGATGATGATAAAAAGAAAAAAATTACAGGAAATTAATTCAACCTAATTGTTATTGAAATTCTATTTGTCATTATAGATTGAATGGAAAAATGAAGCAAGGAAATTATTAAAGATTTTGTAAAGTACAACAAAGACTAAATAAACTATTTAAGGGAATATTTAAACAGCAACTATTTATATTAAAATTGTACAGCAGTAAGATCAAAAAAAGGGCGGATAGAGCTGGTAAATGAAATCAATGTTTAGAAAATAATGCAGAAATATTAAAAAAGGTTTAATTGTAAAACATTCAAGTGAATGTTCCTTTTCAAAGAACATTCATTTGACGCTTTTTTGTCCTCACCAAAGGCAATCTCTATAGTCAGCAACTTTTATTTGGAGACATTTAAAATAATACTCATATGAGTCAATTACGTACAATTTCTTTATGTTGAAAAAAAACACTTGTTATATTTTCCACAACAAAATTGAGGGTGTCATTCGGTGATAAATTTCATAATATATACAGTGAGTGAAAATTAGGGTGGTAATTCGAAGAAAACTTATTCAAATAATCGAGGAAAAAATATGCTTTTTATTCCAAAAAATCAATTCGATCAATTACTGTCGATTAATCGAATAAATTCTATTTTAGTGAAACACCTTTAAAATTTAATGCAACAAGTATTATATGAATTTAAAATGTATTGTAATCAATATTATTTCGTTAAATATTTAACGTGATAATTAAAATTTTCTAGTTTATTATTATTAACATCTATATATTAGTAATTTTGTATTTTTATTCATTATTAACAAATAAATTATTAAAAAGTTTTTAATATATTGGGTGTATAACATAAAAATGAGGGATTTACAAAAGATGGCGTATCTTTTGGACGCGGTTTTTGTTTTTAATAACTTATATGTAATTTTGAAGGGTACATATCTGAAATTTCTTCTCACTTAGTTATTGAACATTATATTATAAACAACAAAGTTTTTTTGCTTCGAAAATGTCGATTTTTGTGTCAACAAAGCCTCATATACGGGAAGTTTTGCTTTACTTCTTTAATTTGAAAAAAAGTGTCGCTGAAGCACACCGATTGCTCACCAAAGCTTATGGTGAATGTGTTCCATCGGTTTCAACGTGCGAGAGATGGTTTGTGCGGTTCAGCCAAAAATGTTTGAAGACCATGAATTGGAGGCATTACTCTATGAAGATTGTTGTAAAACTTAACAAGAGCTGCAAAATCATTAAGAGCTACTCAAGCAGCAAATTCAAAACGTTAGCGAACAACAGGATTCATCCAAAAGCAGGAAAATTCGGTACCATACGAAATGAAGCCGTTAGACCTTAAAAGACGATTTTGCATGTCCGAAATGATGCATGAACGCTATTAAAGGAAATCATTTTTGCACCGAATCATCATTTGCGAGGAAAAAAGGTTCCATTTCGGCAACCAGAAATGTAAGAGGTCTTATGTGAAGCCCGACCAATCAGCCGAATCGACACCAAAGACAATTTTCCATGTCGGTAAGGTAAGCAAAAGGATCCTATCTATTAGGAGCTGCTGAAATCTGGCCAGACCATCACAGGCAACATTTACCGAAAAATGCCCAAAAATGCACAGAAACCGTTAAAAATTTTGATTGTATTGTCACTCACTGTTTATGGATATTTCGATGATGGAAATAAACATTAATAATTTTACAGTGTATGCAGTATCATGTATTGCTGACATTTTGTAAATGTGATTAAAAAAAAACAATTGGTAATTTTACGCGTCACGTACTTTTGATAAGAAATTTCGTTGGAAAATAATAAGTTGATAAGAAAAACCTTTTCTGATATAACATTTGAAGCAGGTCTGATTAGACACAACGATCAACCTAACGATCAATCCGTTTTTTTTTATCTAATCTTATCGCAAAATTAAGCTATCGAAATGTTGATGTAATCAAAAATTATTATTTTAAAGAACCATCGAAATGACCCAGTTATTTTATTCAATTTATTTTTGTGTATTAGCTATTTTTATTTTTTGTACTTACCTTCAGCCAATACATCCTCTATGGTGACCGTGACACGTCCTACGGTAAACACTTTACCAACAAAACTAGTATTGGTTTCCTTGGCCGATGAAACATTATGAAGTGATTCAAGTTTTTCATTTTTATCAAATTTTGAAAAAATTTTCTTCATTTTGCCCAATCTATAGAAAAAATTAGATTGTCTTTTCTATCTGGAAAACTATTATTTACTATTCCGTAAGAGTTTTACTCCGGTAGTAGTGTCAGCTGTTTTCTATGAACTTTGAAGACACACAACTCGTTCAAGGTAAAAAACGAAAACTGAAATAATTTATGTTGTATATTATAAACACTGAAAAAGTCTTACTAAATAAAGGGTTAAAGGTTTTCGCTGTTTTTGTGAAAAAATAATAAAACGTTCACTTCACTTTGTGCAGTTTTGTTTGTTCCTTTTTAGCTTTAAATTTAACTTTTTAGGGATGACAAAATTTTAATTGAGGAAACTTTAAAGTGGATATGAGGCTTGAAAAAAATATGCGCTGCAGCAGTAAAACTTCTTCACACTTCACACTATTCCATGCATAACTTATATGTTTGAAGATTGTTTCGTATCTGTAATCTTCAAACTTTTAAGTAATCTTCAAACTTTAAGTAATCTTCAAACTTTTAAATAGCCAATGGCTGTTTAAAGTTGAACCTTCAAACACATAATTTGTTAGCGCTGCCGCAGCCGCCGTGTCTCTGTCGACTTCTATATTTTTCTGCCTGTAAAACGTTGACGGTCAACTTGCAGTTTATTGATTATATGTGCCAAGTATGCAAAATACAATTGAAAAAACATTTAGAGGTAAAATAATTGTAAAATTTTACTAATTTTTGCTATTGCTTCGTTTTAATTTTTTACACAAATTTTGCATTTACTTTAACTGTTTTTATCTGCGCATTAAAAAATTTAAAAAAAATAAATTTATTTCGTTTTTTATTGCATTAGCAAAAAAAATTTTTTTCATTTTTTTTCTTTTTCACAGACGAAAAGTAATACAATTTTCATTGATTTTTCGCATCTTACTTATTAGATATACGCGAAGTATTTTTTTCACAGTATTATGCACATATTTAATAACTATTTTCTAGTATTTGTGGAAGCATTTTACAATTATTTTAAAATAAAATAACAAATTTCACAAATTTTTCCAGCAATTGCACAAAGAAATTCACACTGAAAACTAGTAAGAAAGTTGACAGTTAACCAGTGAGGCTAATTTAGTGATTTTGCGTAAAATCAAGCGATTTCTCAAAATTATTTTAGCTGATAATAAAAGTAATGAAATTAGCAGAGATCGTAAATATAAATAAAAATTTTAAAAAATATATTTTTATATCGTTCCTAACCACAAAAATCTGAAAATGATTTTAAAAATAAAAATCCGACAATTTATCATGGTGACAGAAATGGGACATAATTGTCAAAAAAACAAGTTCCTTGTTAAAAACATAACTCAAATGCAAGTGAAATATGAAAATCATCATACGATTTTTATTTCCGAAACAAAGTAAAAGTAATAGTAACAGTACATCTGCACAAAATTTGTGCTAAATAATGTAAAAAGTCTAAAATATCTGGCAATAAACGAGAAATTTGCATAGACATTTTAAAGTAAATTTAATTAATATATATAAAATCTTATTGACAAATTAAATTTTAATTTATAAGCTTTTTATTTAAATTATTTTGTTTCTAATAAGATAAATATTAATTTCTGATGATGCATTGCCAATCATTTACAATTTGAAATTAATGTTATCATTCCTTTGTGAATGCTTCTGCCAATGTGTATAGATTTTGACAGCACATTGTTTTGTAAACAATTAAAGGCAATTTTTATTTTGAGGATTTTATTTGAAACTTTTCATGATTAATTTAAAAGAAACTAATTAATAATGACTAATATAAACAAATACTGGATAATATTGGAATCTTTGCATTTTCAAGTGGTGGGAGGTGAGTGTGAAGAAGTACCTACCACAACAATCTAATACATTTTGTTTTATTTTAATACAGCTCCTAAGAATGGTTCCTTAAGTGAGGAAGAACGTTTAAAAACCAATTTAAAAATCTTGCAAGATTTAATCAAATTAACACCTGAAGAGGTTTTCCTAAGCATCATTAGCCACGAAAGTCTTAAACATTTGGAGTGTAGACAACATGAAATAATTAATAATGGCGATAACGATTTCTTGTACTGTTTGTACTCTTTTAAAATGTTATTAGAAATTTGTATGAATGTAAATTTTGCGGGAGATGCTAAAGAGGATTTAATTTCGGAAAGGCATAAATCATTAATAATATCTAGTCTAACGGAGGTGGCTTCTATATCATTACAAGAAAACTTACATGCTGCTTTTTATAAAGACAAAGGAGCCATCTTCAAAAAGAGTTCTCAAGGAGAAACGAACTTTTTTCGCCTGGAGTTTTTTGTGGAGATTGTTTCACACTTAGTCTATATTAAAGCTTTACATGTTGGTAAATCTTTGGATGAGGTACAACTTTGGTATATGGCTTCCATTTTTAGTATTTTCATAGCATTTGATAACAAACAGTTCCTGTTGGAAACATCAGCTATTGCAAACTTGCAATCTAAACTACAAAAGTTGTGGTTAGAATTATCCAAGAAGATGTATTATCGCAATTTAATGATGTTGTTTTCCATTTTGCCCAATACCCAAAAACAGAGAATACACAGAGAAATGCTATTGCGCCTGTGGTCACCTGGTGGATTTTCGGCTTTACTTTACGCTATGACAGAATCACAACGTAGCGAAGAACAGTCACTAGATGAAATGGTAGCAAATCTAGTTGCTCAACCACAGTTTTCGGCGAAAGCACAACAATCATTAATGAAACAAATTTTGCAATTTCTAAGAGTAAGTCTAAAAAATAAAGAATTGTCTCCATTTATGGGCGCGGGCATATTATCACTTAAAAAACTATACAACAATAAAGAAGAAAACCAAGAGTTTTTAATTAAGTGGCTTGAAATTGAAATGCAGCCTTTAATTAAGGTAGACAAATTAAGTTTGGTAGCCATGGAATGGTTAAACTTTGTCGATTTAATTTCACTATTATATCACATTTTCTGCACTTCTTCAATAGCCACATTACCCAGTGATTTATTAATTTCTTATATGCCTGTATTCATGGAACTTCATAGTCAGCTGGAAGGTCATACAAATCAAGAAACTTTAAGTAATCATTTGCAATCTTTATTATTAAAAATTCTAAATAACCGTTCAAAGGTTGAACTCAAACACATTATTGAGTGTGTAGCCTTGAAAAAGTATCCCAACGAATGGTTTCAATTACACATTAGTATACACATAAAGGAGAATCCATTAAACATGCAAGAGCTTAAACTAAGTCAAGTGGATAATGAAACATTGGCATTAATGGCAAGCAATAAAAATCCTTTAGCCGATTTAATTGCCATTTTAAAAAGTTCATCCTACAATCTACTAATTTACCAACATTTTATAATACTGCTTCAACTGGTGCCTTCTTTAATCATGGATACAAATACCTCAACAGCAAGTGCCACAAACATTGATTTATTGCACACTGAGGAAGATATTTACAATAAAATGTTGATGGATTTTTCTCAAATGTATGAAAGTAAATTTCAAATTATAAAGTCCTTGGAATCACTGGTACAGTACCAACCCCTTAAATCATTAATCAATGACAACATCCTGGATCTTTTAAAAGCTTTACAAGACATATTAACAGCTTACACTGAGATTACCACAAAAGATAGTGCTCAAACAGAAATAAATTCAGCAGTGCTTATGATTTTGTTAATATTAATTAGAGAAATTATTGAGAACTCCAATACAAACCTAGACGATTTACAAAATAATTTGTTTAAACCCTTAAAACAACTGGAATCTCAAATACAAAATGAAAATTTAAAATATCAATTAAGTGGCCTTTTAAGAATAATTCAAGGAGAGGAAACATTTACTAGTCGTTATGGTGATTCTGCGAAAAATGAATTTGAAGAAGCTCGTACTTTTATGGAAGCGGGCGAGTCGTATTTACAGGTGGAGGGTATTGAAAAGATGATAAAGCTGTTAAATAAACGTGATGAATTTGCTGTTACAAATTGCCACATATTAACAGCGCTGGCCTTAAACACACTCAAGTCTCCGGAATCATATACTTTTTTAAATTGTGTTAGACTGTTTGTGGCATTGGTAAATGTAAATGAAAGCGAAGTTTTGGATTTATTAGCCGATGAGTTTTTAAATGAAGCCTCAAGCATGGACTATAGATTAGTAATCGGGGAGGCTATTGTGAAAACATCAAGGGAATTGGGTGAGTAGTTTAGTGGTCATTTATAAGCTATAACTAATTTTACTTTAAATCTTATTTAAGGTCCTTTGTGCTTTAGATATAAAAATGTTTTGCTAAATACATTTATGACGGGCTGTCGTTCTCCGTTAGATGAATTTCGCTTTTCTGCTTTTTCAAATCTATCACAAATGTGTCGTCTTTTAACCTATCAAGTTCATAATTATTTTCAAGAAGTAAGTAAACCAAATATTTATTTTATTGTCTTTATATTGTTGTTTTTGTTTACAGCTGCTAAATATTATAGACTGTGAATTAACCTCTGGTAAATATTTGCCCGCCCAAAGAGCTGCTGTTATGGTTTTAAGCGATTTATTAGCCGGCATGGATAATCTATTCGATTATGAAGAAATGCTTTTGCCCATTTATCGTCTACTGAAATACTTGGTAAACTCGGAAAAACATGACGAAAAGATACGCATACATGCCTCGAATGGTTTAAAGTGTTTGTCGGAAAAATGTAAGGAACTCTTTAGAACTGCTTTAGAGCAGCAACAACAAGGAGCTTCATTGACAAAGGAAATTAAAATAATGGGTATTCACGATAAACCCAAGAGAAGCCTAAAAGGTCATATATTAGAAATGAATTAATAAAATGTATATTTATTATATTTCTATGTACATAATAAATAATAGTGGATAAATGCACAAATTATAACAAGAGAGCTATGTATATTCGGTTGCGACGAATCTTATATACCATTCATCAAAGTATATTTTATAATAAAGATTGAAAAAAATTATTGGTGTAACAATTTGTTTGGTGAAAAAAAAAATAGATTACAAAATATTTTTCCCGAATTTAACCCATTGTCGGTCCGAATTTCTTTGGGCTTTCAAATGTATGTATATCATTAGATATCAATATATGTTAAAAACTTAGATCAAAAATAGGTGAAAATATAAATATTCGTGTTTCTTTGTTTATATATCGGCCACTTATATAAATAGCAACCTAACCGGAACTATATTAGATATATTGACGTGTGAAATTTACACCTTTTATTAACGCCAATCAATATTATCTTAATACATGAAGCAAATCAATGTTAGTTAAGTTTGGAAAAAAATATCCAGTCATTTTCCAAACCAATTGAATTGCATGAGATTGTAACTGGCAACATTTGTTTTCTTTTTGTTGTTTCCTACTTTAAGTAAAATATCAAAAATAAGTTGGCAACGCCGGTGATTATTTCCTCGTTTAATTTTGTTTCCTTTTGTTGTTTCCATTTTGCTTCTTCCTTAAAGAATTGCAACAATAAGTTGGTAACGCTAGTTATGCTTTCCAATTAGTTTTTACAAAAATTACGCGGCATATTGTGTAGAAAAATTATTTTACTTTTCTGGCAAATAAGTTAAATATAGTATTTGAAACGTAAATAAGTGTAAAAAGTGAAATAAACAGGAAAGTTGATTATAAAATAGGGTTAATGGTTTCTTTTTGGTTAAATCTTACAAGTGTGGCTAAAATTATTATAAAAAATGTTCATTTATACACCGTGTCAATCCTACTATCTAGTGACAACTCACTGAAGTGAATTAAATATAAATTTTGTGAACATGTTCTTAAAATGTTTATACATTCCCAATACTTGTGTTAATGAAACGAAAACGGAGAGGATTGTTTGTATTTTAAAATGTTTTGGATCAACAAAAAGTTTGACAAAACCACTGTACAATCAAAGCTGTTTCCACAAGTAGGGGTCGGGTAAGTAAATAAATAAGTTTAAATTACTCTTAATGTCCAACTACATATATACATTATGTATTCGTCCTAAAAAAAATTTAATATTTACTGTCACTGTATATTCAGTGACAGTTATACCTACTGGAAGATTTTTCCACAGATTTAACTTTCGGCAACATTGAAACGTTTACAATAACAACAATATCAAAATTCGCTTCAAGTGGATTTATGTACAAAAATTTCCAATCAGTACCAACTTCTGCGCAGAGTTCACAAGTAGAACCATTTTTATGCATTTGACCATGCGTAGTAAGGGTATAAATAAGTTTATAATTTCGTGAATGATACAACAATAAATTGCCTATGATCCCTAATTGGATTGAAGATCGGAAAAAATAAATGGTTGGAAAAAAATATTAAAAAAAATCTGTTAGAAATATGCCTATAAATGGACGAGATATTAACGATTTCATTTTCCCAAAACAAGCAAAAAAATACCTTCCATTTGTCATTAAAAATTTTAAATAAAAATTTATTCTTATTGCTTTGGTAAAAATCTAATACAAAAATCAAATGCATTTTCTTACACTAACAACATTTAGACGCTTACTAATAAATATTCAACATTGTTTTATTACAGTCTTTCTGTAAATCTGTTCGTTTGTCCTCCTAGCATTTGCCAATATTGAATTCCTGTTCAATTTTATCGGCAACCATTTTAGCAATAGCCAAACTACTGGTGGCTCCAGGGGATGGTGCATTACGGCAATGCAATACCAGTTTAGCCAAGGCATCAGAGCCTGTTCCCCTATCGAAAACAAAGTCATCAACTAAATTACCATCCATATCCATGGCTTGAGCTCTTACGCCAGCGGGGCCGCGGCTGACATCGTATTCGGTAATATCGGGAATGAACTTTTGCAATTCTTTGATTTGTAGGGGAATGAAGGCGGACTTGCTCATTTCGCTCAAACCGAAGCCAATGTATTTAGATGCCATTTTGATGAAACCGGGATAACGCAATGCATCGAAGAGTTCTAAGAGATTGATATCGCCCCAACTGAAAACAAACAAAAAAATATTTTTCATATTTTTTTAAAATTTGTGAAAAATATTTAATATCTACCTGTAGCCTTCTCTCTTGAATGCCAATACGGCATTGGGACCCAACCACACACTGCCATCCATACGGGGTGTAAAGTGCACACCCAAGAAGGGGAATCTAGGATCAGGAACTGGATAGATATTACCATTAACCATGTGACACTTTTCTTTAGCCAAAAGCAGATATTCGCCACGGAATGGTAGGATACGTGGAGAACGGGGGCAGCCAGTTTTTTCAGCCAATAAATCTGATTGCAAGCCTCCGCAGGTTAAAACATTGCGAGTACGTACTACTTGCTGGGAGTTACCACCATGTATGGTGACAGGATAATCAGCATCACCAGATTCTGTGAATTTTGTTACCTTGATAACAAGAAAAATTCGTTATTTTATTCACTAAATAAACCACATATTTTAAATTTACCTTGAAATCCAAATGAATATCACCACCAGCTTGTTTGAAATCTTGACCATAGTACTGTGTCACTAAACCCCAATCGACAATGCCAGTGTGAGGACTCCACAGAGCCTTAACACCCTCACAGAAAGGTTCGATCTCCTTGATTTTATCGCCATCGATCAATTGCATATCGGGTACATTGTTCTTAAGGCCTCTTTCGTTCAGATCCATTAAACGGGACACTTCCACATCGTTGGTGGCCACAATAAGTTTGCCACACTTTTTGTAGGGTATCTTCTTCTCATCCAAATATTTGTAGGCCAAATGCAAGCCTTCCACGCAAAGCTTGGCTTTAAGTGTACCCGGTTTATAGTAAATGCCTGCATGTATGACACCAGAATTGTGACCACTTTGGTGAACGGCTAATTTAGCTTCCTTTTCCAAAATCGCTATTTTCATAGATGGATGTCTGAGTAAAATTTCCCTAGCCGAAGCCACACCCACTATGCCACCACCCACCACAACTAAATCATAATCCCTAGTTGTAAGAAATTGTCAAGTGTTATACAATCATTTTGTAATTGCTTTGTTTAATTGCTGACTGTAAGTAACATTTACCTGCTGTTTTGATTATGCTGCCATCTCTGCTGTCTAATCGCCACCGCTAAAGGCACTTTAAAGTTTAGTGGCTGCCTGATATTTTTGATTAAAAGTGACATGTCTTCGTAGCAAGTCCTAGTTCCTTCTTTGTTCTATGACCTTGTCTAACCTTGATAGTATCTGTTTTAATTGATGCGTTTAACAATTTGATTGACAATTGTTTTTCAGTTTGTTTTTAATGCGCCCCCTCTGCGATCCACCAGTGGTTTATTAATATTATTTATGTAGAAGCAGCGCGTGTAAGCATTTAACACACATACAATTTGTTTTTCTTTAGACACAAATAAATAATAATGATAACACTACTACTCTAACTACTATCAGATAATAAGCATTAGACGAACATGTTTGTTCTTGGATGCTTCTTCTACTTCTATTTCTCATGATTTTGTTTTTCTCCTACTTTCTATTTTTATCACGGTAATTAAAAGTTCTTCAAGAGAGCAAAAAAAAAATAAAAAATCGTGGAAAAACAAAATCAGCTGTGTTGTGTTAAGGGAGGACAGGGTTGTTTAAATCGAGATGAATACGGTGTAATTTGCCCTTTTTCCCTTTTACACTGGATGACAAAATAAATGCAAATGATAAATTATTAAAACAAACAGTATGTAGTATAAAAAGTCATTGAACTAAAAAATTACGTAAGAAACAAATTAGAGTATTTTATTCGTGTGTGTCGAATCTTTTATACACTACACCATAGTTTATATTAAAAGCTAAGTTAAAAATCAATAAGTTCATTTGTTTTATTTATCAAACAATATTTTTTTTAACCCGTTACTAATATTTTGAAAATCAAGGATGGCTAGTTACCTTTTAATTACCCTTGCAGCTCTAATAACATTGCTTCTATAATACCCTTAAAGAAATAATCGCAATTGCCGTTACCTTTAATTTTTAACTATGAAAATAGAAAATTTTGTTTTTCAAAAGTTAAAATTCCATTACTCTCATTGGCGTAGATAGGGGATGGCTGGGAAATATATTAATTTCAAACGTAAAATAACGTCTTATCCAACTGCAATAAATAGCATTGTGTTCTCGAATGATGTTGACATTGCAAATATTTTGTCCGATTTAATATTTCACATATTGTATTCAAAAAAATGACACATTTGGTAATTGAAAAACAAAAGAGTTATGAATTGTGGGTCACGTCCTCAAAACACTATAAGAATAAAATTAAAAAACAAAACGTTTTAAAGGCAATAGCCAATGATATAGACGCGACCGAAGAAGAGCTCAAAAGGAAATTGCACAACCTCCGAACACAAAAATTTAAGAGTAACTAAAAGCCGGTCTGTGGGAGTTATAGCAATATTATTTTAGTATCCTGCTTATGAATACTTGTTTGAATTAAATATAAAATGTATTTAAAATCATCAATAGACATTCTCAGGAAATTGTTCAGCTGCATGGAATCTTCGGTCCGCAATTCTTCAAGTAATGTATTTTGGAAACTTAAATCTACGCGCAATGACATTTTTATACTTTCATTCGTAAAAAAAGCAAACTCTACTGCAAGCTGTATTCACATTCACATTGTGTGGAAACACGTCTGCAATTTCTTGCAGCAAGTTCGTCTTAATAACACTACAAATTACTTCTGGTAGTAGACTTCAGCAAGTTTCGGTTCAACAAATATTTGCAGAAGATCTTCCGCAAGTAACTTACTTAAGAAAGCTTTAATCTGTCCAAAAACAATTTCTGACATTTTGCCTTCGGAATCTACTATGACAATCGATTGGCATTTATAAAGCATCCAACATTTAAAAGTAGAAGAATAATCGCAAATGTTACATTTTTACTAAACATAATTAATGGTACATTCGATTCCGAAAGTTCGCTTTAATGTTCCAAACAGACAATCCCATGTTCCACTCTACTTGGAGTTCCTTATATTATACTTTATATATTTTGACACTATTCGAAGAATATGTGAAGAAATCAACAAACTCGACGATTTAATCGATTTTTCTTATACGGCTAAAGAAATATAGAATGGGCTAGCGTACTATCTGAATTTCAAATTATAATTTTTCATATTTTGCTCAGTTGTTGCAAAATTATTAACTAAAATTTTAAATAAATACATAATTAGGTAAAACTTATTTTTATTTTTTTAGTGCAGATACATGTTTGATGAAGCTTCATATAACAATTATATTTATTTTTTCATATTTCATTCTAGCATAAAAAACATGTCCATCATTAATTTAATACGTGATTTAATAGAAATAAATTCTCTTAAAATTTTTGCAGATATTATGTTAGTTTTAATTGTATATTACTTAATTTATTATGCCTTATGCAGATTTTCTAAAGTTCGAAGTAGTGAACTAATTTTTGAAAACAATTTTAATTATGGAAATTTGAAAATATAAAAATAACAAAAAACAGAAAAATTTCTCTAAGTGTCAAAACTATTTTCAGGATATCAAATCACAGTGAATGCATTGTTTTTAACCAAAAAATAAACAAACGAAATTACAAATAAATATTGCAAATTGTTTTAAAAATTTGTTAGCTAAATAAAACAAATAATTGTTAAATAAATGCCATCATTTTGTGCTGTAGCTACATGTAATGATAGATATGGCCATTCCGAAAATATATCCTTTCACAAGTGAGTAAAACAAAACGCCTTGAGAGACACCTGCGAATTGTAAATACTTCACGGTTTCTTGGGATTTTTTAGGTTTCCTTTAAAACGTTTGCATTTATTGAAACAGTGGGAAGAATTTATACAAAAGCAACGTGGCGAGGACTGGCACGCCTCACGTTGGAGCTCCCTGTGCAGTCGTCATTTTCGTGATGAAGATTTTCGTTCATTAAATGAACGCCGGACATTAAAGAAAACTGCTGTTCCATGTCTATTTGGTGAACGAGGCCATGGAGTTAGTGAAACAGAAAAATCTAAATGCAAAAAGCCGGCAAAAATCATTGAAACCTGTGAAAACACTAGGGAAAAGGAATTTAAAGAGATATTGGCCATTAAAGAAAGGCTAGAAGATGCGGTAGTGGAATCGTCTGC
Source organism: Calliphora vicina (assembly GCF_958450345.1). NCBI lineage: Eukaryota > Metazoa > Arthropoda > Insecta > Diptera > Calliphoridae > Calliphora > Calliphora vicina. The sequence goes on from NC_088781.1 coordinate 9,701,417, forward strand.
AGTGACTTTAAATGTACCAAAATCTAACTGTCGTTTATGTGGTGTAGCCTCTATACCAGAGGCTGATTTTCTACAAAATATTGAATTGTATGGTTTATTACAAAAATGTTTTCCTACTTTAAACTTCCAACAGGAAGATACTTTACCCAAGGTAATGTGTGCTCCCTGTCACAAGAGCCTGGAGGACTTTGGTAATTTTGTTGATCGTGTTTGGACGGCTCAAACGGAATTGCAAAGAAAATTTCGCACCAGAGCAGTAGAAAAGCCGGTTAAAATCAAGCAAGAACCTTTAGTACGCGTCAAACAGGAGGTGGCAGAGTCTGGCTATGAAGAACGCCAGGATACTAATGGTTTTGGAGGTGCCAATGAAGATTATGATGGAGCTTTGGAGGGAGGCGTTCATGAAGAAGAAGATGATCAAAAATTTGAATTTTGTGATTTTCCCATCATTAATGATTGTGATATTATGGAAATTATAAATTTAGATGATCCATTTATAAATATACCTGATGATGACAACACTACCACCGTACATGAAGAGGAGGAGATACTGCAGAAACCCATACATGAACCAGTGATGAATTACATGCCTACAGCTCACGAACTGCTGCAATCCCACTTGCTAATGGAGGAACACAATTATGCCTACATTGATGCAGATGCAGAATTCAAAGAAGAAAGACAAATTTATAAAACAGAAAAATCCGATAATGACGAACGTTTACTGGAATATGTTGCTGCAAATGGTCAAGAGCTACAACAATTGCCACTGCCCCTGCCAGCTACTTACAGTACAGATTTTAATTTAAATCAACAGCATCAGCCTTTTGAAAATAACCATCTGGACAATGGTGCTGGATTTGAAAAGCGCGCTTTAAAACCTATAGTTACATCGGTGAGTGCCATACAACAACCCACCAAATCATCCTCCAATGGCATAGTTGTACTCAATGAAAGCATTGTCAAGTCAGGTTGCGGTTTTCAGCTACATGCTTGCATTTTGTGTCAACTAAAGTTTTTCTCCGTGGAGAGTCTTAAACAGCACTATACACAGAATCATAGTGCTCCCATGGTAACGGTGCCTGGAGAAAATATACCTTTACAAAAGGCTGTCCAAAATACCTGTAAAATGGAAAAAGAATTCCCTGAAGGAAATACCGAAAATGACCAAAAATTAATTGCAACTAAAACTAATGAAACTGATTTCAATAAAGATTTTAATAGTGAAGTCCTAGAAAAAGAAAATAATTTTCAGGACCCCAAAAAGGAAACACCCGACAACTTTGTGGAAAAACAAGACATGGAAATTTTCCAAAATACCAGTACTATTTGCCAAGAACCATCTACAAATAATAGCATTGAGCCAAGCTCTAAAATTAACACAAATGAGCCAAAACAAACGGTTTTAAACTTGAAAAATAAAAAGCAGAAACTAAAAATCCCTTTAAAATCACGAAAATCTCAAAATCTTTCCCTCAATACCATGGCAAATCAGTACCAGCAATTAAGGAAATTGTATCAAAAGCTGCAAAAGAAATGTACAAATCTGGAACAAAATGTCGAACAATTGCAGTTGATGCCAGTCACAACCACACCAAGCAAGAAAACAAGTAGAAAATCAAAGTCAGTAAACAATCCAAAAACTAGCAAAACTAAAATTATTACTAAATTAAAATCTATGGAAACTATGGAAGATAAAATAGTCATTAAAAAGGTCGCTTTCACTTGTGTCGAGTGTTCGAAAACGTTTTCGAATGCCAACAGTTTAAGACAACACAAAATTACCCACACCGAAGAAAGGAAACATCATTGCAGCTTGTGCCAACGCACTTTTAAGCGACGCAATGGTTTGCTGCAGCATTTAAAAGGTTTCCATTTGCAGGTGAAGCCATTCTGCTGTCCCGTTTGTAAGCACAGCTATGCTTTAAAGTGTGATATGTTGCGCTGTAAACATTCGACATTACGAAATTTACAAGCGAATACCGAAAAGTCAAATAATGTTAATAAAGCTCGATTAGTATTAAAAAATTTGGAAAAATAAAAATTTATTTATTGTATAGTAAGTGTAGATGTTTTATTATTTGTATAACCTTCCTCATAAGTCGAAAGGGTATATATTAGTTTGTAATTTTTGTTTTCGTAAACTTTGGTTAATTGTATGTAAGATATAGCACAGCCGAGTATAGGACTTTTACTTGTTTAAATCTGATCCAATAGGTAACAAGAATTGGTGAACAGAATTTTGGTGACATTTTTTTTTTAAATTTCTCCGGGATTTAGAAAATAAGGCCCCCTCCACTCAACATTTAATTCTTGGTATGTGTTTCTATCACAGACCAAAACCAAAAATTTTCCATTTAACACTTATTTTTTGCTAAGTGTTACTATCACAGACCAAAACCTAAAATTTTCCAGTGCTGAATAAAATTCGAATATCGAATTCCTAGTGCGAAAGACGCTGCAAGAATAAAATGTGTCGAACTCGAAGTGTAAAATCGTTGTAACAACATTTTGTGACTAAATTATATGTTATTATGTTATTATGAGAATTTTGGGAAACATAAAAACTAAAAGTATCATGAGCTTATTAACTTCAAATTTATATTTTTGTGGATCGAAAGCTTATAATTTGTTTATGGAAATACAAAGAAAGCACCATTAAACAGATTTGTTTATCAGAAAACTTTTTCAGGATACCATTGTTATCTTACCCACAAGCACCATAATCTGTTGAACTAAAACAGCGTAATTTTTCTTAACAAAAATTATTGAAAAAGTTTTAATTTGCTTCGTTATTTAATTTATTTTAAACTTAATAAAAAACACAAAATTTTTTTAAATTAAATTCTAATTTTAATTTTAAAATTTTATTTGTCAAAATAAAGCAGAGTAGGGTTTCGTGCTCGGTTTTACCCAGGGCACACTTAGAAAGGTGACTGCTTCACTACAACAATACAAAAACAACAGGTACTTTGTTTTTGTTAAAAAGTAGGTGAACTGTAAAAGTTGCCTGTTGTTGTTTTTGCTATTGGGTTTGTTGTATTTTTCGCCACAACAACCACAAGTGAATTGACAATTCAAACTGAATAAAAAAAATAATCGCAGTCACCTATCTTATAGTGCCCTGGTTTTACCTAAAATAGAAACCACCAGTCACAGATTAATGCAGATATGCAACAAATGACAAGACGGTAAAACCATCACTTTGTTGAGCCAACCGTTGGTGACCGAATTATCTCAAGAAATGGATCTGTGAATTGGCCATCTCGTTCGTGAGGTGGGAGTACGTCAAATCTCTGGTCTATGCTGTTAAACCAGTAACGATTGATAATTTAGAAGCCAATTTTGTTAATTCCATTGAATTTGTTGAGTATGTATGACTTAAAAATGAGGGATTTACAATAGATGGCTAATCTTTTAAACTTAGTTATTGTATATTATAGTAGTTGTGTTCGCGTACTTGATAATTTGTAATAATTTGTACAAATTATCACTGGAAGTTACGGGATTCCGTTCGTTTACTTTTAAAAACTTATAACGAGAGAGCAAGAGAGTGTTAGAGAACATGATATTTTTTACTGGACTTTTTTTGTCCAGTAAAAAATATCAACATTAAAAATACGTTTAAAACAAAAAACACAAAAAAACGTTTTAAATTGGTTTATAATAAAACACAACTTATTTTTACAAATTGTTGTTCGCGTACTTTTTTTGGTTATTTTTCAGATTGAGAGTAAATTATTTTTACTCTCTAAAATAAAGTTACTGGATATTTTTTACTGTAAAGTACGCGAACACACCTAGTGTAAACAATAGAGTTTTTGTTTTGTTTCGCAAATGTTGAATTTTTTACCAATAAAGCGTCATATGCGGGAAGTTTTGCTTTACTTCTTTTATTTTTAAAAAACACCCATTGGTCAGGATAGAAAGATGGTTTGTGCGGTTCAGAAGTTTTGATTTTGACACGGAAGACAACGATAACCCAGTCTAGCCAAAAAAGTTTGAAGTCTAAGAATTGGGGGCTTTACTCCATGAAGTTTGTTGTAAAACTCAACAAGAGCTTGCAAAATCATTGGGAGCTACTCAATCAGCAATTATAAACGCTTGCAAGCAGCAGGATTCATTCAAAAGCAGGGAAATTGGGTACCACACGAATTGAGACCTTGAAAAACGATTTTGCATTTCCGAAATGCTTAAACGCTATAAAAGAAAATAATTTTTGTATCGAATCATTACTTGCGATGAAAAATGAATCCATTACGATAACCCGAAGTGTAAGAGATCGTATGTGAAACCCGGCCAACCAACCGAATCGACACCAAAGCCAAATATCCATAGCGCTAAGGTAATTATTTGGTGGGAGCAAAGGAGTCCTATGTATTTTGAGCTGCTGAAATCTGACCAGACCATCTAAGGGAACCTGTACCGAACTCAACTGATTTGTTTGAATCGAGCACTTCCCGAAAAACGCCCAGAATATGCGGTCAGACGTGAAACCGTAATGTTGCAATACCTGTTAAAATCTATTTATAACGAAGTAGTTGGGAAGTTTCACCTTACCCGCCTTATAGACCTTGCTCCGCCCGACTAATATTTGTTTCGATCGATACAGAACGCTCTCTGTGAAATACGTTTCACTTTGGTACATAATCATGGCTATTCCTGTTCTCACTTTCACCATTCATCCTACTTTTGAAAGCATAATTACAACAATATAATATAAAATAAGATTTCGAAAATTATATAATTAGGTTACAAAAATCACTTGTAAACATTTATAATTAGAAATGCTGAGAAAATTAGATACTATTGTTGTAATTATGCTTCCAAAAATAAGGTGAATGGTGAAATTGAGAACAGGAATATCCTGAATATTCGAAATTGGCTTGATTTGTTCTTGGCCTCAAAAGATGAACAGTTCTTTTGGCTCGGAATCCATATTTTGCCAGAAAGATGGAAAAAGGTCATAGCTAACAAAGGCCAATACTTTGAATAAATTTATATTGTACAAATGTTTCAAAATAAAAGATAAAGGCCCATAATCATAGTCAAACACTAAAGTCGGTTCTTTTTAAAAACAACTTTAAAATAAAAACCTGCTTTTTATTAATTTGCAACCATAGTCAAAATTAAAGTATGTTTTAAATTGAACCGACTATAACTGGGTGCCACCGCAAATGTAGAAAATGTTTTCATATACATATATACAACAAAAATCAGACAAGTGGCACCGCTGAACAGCTGACATAGAAAATTAAAACAAAAACCAAAAAAGGTAAACAATAAAAGTAACCGGGAAAACTAAAGAAAAAAAGTTTTTTGTTGTGGAAAAATGAAAAAGATAAGATTAATATCATAATTAGGATATTTTGGCACTAATTTTATTGATAACTGTTCAATAATTGCAAAATCTATACCAATATCTTGTAACTTAAACATTTTTTACTTGGTGAAGAACAGCTGATGCTGTTGTTAAACGAGTTAATAACAGCTTCAGCTAGTTTTATATTTAAAGTCGACTTCAACGCCAGAAGTATACTTTAACTTGTCTATGATAGACCTAAAGTCCACTCTTAAGTAATGTCGAGTTTAATTCTCTTAAAGTATTCTTTATTTTTGACTATGATTATGGGCCAAACATTTTAAAAAATCAAGCACTTTTAAATAATACAACGAATATTTTAAAAAAAAATTCTATGCCTCTACATACAATTTAACGCAGCCAAATAGTGTTTATTAGAAAATATCGTTACCTTAATTTAGAAAGGCCCTAACGCGTGTTTTTTTGTAAGCCCAGATATTTAGGGCCTTTCTATATTAAAGTAAAGATATGTCTTTCCTACAAAAGGAAATTTTCGCTGCTTTAAAACTTGTTATATAGCATAGACTAAAACCAACATGGTGTCTTTACTATGTATACCACTTAAATGAGACGCAAGACAAAAGAATAGTTTGGTTACACACCTTGCATAGCAAGGACAATATTCCAACAAAACCCGTATTTAAAGGAAAATCACCACCAAACACCACTGTCAACTGGAGAAACTGAGAAGAGGGGAACATTTGCATGCAATTCAACACATAATTAACAGGTTCTTAGAGCTTTTTGTTTAAGGCGAATTGTGGAAAAAGGCTTTATCGGAGTTTTACACACCGTTTGTAGGCAGTGAATGGCAACAGACTGACACACTGACAGGACAAGTGCAGACCAGACCTAACCTAGAACAAGAAGAAGAGAAACAAGAGCAAGCATAAGCACAATAAAATAAAGCAAGACGAAAAAGAAGAAGATGCATGAATGCCTACATGTGTACTATATCGTTCAGTAGTGCCATCAGGACCAAATCTACAACAAGTAACACACATTTTTCCTTCAGTTGCCTACAAGAGTCACAAACGTACGGTGGTACACAATGGTGCTCAACGGTTGATTAAAATTTTACGTACGAAATAATTTCATTTGTTATTGTTGTTAATACTCGTATCGTGGTCGTTAATAAAGTTGTTGTTGTTATTGTGGTAGTGCTTGGTTTCGTTGTGTTTCTTCGCCTCTTCTATCATCATCATCATCAACTACAACAATAAAAACGAATGATTTAAAACGGATATTAAAGGAAAATTAAGTGTAAAAACCAACAACAACAGCACCTTAACAAAAACGTATAAAAAGAAAATATTTACCACATTATGCAGTTGTTGCTGTTGTTGTTTTTCTTTTTTTATTACGAGTCAAAAGTGCTTGCAATGTTTTAAGTAAAAAATGTAATTATTTATAATTTACAAAATATGTATGGAAAAAAAGCAGCAGCAAAAGAAAGAAATAATAAATTACTTAAATATAATAAATACGTTTGTGTGTGTGTGTGGGTGTGTAAACAATGAAACTTCCGGCCAATATATTTACGTTAATTATGCCGGGCTTCTTTTTAATGCAGTAACAAACAGGCCAGCAAGTCAATGGCGAGTTTAAATTAAAGTCAAATACGATTTTTTTTAAATTAAATTTATTTTCATTCAAATCTATGAGAGTGTTGCAAAGAAATAAACTAAAACTAAATAAAAAAAGTATCCAATGGCCAAAAACCGAGGTCAGTTTTAACATATGTAAGGGTGTGTGCGCCTGAAATTACACTTCCATACATATGTATGTACTATGTACCTAATGTAAACTTGCATGTAAAATGCCAGTGTGAAATTTTCATTGAATGTGTATAATAGGATTTTGTGTGCATGTGCTTGTGTTAGAAGCATTAACACTTAATGTTTATTATCGCTGTCAAAGTGTCAAAAGCCATCTCCCTTACGTTTTGTGTGCGGTCGCATGGTAATTTGGTTACAGTTAAGCATCGTCAACTACCAATATCCATTGTAATAATTGTAATAACAATAAAAGCTGAAAGAAAAAACACCAATGTTGGTGATAAAAATATGTATAAATGGACTGTTGTTATATTTTTTTTTTTATCACTTTGTATCCTAATTGTTGTATTTGTTATTAAGGTGTTTACCGAGTAAAAGACATTTTCAAAGTACCCAGCAGTTAAGTAAGTAGTCAATGACAGTAACTGTCACAAATGTCTTATCACTTGGCTGACTCCAATTTATATATTTTGGGTATGTGCTCTTTGTAGTGCAGAGAGAAGACAATTGGTTACTTTATACATCCCAGGTAATCTAGCGTGTAGACAATTGTCACTAAGTAATCTAGTCACTTCAAACGTTTAGTGAGTAATTCGTACAAACTTGTTTTATACACATTGTGTTGAAATAATTCTCATACAGTTTATTTTTTCTGCTTAAATATACTGATATGCCAATAAGTAGTTATGTAGCTGATCAAGTAACCAGTTAGGTAGCTAGTAAGGTAACTGACGCTATGTAGCCAGTATGTGAATCCAATGCGTTGACGACTTTGGACCAGCTATAAGATAGTCTCAAAAAGGGTCAATTGACCCCTGCTTAGGACATGCACGTGTTAAATTAAATATTCACGTAGCTAGTTATGAAACTAGTTGTCACCCTAAATAATGGATAAAATCACTAGTTCGGGACTGTCTCCTAGAACTGCTGGGTACTTACAAACGTAATATACATAAATGTATGTACTTAAATACTTATGGATGTATAAAAGTATTCGCATTACTGTTTAGTATGTTTGTAATGTAAAGAAATAAGGATTATTTTTTTAAAATTTCATACATTTCAGGTATTATGCAGTATTATACAAATCGCTTTTTATGAGATTTACTTTAATATCAAATCATTTTTACATGCAAAAAAAATCACAGTTGTCTTATGATCACAGCAAGATCACTGCATGATTGTAGCAAGATCACGTGTTCTGAAAATAGAGTGATCAAATATTCGACATATACAAAAAACCGGTATTCGAATAATACGAAAAAGTGTAATTTTTAAAAACCGGTTCGAGTCACAGGTTTTTTGTTTTTTGCCTTCACGTTCGTGAGAAGGGTATATATAAGTTTGTCATTCCGTTTGTAATTTCTACATTTTTCATTTCCGATCCTATAAAGTATATATATTCTGGATCCTTATAGATAGCGGAGTCGATTAAGCCTTGTCCGTCTGTCTGTCTGTCTGTCTGTCCGTCTGTCTGTTGAAATCAATTTTCTGAAGACCCCACATATCTTCGGGATCCAAATCTTCAATAATTCTGTCAGACATGCTTTCGAGAAGTTTTCTATTTAAAATCCGCAAAATCGGTCCACAAATGGCTGAAATATGAGGAAAAAACCAGGACAATCTCGATTTTTGACCTATTTTTTACCTATATCTGCATTACTAAGACATTAACATAGACAATATGGATATCTAATGATAGATATTTCGAAGACATTTGCAACGACGTATATGAGACCATAGTAAGTTGGAATGGGTCAAAACCGGAAAAAAATTTTGAACCGGATTTTTTTTTTCACCAAAAAAAATAATTGAAAAAACAAAAAAAAAAAAATTTAAAATTTAAAAAAAAAAAAATTTTAAATAACAATTAGAACATTATTTTTCCAAAAAATTAAAAAAACAACTTTGGAAAAAAAAATAATTTTGTTTACCTAAAAATATTTAAAATTTTTATTTTGAAATATAATTTGGTGAAGGGTATATAAGATTCGGCACAGCCGAATATAGCACTCTTACTTGTTTTATGTCAATTTATGAATTGAGGTAAAAATTTAGCTTAACTAATTTTTTGTTTACTAAATAAAACTAATTAAAAAATCGTTGACTCTTTTAAAAATCAATTTAACATACATATGGAAATTCCAAGAGAATGACATCCATGACTAACTAAGAGAAAAATCAGTCACTTACGGTATGTCACGTACGATATTAAATTTTATTTATTTATCTTTCGCATGAAATATGATTATGTTACAGTTTAAAAAAAAACCGAAAAAACTCAAAACCGAGGTTTGGTTTAAAATATTAAAAACTAATTTGTATCGGTATTCTGCGTTTTGCTACAATTATTACATGATCATTTTTTAACAACGTAATCAGTTTTATTTAAAAAAGATTTTTTTGTAGTTTTTAGTTATATATTATTAAATTAGCGCCCGCCATTGATAATCTGAAAATTATTATAGAATATACATAGAAGAGTTACTGGGAGACAAAAAACCTAAGTCTGTTGTCAAAAACCCAAGTCTTGCAACAACAAAACACATGAAAATCAATGTATTTTGTTGTTGCGTCAGCCATAAAATTTAGGAGAGAGTAAATATTTTTAATATATTTTTTCAGTTGCGCCTATAGTTCTACCCTATGTTAAAACCATGATAAAAATATAGAAGGTAGTTTCAATAATTTTTTTTTTTCAAATAAGGTTTTTTGAAGTTTCCTTATTTTGTGAGCATTATAAAAAGCGTTGCCACATTCCTAAAAATGATTTTTATTTTAGAGAAATTTTTTACAAAAAATGTGTAATTTATAATTTAGTATTTAAATAAAAATGTATTAAGTATGTTATGTTGGAAGTTAATGATTCAATTCCTAACATTCGCTATATAATTTGGGCTACCTGACAAATAATTTTCATTAAATTTAAAAATAAAATTAATTTATACGTTCCAAAAGGCTTAAAAAACTGGTGTTCGGTTTGTATAATCCACCCTCTGACAAGTTTTACATACATCCAACCACTGTTGTCGTTTGTTAGGTAATGTAGGGACTTTATAAAAATTTACATTTGAATTTTTGCAAAAATATTTGGTATTTTCGCAGTTGGGGAAAATGCAACTCATGTTTGTTAAATCTTAAAATAATGTTCACAAATTAGCTTTGAAATATTTGAAAATGAAAATCTTACCTTTGATCCCAATTTGATAGTAAATATTTTTTTTAATATTCTTCAAATTAATGAAAATTATGTATTAATTTTTTCACAAACTTCAAAGAATATATGGGAAAATTTTTAATTAATATGGTATTACTATTTTAACGAAAACGTCAAAATCCTTAAGCATGTCAGACGTAGAATTTTAAAAAATAAAGAGAGAATGAAACTACCTTTTATTTTTCTACTATGGTTAAAACATTATATTTTAGTTAGAACGTTCTCACGTGATGCCATTACATATATGGATCATTTAATTTTTATATGTATACTAGTTGACCGCCCCGGCTTCGCCCGATAGCATTTACTAACGTTAGTTCGTCAAGTTTCTCTAACCCTGCCTGTTCTTATTTATTTGCAAATAAAATATCTAAATTTGTACTGCATACTTTAGTGGCTTTTTTATTACAGTTGACTGGACTCAAAAAAGCCGGTTTTAGCCGTAATTTTTTAATTTTTCTTCTTCATCTAATGAAAATTTCGAATCGAATAAAAAAAATCAGTTAAATCGCTCCAGCCGTTCTCACGTAATGACATTACATACATGGACCATTTCATTTTTATATATATAGAAGATGTAGATGTACAACAACAGAATTAAATAGTCACTCAGAGTTTCTTATACACGTTTATAAATTCGCAGAAATACAGACACACTTTATAATGTACACGATTTCACTTGAAAAATACAGCACACTTTAAGGCACTAAGTTGATGTTTATTTGAATAGCGTCTCTGATAAACTCACTAACGACTGCAACCTCTGCCACTATTTATAACACTGCCATCTGCACTCGAAGCCTAGAGCATACGCCATCTCTGGTAATTTTTCTACAATGTTCTTTAACTGTCAAAGCTAGCAAACATTCAGCGTTGCCATACTTACGATCAATGATCAACTCAATATCAATAAATATCATTATTTAACTTTAAATCAGCCGTTAAAATCGTTATATTTGAATTCAAGTACAATTTCGTAACAATATTTTATGAAAAAGGTTCCAAAACTAAATAAAATATTTACCCCATAAGTGTTCGAATTTCCAAAAAGTACCAAATATGTATTTGATATTTTTTGATAAGTAAAGAATATGATTTAAAATTTATTTAAAAGTTTTATTGGTTTAAAAGGTACATAAGATGCTAAAATAGTACCTAAATAAAGTTTTTACCCGATTAATAACCTAAATTGTACCTAACACCTGTCTGGTCATTTTTAAAATAGATGAAGATACATGCTTAATCGATGTTTGACCTATTTTGGATCATTAACTGGATTACTAAGTCATTAATATAGACAATATGGATATCTAATGATCGATATTTTAAAGACCTTTGTCTACAATGGGTCAAAATTGGGAATAAATATTTTTTAACTCGAGTTTTTTTCATCAAAAATATTTTAGTGCAATAAAATTGTTTTCACTAATAAATTAAAAAAAAATAATTTTTTTTAAAAATTAAAAAAAAATTTTAAATAAAAAAAATAAAACAAAAATTTAAAAATTTTTTTTTTTTTTTAAATTTTGTTTACTTAAAAATATTTAAAATTTGTATAAGGATTGGAACAGGCGAATTAAAACATTCGAAAATTCAATGACAAAACAATCGAATATAAAAATCAGCCCGCCTTGATTGATATTCAATTCAATAGCGTTATCTATAAAACACCGACACAGAAATAACTGTATGTAATTACCATTATACATTCCTTAATTTAATAAATAAACTAAATTTGAAAAATACCACAAAACTCACCCACTAAATCAATGTTTGTTTTGCTTTACTATTTACTTCAGCTCAGCCCCCAAAAAAATTCTTCTTTACTGTCATAATAAATTCAATTAAAAACTTTGAAATTAACTAATCTATGTTTGTATAATTAAAATTCACATCAACTAACTAAATTAATATTAATTAAATAATAACTAAACGTTCGTTCGTACATGTAAGTACATGTATTTATTTCAAAAGCAATTAAATAAAACCTTAAAACAAAAAGAATTTCTCTAAACACATATGAAATTAATTAAATTTAAAATTAAAAAAATAAAAAAACAACAGATTATGTTAAAATAATAATAACTATAACTATAATTAATAATAATAATAATAAACCATAAATATAAATAAATTAAAAAAACACCATGTTGTTGCAATTAATAAAACGTCTTCAAATAATCGTATGGCTGCTGTTGACATTTAATTTAACTTTGCTCTATTCAACAATTATCTCAACTGTCTCCTCAATAACACCAACAGCGGCAGCAGCAGCAGCAGCGGCAGATACATCCGTATCAATCTCATCAACAGCTGCCGCTGCTTTAGCAACAGCCATCAAATCTTCTACTCCGTCTTCGTCTTCAGTGTCAAATCACGACAGACGTTTACATTTACAATTACAACATCATCAATATACACAACAACAATATCCTGCCTCATATCAAAATTATCCTTATTCACCATACATGGCAACTGAATTTATGGATGGATTTCCTAGTCCAAATCAAGCGGGTAAGTTTGATGGTGTAGATTTGCATAAAATGCCTATGGATTTAAATATTATATTATAAAGCTTAAGAAATATCTGAATAAAACATTATATGAGAATGTACAAACTTATGGAAATGTTAATATCGCATCAGCTAGCATTTCATTGCAGAATTAAGGATAGAGTTTTACATGAGTGAGATTTCTACAATCAGTGTTTATTTAATTTTTAATGATTCCTTTAAAAAGTAACCGATTACTTTAGGATTTTCAATGATAGAACTAAACCATTGCAAATCCTAAAGTAATCGGAAAAAATCTAAATTCATTTTGTAGAATTATTGTATGAATTTTGATAGTTACTTAAAAAAGTAACCAATTACTTTAGCATTTTCAAAGATTTTGTTATTCTTTATATTGCTTTTGCATTTCTTTCGAAATTTTGAACATGATCAAAACTAAATTAATTTTCTATATAAAAATTGTGCAACTACAAATTTTAATGGCTATTTATAAGATTTAACTTATATTTTAGCTTGTTTCTTTACCCCCATATTCATAAAAAAAATTAAAATTTAAACAATGTTTTAAAGCTAAATTTCAATACAAAATTTGATTTTAAAACGTTGTTTAAAAATCAAATTTAAAAATAACCGTTTGAAATTATAAATGAATGCGGAAGATTTTGTGTAATTTTTTGATGGTTACTTAGATAAATAAACAGTTATTTGTAGGGTTTTCATACATATTTTATTTTTTTAAATTATATTTTTAATTCCCGAATCAATTATTGTTTATTTGGAATAAGAAAAATGTATACATTTCCTTAATCGGAATTTTTACGGCGATTTTGTTTCTTTTTGCTATTAAAACTCTATAAAACATTAAAATTAAGGTAAATTTTGTGCAAATTTTGATGGTTACTTAGAAAAGTAACCGGTTATTTTCCGAATTTTCAAAAATATTATTTATTTTTAATTTTGTTATTTATTTTACGTTGGAATTGAATTTAATAATGACATTTTTTTAAATTTTTATGGTTACTTAGTAAAATAACCGATTATTTTAGGGTTATTCTTAGATTTACAATTCGTTTCGTTGTGATGTCTATTTTACGATGATATTGTATTTGAATAAGAAATATTTTGTCTAAATTTGAATGGTTACTTAGAAAAGTAACCGGTTATTTTCAGAATTTTCCAAGATTTAAACTTTTTTTATATTGTTATCTTATATTTATTTGTTATCTATTTTACGTTGAAATTGTATTTGAATAAGGAACATTTTGTCTAAATTTTATTGGTTACTTAGAAAAGAAACCGGTCATTTTCATGTTTTTCAAAGATTTTAATTTCGATGTCTATTTTACGTTGGAATTGTATTTGAATAAGGAATATTTTGTCTAAATTTTAATGGTTACTTAGAAAAGTAACCGGTTATTTTGGAAGATTTAACGGGGATTGTATTATTTTTTCCATTAAAGTTCCATTTTACGTATAAATTTAATTGGAATATGTATAATATTGTGTACATTTTGATGGTTATTTAGAAAAGTAACTTCCAAATTTCATGTGAGAATAAGGCCAATTTTGTGCAAAATTTGATGGCTACTTAGAAAAGTAACCGGCTATTTTAGGGGTTTCCAAAGATTTGATTTTTTTTTGGTTTTGATGTCTATTTTACGTTGAAATTGTATTTGAATAAGGAATATTTTGTCTAAATTTGAATGGTTACTTAGAAAAGTATCCGGTTGTTTTAAGGTTTTTCCAAGATTTTAAGTTTTTTTAATTTTGGTGTCTATTTTACGTTGAAATTGTATTTGAATAAGGAAAATTTTTTCTAAATTTTAATGGTTACTTAGAAAAGTAACCGGTTATTTTGGATGATTTTACGGGATTATATTATTTTTTCCATTACAGTTCCATTTTACGTATAAATTAAATTGAAAAATGGAACATGTAGTGTACATTTTGTTGGTTACTTAGAAAAGTAACCGGTTATTGTCAGGTTTTTAAAGAATTTTTTTTGCTTTTTTATTTGTATGTCTATTTTGCGTTGAAATTTTATTTGAATAAGGGATATTTGTTATAAATTTTAATGGTTACTTAGAAAAGTAATCGGTTATTTTTCAAGTTTTTTTTATTTTAACGGCGATTTTGTTTCTTTTTGCTTTTTAAACTCTATAAAACATTAAAATTAAGGTAAATTTTGTGCAAATTTTGATGGTTACTTAGAAAAGTAACGGGTTATTTTCCGATTTTTCAACAATATTATTTTTTTTAAATTTTGTTATTGTATGTAAAATACGTTGGAATTGAATTTTATAATGAATATTTTTTAAATGTTAATGGTTACTTAGAAAAGTAACCGGTTATTTTGAAAGATTTTAGGGGGATTGTATTATTTTTCCCATTACAGTTCCATTTTACATATAAATTTAATTGGAATATGGAACATATAGTACAAATTTTGATGGTTACTTAGAAAAGTAACCGATTATTATCAGGTTTTTAAAGATTTTTTTTGTTTTTTTATTTTTATGTCTATTTTACGTTGAAATTGTATTTGAATAAGGATATTTGTTCTAAATTTTAATGGTTACTTAGAAAAGTAATCGGTTATTTTTCAAGTTTTTTCGGAAATCCCATTCTTTTTTTCAATCTTTATCTGAAAGTACACTTTGGTAAAGGGTATATAACATTTTACACAGCCGAATATACATAGCTGTCTTACCTGTTATTCCTATGATAGTTACTCTGCAATATTTCTAAGATATTCCCTAATTGTTGCTACTTCTGTTCTGTATTTGTTTTTCAAAAAACCATTAACTCTGTAGTTTTCTTTGTATTGCCTTTAATACTTATTATTCATTATATTCGAAGACAGCTAATTTGGCATATTGTGTCATTTCTATTTTAATCCTATTTTTGATTCCTGTATATTTAATGAGACTATTTTTGTTCTCATAATTGTCATTTCCATGCCAAGGATTTCCTGAGCTTGATATGACATGACAGCGAACACATGTTATAGGAAAAATCTTAATAAATTTGATTTTCTACTATTTGAACTCTTTTAGACTGGAATACTTATTGTGTGTTGTGTGTTATTGCTTCACAAAATCCTGGTTAAATCACCTGTGCGTATGAATAATATTCTCATGATTATCTAGAAAATATTCCACATACTCTATAGAATTTCTTATAAAGAAGGGAAATGTGTGTTTTCCAAGTCCCTTGAACTCTTTATTTAAAATTCATTATTAACAAATTTAAAGCATAATAATAAAAAATAAAAAAAGAAGCTGTGTATTTATAAGTCATTTGAACACCAGCGTATTTGTGAATCATAAGATTAAATTGAAATGTTGGCTGATTTCTGGTTCGTTATTTTTATTGTTCACTCATAAAAATTCATTAGTTTTTATTTGTTGTTGACAAATTTTCCCATTTTTTTTGTTATTCCAGCAAACTGCTAAAAAAAGGGAAAAATTACAAAAGATATCAGAACAATAACAACAGCAACAAACACAAACAACAATAAAAATACAATATAAATTGTTTTTAAATTTTGGTTTAAAATTTGTGTTGTTTTGTTGTTGTTCATACAGTAGACGGAAATAACTGAGAATAATTTAATAAAACTTTTTTTGTCGTTGTTTTGTGTGTGAGTGGGTTTTGCTTTAGTTCCTGAGTCGCTGTGAAAAACAAGTGTATTGGCTGTATTATGTTAACAATTTGTTTGTTGTTTTTTTAAGAACTGAGAACTTTTTGAAAATTGAAAATTTTACTTTAACAAATTTTTAGTTGAAACAATTCACAAACAAACCATCATACTCTCATAGACATTTATTTATCGAGACTGGTTGGCATTGTAGTTGTTGGTTTGTTTGTTTTACGCATTGAAATCAGCTCAATTGAAAGTTTATTTTTTATTTCAATTTGCATGAGGCATGGCATCATAAAATGATTTTATTGCTCCGTCACATTGTGTGCCATCATCATCACCATCATTGGCATTGGCATCTTCACAGAGCAATGTAGTCGTTTTCGTTTTCGTCATCATCATTATTAT
The DNA here is from genome assembly GCF_958450345.1 of Calliphora vicina. NCBI lineage: Eukaryota > Metazoa > Arthropoda > Insecta > Diptera > Calliphoridae > Calliphora > Calliphora vicina. Next base: position 9,718,338 of record NC_088781.1, read on the forward strand.
ATTATTATTATAATAATATTCTGCAGAACTTTGTAAGAATTAAGTTTATTTATACACTTACATACAGATAGATACACACTCGCGTTTTCACATTCATATCGTTACATATAGACATTTACACTTACATAAATATAAATGTTTATAAGTAGAGTACTTACTAGCATCACAAACATCATCTCCATTTCCAACACTATAACCATAACTACCATCTCCAACCATGAAATGGTTTCCTTGTTGTAGACTTATATGAACTGCACTTGTTTACGCGTCCTTCTTCTCCTTCGTTTTCATTGTACACGAGACTTTACTCTTTCAAGGATAATAATTAAATCACTTGCAATGCTGCCACATAAATGGTAGGCTTTTGGGTTTAAGGAATGACATTGAATTTATGAGAAAATCTTTAAAAAAAATGTAAAGCATTTTAGATTTAGGCATTTTCTGTGTAACAAATTATATTATGTTAAGTTTTTAAAATTTAGTAAAGCTCTAGTTCAGTTCTAGTTCAGTTCTAGTTCAGTTCTAGTTCAGTTCTAGTTCAGTTCTAGTTCAGTTCTAGTTCAGTTCTAGTTCAGTTCTAGTTCAGTTCTAGTTCAGTTCTAGTTCAGTTCTAGTTCAGTTCTAGTTCAGTTCTAGTTCAGTTCTAGTTCAGTTCTAGTTCAGTTCTAGTTCAGTTCTAGTTCAGTTCTAGTTCAGTTCTAGTTCAGTTCTAGTTCAGTTCTAGTTCAGTTCTAGTTCAGTTCTAGTTCAGTTCTAGTTCAGTTCTAGTTCAGTTCTAGTTCAGTTCTAGTTCAGTTCTAGTTCAGTTCTAGTTCAGTTCTAGTTCAGTTCTAGTTCAGTTCTAGTTCAGTTCTAGTTCAGTTCTAGTTCAGTTCTAGTTCAGTTCTAGTTCAGTTCTAGTTCAGTTCTAGTTCAGTTCTAGTTCAGTTCTAGTTCAGTTCTAGTTCAGTTCTAGTTCAGTTCTAGTTCAGTTCTAGTTCAGTTCTAGTTCAGTTCTAGTTCAGTTCTAGTTCAGTTCTAGTTCAGTTCTAGTTCAGTTCTAGTTCAGTTCTAGTTCAGTTCTAGTTCAGTTCTAGTTCAGTTCTAGTTCAGTTCTAGTTCAGTTCTAGTTCAGTTCTAGTTCAGTTCTAGTTCTAGTTCAGTTCTAGTTCAGTTCTAGTTCAGTTCTAGTTCAGTTCTAGTTCAGTTCTAGTTCAGTTCTAGTTCAGTTCTAGTTCAGTTCTAGTTCAGTTCTAGTTCTAGTTCAGTTCTAGTTCAGTTCTAGTTCAGTTCTAGTTCAGTTCTAGTTCAGTTCTAGTTCAGTTCTAGTTCAGTTCTAGTTCAGTTCTAGTTCAGTTCTAGTTCAGTTCTAGTTCAGTTCTAGTTCAGTTCTAGTTCAGTTCTAGTTCAGTTCTAGTTCAGTTCTAGTTCAGTTTTAGTTCAGTTTTAGTTCAGTTCTAGTTCAGTTCTAGTTCAGTTCTAGTTCAGTTCTAGTTCAGTTCTAGTTCAGTTCTAGTTCTAGTTCAGTTCTAGTTCAGTTCTAGTTCAGTTCTAGTTCAGTTCTAGTTCAGTTCTAGTTCAGTTCTAGTTCAGTTCTAGTTCAGTTCTAGTTCAGTTCTAGTTCAGTTCTAGTTCAGTTCTAGTTCAGTTCTAGTTCAGTTCTAGTTCAGTTCTAGTTCAGTTCTAGTTCAGTTCTAGTTCAGTTCTAGTTCAGTTCTAGTTCAGTTTTAGTTCAGTTTTAGTTCAGTTCTAGTTCAGTTCTAGTTCAGTTCTAGTTCAGTTCTAGTTCAGTTCTAGTTCAGTTCTAGTTCAGTTCTAGTTCAGTTCTAGTTCAGTTCTAGTTCAGTTCTAGTTCAGTTCTAGTTCAGTTCTAGTTCAGTTCTAGTTCAGTTCTAGTTCAGTTCTAGTTCAGTTCTAGTTCAGTTCTAGTTCAGTTCTAGTTCAGTTCTAGTTCAGTTCTAGTTCAGTTCTAGTTCAGTTCTAGTTCAGTTCTAGTTCAGTTCTAGTTCAGTTCTAGTTCAGTTCTAGTTCAGTTCTAGTTCAGTTCTAGTTCAGTTCTAGTTCAGTTCTAGTTCTAGTTCAGTTCTAGTTCAGTTCTAGTTCAGTTCTAGTTCAGTTCTAGTTCAGTTCTAGTTCAGTTCTAGTTCAGTTCTAGTTCAGTTCTAGTTCAGTTCTAGTTCAGTTCTAGTTCAGTTCTAGTTCAGTTCTAGTTCAGTTCTAGTTCAGTTCTAGTTCAGTTCTAGTTCGGTTCTAGTTCAGTTCTAGTTCAGTTCTAGTTCAGTTCTAGTTCAGTTCTAGTTCAGTTCTAGTTCAGTTCTAGTTCAGTTCTAGTTCAGTTCTAGTTCAGTTCTAAATCGATGCTTGCGGTTCCACATCTCGTCCGGATAAATATCATCCATATTTTCAAATAAAAATTCATTGATCATGGTGCGGTAACGATCTCCATTGACCGTAACGTGAGCTGCGGCTTAATTTTTGAAGAAATAAGGTCCGATGATGCCACCAGCGCTTAAACCGCATCAAACGGTTCATTTCTGTGGATGTAATGGATTGTGTAGGTTCTGTTGTGGATTGGTCTCACTCCATATGCGGCGATTTTGTTTATTAAGAAATCCATTAAGCCAAAAATGAGCCTTATCGCTGAACACCATTTTGCGATAAAACAGTCGTCTATAAGTTGCACGAATCGATGACTGATTTTCAAAGAAAATTTTGATAATTTGGTAGTGTTGTTCAAGCGTCAATCTATTCAGAATGATTTGCCACAGTATACTGATCATAAATATCAAAAAGTGAGATCTTAGTAAGTGGTCATTTCTTACTCTTGGATTTGGAGACGAGTTAACTTTGCTGTATGGTGTAAACCACTGAAACTGATTCTTTTGTTTAAGTAATAAGTGAAGGATTTGAAAGTAATTTTGTTAAAAAACCATAAATTCCATATTATTTTTCAACAATACAAAGGTTTTGAAAACATCCCTAGGGTAACACAAAGGGACCAATCTTATGGACCCAAGTGAGCTGGTTGATAACTAGCTGCCTTTATAACCTAACCTTTTGAAAACATTTATTTTCTCAAAATGTTGTCTGGCATCCTTTGCCATTATTAAAACATAAATTTTGCATTGTTGTGTGGAATGTATTCAATGTTATTAACAAATTTTATTTTCATTTGTAACCCAGAGTAGGGGAAATATGAACCTCTTTTTGATTTTAATATAAATTAACATTTTGCATCATGTTCGCTGGCTCGATACAAGCGCTGCATGTAGAGACAGACGTTGATGGCACATTAAGTGATGGTGGTCTTTCTTTTTTTGTTGTATTTATTCTTCTTGTTGTAGCCTTTTGCAAATTTTATTTACGAGCTCAGACTAAAAGTAGTTTAAATTTAAGACATAAATTTATGGTTATTTTTTAAAGGGGAGCGACATAAGCAATTTCCAAAAGTAAAGAAAACCATAAAATAAATATTTATTTAAGCACAGACATTTTATAAGACATAAAAATCAGCTGTCAACATTTGCTAATTGAAACAATTACCAAAGATTGAGGGGTTAAGTACTTTGATCGTGTTGAAAGGGGGACAGGGGGGAGGATGAAACTTTTAAAGGTTAAACTAGAAATAATTGAAAATAAATTACCCAGCCAACATAAGTACTAATTAGGTGAATATGTTTTAAGACGTGCGTATTTCCACAATTTATTGGCATTTTAACTATTGTAATGATTTAAAACAAACTTTCTGTTTATGTTGCTGCAACATAAATAAAACAAAGTTTATTATATTTTTTTGTTCTTCTTATCTTAATAAACGTAGATAGATGTAGAATGAATAATGTGTTTGTGTAAAAACAAAGTATGGTTAGCTGAAATAAAAAGGGATAAGAATAAGGGAAAAGTCAACAAAATCCAAAATATATGGTGTTTCTAAAGAAAGTTTTCGGTTTGAGTAACTTTTCATTTCACAAACTTGGTGGAGTTTCTTTTGTAATAAAATATTGAAAACAGGGACTTCAACCTTTTTCAATTCATCACACGATATACTGCTTCCTATAGGTAACTATGGAGTAAAGTAAATACTTAGATAATGATTAAAAAATACCACTTAGAAGAAGATTCAGCAATCGTGAGCAAAACTTTGTTTTGTTCAGTTTATCATGCAAAAGGAAAACAACAACTTTTGTTTTGTTTGAAAAACAAGTTAAAAGAACTATTATTCAAATTTCAAAGCGACCTTGAAACTTATAGAAATATGTTATTTGATATAATTGTTTTGTAAGATTTTACACAACTATACCCCTAAACAGTATAAATACCTATTTACTATACCTTTTTATGAATACCAAAAATCAAAAATAGTATATTTAAATCGCTAAAGAATGGGAAAACTTTTCTTTTCTCTTTTTGTAATATAATAGAGACCGACCATATTGTTTATTAAGTGACAATAATATCCTTGTTAATTTTATCTGCTGCTCTAATCATCTTTAAAAGTTTTATAGTTTATGGTGCAAAATCTGGCAGCCAATAAACCTTAGTTGTATTTTAGTTAAAATGTGATAAGAAACCAACATATTTGTTAGCTTTTGTTACTTTTTAACTCGTAATTATAATACAATTCTTAATTATTGTGTGTGTGGCTTACAAATGTCATATATAACACAGTTGGGGGATTCAAACGGTCTCCTATTAGGTCGTATTATCATAATGTCCTAAAATATTTTTTTAGTTTAAACAAATTCTCGTTGTGCTGCAAACAAAAAAAGAGTTATTTTATGACAAACCAATAAACATAGTTCAAAAAGTCTAATTAGTTTATACATTTTTTGTTTGGAACCCAACAAAAATTTGTTTAAACTAAAAAAATATTATAGGACATTATTACAATACGACCTAATAGGAGACCGTTTGAATCCCTCAAGTGTGTAATTTTTTGTGTCATGGAAATATAACCATATAAGGACACCACTACGTGATAAAAGACCAAAAAAAAGACCCGTGTCTCCCAGTTTTGCCCAAAGTCATGCACTTTATATTTTATGGGCCCCCAAAGATTTGGGGCCTCGGTGTCATTTTTGCAAAAAAGTGATCATTTCCTCATGCTCATATCTTGCAAATAGTTCGGAATTTTGATGTAGCGCTTGTCATAAAGAACAAAAACTGTGAACATATAAAATCAAAAAATCTTCATCTTCAAGATTAAAATCGCGAAAAACTTAAAAAAAACTTTAGTGTAAACAACAAAAATTTCGAAATTTGTACCAAAAAAGCGTCATATGCGGGAAGTTTTGCTTTACTTCTTTAATTTGAAAAATAGTGCCGCTGATGCACACCGATTGCTCACCAAAGCTTATGGTGAATGTGTTCCATCGGTTAAACGTGCGAGAGATGGTTTGTGCGGTTCAGAAGTGGTGATTTTGACAAGGAAGACAAATATCGCCCAGGCCAGACAAAAAAGTTTGAAGATCAAGAATTGATGGCATTACCCCATGGAGATTATTGTCAAACTCAACAAGAGTTGGCGAATTCATTGGGAACTACTCCAGTAGCAATTTCAAAACATTTGCGAGCAGCTGGATTCCTCCAAAAGCAGGGAAATTGAAAATTGGTGGAACCAAAAGGGTCATATCTATTATGACCTGCTTAAATCTGGCCAGACCATCACAGGACCCAGTACCGAACACTACTTATTCATTTGTAGAGAGAATTGGTAGAAAAATGCCCAGAATATGTGACATGAATCTGTAATATTCCATCATGACAAAGCTCGGCCACATATTGCAATATCTGTTAAAAACTGTTTAGGAATAAGAGGCTGAGACTATTTAGATTGTCCAGATTGTGCCCGTCTTTCTGGGATACTCTTCACTTTGCAACAGAGTATCCGAAATTGGCTTGATTCGTTCTTGGCCTCAAAAGATATACAATTCTTTTGGATCGGGGTCCATATGTTGGCAGAAAGGTGGGAAAAGGTCATAGCTAACAATCATCAATACTTTAAATACATTTATTTTTCAAAATAAAGCTAAAAATTAAAAAAAAATCACGCAATAAAAAAAAATTTTTCAAAAAAATTTAAAAATATTTTTTAAAAAAAAATTCTGAATTTTGTTTAAACAAAAATATTTTTAAGTATAATTTGGTGAAGGTTATATAAGATTCGGCACAGCCGAATAGACATACATAGCTCTCTTACTTGTTTTTGTTTGAAATTGCCGCCTTTCTAACAAATACTATGGAAACGTTACCGGGGCCATACGCATTCCTTGGACTATTCTGGAACCAGTTCTTCAATCAATGATTTCTGCATGAAATTATCACCCTCGGAACTAGTTCTATGGAAGCGAACAGTTTAGAACGGTTCTAGCAGTAGTTTTTCCACCAATATTTTCCGGGAAGCAGTTAAGGAAATTTTTAAAATACTGGCTAATTTTAATTCTAATTTATTGAATTGAGGTCAGATTTAAAATATTTGTATTTGTTTTGTATTTCCAATATTTCGCTAGTCCCCAGTTAATTTCTCCTGAAGACGCCACACAATGAAGTAGCGAACGAAATCATGTAAATAAAAAACAAATCAAAATTTTGTAAATCTGACGTGGGCTCAATAAATGTGGATTAAAATTTATAAAAACATGATGTAATAGAGTTATATTCAGCTTTGCCGAATCTTATATACCCTTTACCAAATTATACTTTTATATTTTTAGGTAAACAAAATTATTTTTTTTTCAAAATAGTTTTTCATATTTTTTTTTAAAAAAAAAATTTTTTAATTTTTTTTTATTTTTAAAAAAATAGTTTTAGTTTTTAAAATTTTTGAAAAAAGATTTATGAACAAAACATTTTTTTGGTGAAAAAAAATTAGGGTTAAACAATTTTTTTTCCTGATTTTGACCTTTTTATACCCCACCATAGTGGGGAGGGTATAATGCTTTATGCAGATGTTTGTAACCCCCAAAAATATTAGTCTAACACCCACCTTAAAGTATATCGACTTAGAATCACTTTCTGAATCGATTAAACGATATCCGTCTGGCTGTCCATGTAAACCTTGTGCGCAGAGGTCGCAATTTTGAAGATATTTCGATAAAATTTGGTACACATTATTTTTTCGGCCCAAGGGCCAAGTCTAATGAAACTGGCGGAAATCGGTCCATTATTTCACCTATCCCCCATACAAATGTCCTTCCGAAATTGGACTTTATCGGTCATAAATGTTTAATTTATATATGTAACTCCACAAATTCCACTCCAAATAAGTTTTATATATACAAAATTCGTGTCACCAAATTTTGTTAAGATCGGTCCATAATTGGTCATAGCTCCCATAAAGACCCGCTTCCGAAAATCACTTTAACGTGCTTAAATCGCGTAAAAATGTTCGTATACACACAAAATTCAACATAGTTAACTTTAATATAGACATAAATCGTGTGATCGGTCCATAATTGGTCATAGCTCCCATATAAGGCTCACTTCCGAAAATCACTCAAAAATAAAAATTATTGAAATTTTAAAATAAAAATGTTTTTGCTCTTTTACATACTGTAGGGTATTATATGGTCGAGCTTGACCGACCATACTTTCTTACTGGTTTCTTTTTGACATTGTAGGTCCAACTACCTTATATACATCGTTGCAATGGACTTTGAAAAATCTATTATTAGATATCCATATTGTCTATATTAATGACTTAGTAATTCAGATATAGATATAGAAAAAATAGGACTACATCTCAGCCATTTGTGGGCCGCTTTTCTCGATTTTAAATAGTAACCGAGCCGGGAGAATTCCCGATATATTTATTGATGTATCAATCATATGTGTAAGTTATTTGGGAGCTACGGAAAGTTGATTTCAACATACTGACGGACAGGCGGACATGGCTATATCGACTTCGCTATCTATAACGATCCAGAATATATGTATATACTTTGTGGGGTCGCAAATGAAAAATGTAGAAATTACAAACGGAATGACAAACTTATATATAGAATAAAGAATAAATTAGTCTGAAAATACAAATTTAACATGTCTACAGGATATTCAACAATATTAAGGTCCTGTCATTATTTACATGGTTGCGGCAACCATAATATTTTACAGTAAATATTCAAATGATTGCAGCAATCATATATGTATATGATTGTAGTAACAAAGTACATATATGTTTGTGCCAAACATTTGTATGTTGAAGGATTATACCATATAATGATGTAATGATTCATCATGAACATGATTCATCACGAATATATACTTAATTAATACAATCATACATGTATATTATTGCTGTTAAAATTATTGCTGTGATTATGTACAACTATATTTTTTTTCTGGGTGTAGAAGTCTAGTTTTTAATTGAATTATTTTTTAATTTGACGAGTAATTTAGAAGTTAAATGCATATTTAAAAATTAATAATGATTGATAACACACGTCAACAGCAAAAAAGGCTACACTGGTTACTTAAGTACAAAAATGGTAAAATTTTTAAATTGTATGGATAGATTTTTTTTTTAATTTTTTTTTTAAATTGTGAATTTTTTTAGATGCTTCTCCACATACTTTATGATAACTTGAAAAGTGTTAGTCGGATATTATTGAAGTAAACTTAGAAAAGTTCAAATTTACATAACCTTTAATCTGTTTATGTATTGCGTTTTAATCGGCTCAGTAGTTTCGGAGCTATAATAACAAATTGAAGCAAAAAATATATTTTTCACGTGAAAATAGCAAATTTTTGTGTTTTAAAAAACACATGAAAAATCGAAAACGGCAGAAATTGTTCAGGTTAATTACTTTGTCGCAAAGCCGCGTATAGTAGATAACGAAGATAAAAATCGATTGATTCTTTTCGAATTTATTCACAATTAAGTGAATTCGCTCATTTACCCAAAATTTAACTTTTTTGTTTGATATACATAAAATTGAGTAGTTAGTGTTCTTCTTTCGATTAATTGAATGTTGAAAACATTTTCCCCATGCTATGTACAAATTTTCACTTATATATTGCGTTTTAATCGGCTCAGTAGTTTCGAAGTTATAATAACAAATTGAAGCAAAAAATATATTTTTTATGTAAAAATATCCAATTTTTTTGTTTTAAAAAAATCATGAAAAATTGAAAACGGCAGAAATTGTTTAGATTTATTGCTTTATCAAAAAGCCACTGTAATAGGAATAAAATACGATATCGGTCATAAAAATCGATGGATTATTTTCGAATTTATTCACAATTAAGTGAATTCGGTTATTTTCAGAAAATTGTGTGTGCGTTCTAGCGTGTACATTATAACTATAACAATATCAGTAAGCGGAGGAAACATTTAAAATCATTTAAAAACCTATCTTTTCATTATTGAGTCAAGGTCTTTTTAATTTATCTATGTGATTCTACAAATATATGTTTAAATCTGTACAACACTAAGATCTGCTATTCTGTTTCTGTTTCTATTTCTTATTATTATTATTAAATTTGTGTTTATTGAGATGTTTTGTTTTTTGAAAAAAAGATATATCTGCATAATTACACACTGGTATTCCAATAAATTGTATTGTTTGTTATACATATAAGTAGAAAATGAAGTACTTAAACCAATTTTTTAAATTATTATGGTCATTTAGGTTTGGTTTTCATTTAATTTGCGATGTTTTACATGGTCCTTCATTATACTTACCAACATACGTTGGTTGGTTGGTTCGTTCGTTCTACATTTTCTCATTTTCTTTAGCTTAAACGTATGCAGGAAAGAAAGAAGAAAAAAAAGAGAAAGTATGGTGAAAGTGAGTGTATGTATGTGATGTGATGCTTTGATATAAATTTCAAGTAAAAAATGTAAAAATAATTGAGAAACACTCAAGAAATTTATGCTTCATTAAATTCATTTACGTTTTACTCGTACTACCTACCACCACCAAACCACATTTACATATAAACATACTAACCTATTAAAGACCCGGCAGATTTATAGTTATCTATTTTTAATATTAAACTAGCTATTTAACTACTGCTCATTATTGCTAGTTTCTGTCTTAATGTCTCAAATTTTAAAAATATTGCAATTGATACCCTTTTCCCAATAAAATCACTAGTTCATGTAAAAGATACAACAACAATTTTTTTTTTAATTTATATAAATTTACTTTAAACTCATAAACAAAATACAACAAAAAGCTAAGCAACATTAACAATGTTAAAAAATGGTTTTCTTAAAAAACATAAATTTTTTGTTAAGGTTGTCTCCTGTTGTGGTCCATAACTTAAATTCTGTTTAAGCGATTTTGCTGAATTTCAATACCAAGCTACCTAGGATATTAGTAAATAATATAGCTGAATCTTATTAATACCGGTTTTGTATTTACGATGTGAGCGTGATTTACACACAGTTTGCTAACGCTTAACTCGGTCCAAGACCGGCAGGGTACTACTAATATATATGTATGTGTATGAAACTGTGTATTTGTATTGAATAGTATATTGTCCTCAACATCTCTAACGAAAAAAAACTATATAAATAGAGTATGAGCTCTCAAGCAGGCAACCACAAAGAGTTATTTTATTGGAAGAATTCTTAATTTTTTTTTCTTCTTTCTAGCAAATACTTACACACACTTACATACACTTCAACACATTCCTACCTACATACATACATGTTTGTATTGTCATTTGTATGTGTATTTATATACTTGTATAAAATTTCATACCTATATTAACAAACGAAACAAGGACTTTTCCTTTTTCCCTCATAATACTTGTTTGCTTTTTACTGACGACTTTGTCGTGCTGTCGTTAGCAGCCAAAGAAGAACAAGGGGAAATTCTATCAAGCGTATGCAAGAAAGTATTGCCAGTATGCAGATGCCAACAAGACGTATTTAAAACATTCATGCTAAAAGTATAATTCCACATTGTGATTAAACATTTTACACACAGGGGAAATACAAGAAATATTTAAATACCCAAACATACTACATACTCGTATTTATGTAAATGTACAGAATGTAATGCCGTACGTACGGATAGATGTGTGTAATTCATGTGCGGTATTTCTTTGTTTTGGCGTAATTGTAAAAATAGTTGATTTTTATGAGAAATAACTTCCATATGAATGGAAGTATTAATAATGTAAATATTTTGTACCTTTAATGCTTTAAAAATGTTGGTGAATTAAATGTAGATTGAATACATTCGACAGTTTTATTTGGGAAAGTATTAAATCGAGGAAAAAGTGGTAGTTATTTTCAACTTAAATGCAAATTTGGGAAATGTTGCAGCTCTCCATTGAAAAAAATTGATATTCTAGTTTTAAGTCTATGAAAGATTGTTGTCATATTTCTTTCAAATGAATAATTTACAGTTTTGCTTTCATTTTATAAGGTTATATCAGATGAATTGTACACTATTAAGTTCAATCAAGCCTATTTTTGTTTGTGATTTTTTCACAAATCACAAACGTTATGATAGGGTCATAACGTTTGTGATTTCCACATTTTTCATTTAGCATCTCATATCTCTAACTATTCAGAATATATATACTATACTTTATGCTATATCTTAAAAAAACACCACCCTAATGTATCCATAATTAAGCCTGAACTGGGAAATAAATTACAATATTCATGAGTTCATGTACCATAAATATTCTCTATATAAGTAAGTATTAATCAAATTTGATTAAGTTCAAACAGTTCGAATAATTGCAACTAAAAATATTGACAAATACATAAACATTTTACTCATTTGCATAAACAATTTATATTTAGCTAGACAAATTATTGTATTGTATAATTCCACGCCCCATTAATAAGACATTGTCAGTTTCGTGTACTAAAGAATAATGTCTTTATGCGCACATAGTTAGTAGGAACATGTTATTGTACATAATTATTAATTTGCACATATTAATCAAATTCTGGCAATGGCTACAGTATTTGTTTACTGCATTGGAACTTATGAAATAATAAGAAAGGAAATTATGGTGGATTAAAACATTCAAATTGTATTATCATTCTTGAATATAATATTGTGGATTTATGTTTTACACTTGGAAATAATAATCTTGTTTAAAATAAAGTGTAAACATTCTTAATTGTTTTGAAATTTTAAGGGGTTATATGTCTCTGTGTGTGTAAATCACACTCAGGTCCTTAATACAAATCCAAACTTAATGAAATTTACCTAAAATGTATATCATTGTTCTAAAACGATTGGTATTGGAAATCATCAAAATCGGTTCAATAGAAAAAAATATATGAACCAAAATGTGAGACAACCTAGAAAAAACTATATATCGTTACCTTAGTATTGAAAGGCAATAACTCGTGTTTTTTTAAAGTCAAGATTTTTTGGCTAAATATGATATATGAGCGGACTATTTATCGAAATAAACGAAAATTTGGGCTTACAAAAAAAAAACGAGTTAGGGCCTTTCTATATTAAGCTAACGATATATAGAATAACTAACTGAATAACTAAAATTACCGTTTATTCCGAATTCGGCAGATTTAGAATGGCAGTCACTGTTTGTTATATTAGTAAAAGGAATTAATTCAATTTCGTTTTTATTGTTTTCTCCATACACGCAGAGAAAAAATATAATTGGGCATGGTTACTGTAACCATTTAAATAGTGTTACAAGATTTTTAACAATATTATAGTCACAGTAACTATTTACATGATTGTGGTAACCATAATATGGTTAATTTATGATTCACATGATTGTATCAACCACATATATATGGTTACAGTAAACAAATATATGTTTGTGACAACCATTCATATGATGAATAATTTTATCATAATATGTTGTTCTCAGATTATGATAAGCCTTAAGCCGAGAGCAACATAATATGATAAGTCCTTCATCATATGAATGGTTGTCACAAACATATATTTGTTTACTGTAACCATATATATGGTTGCTACAATCATGTGAATCTTAAATTAACCATATTATGGTTACCACAATCATATAAATGGTTACTGTGACCATGATATAGTTAAAAAACTTGTAACAATATTGAAATGGTTACAGTAACCATGCCCAACTATATTTTTTCTCTGCGTGTACTTTTTAGAAACACAAGTCTTCCAAAAAAAAATCTATAAAATTTTTTGCACTTAAGGTCATTGGGTTAAATTTGACCTGGAGCTAAAATCTTAAATTTTTGTTACACACAATTAAGTTAAATGTTTTTAGAGCTTTAGTAGCTCTAACATATATCCGTCTCTTTTCATCATACTTGCTGAACATAATATTTGTATGAAAACTGGGATTCCCCTTGTAAATACCAAAGCTATTGTTTTCTTAAGATATTCGGGTCAAATTTTACACATTTTGAAATTAAAATTGAGAGTTTTCTAAAATTAGTGGTTGATATTTTACGACTTTTATTTAATTTCAAAAGTCAACAATTACGTTAGGTTTAAAAAAATGGACAAAATATATATAATATAATATAGATCGCTTGTGACATATTTCTGAATATAAAAAGTCTTCTGAAATAATTGGAGTATTTTTTTTTAAAGTTTTTTGGATTTTGAATATTTTTTTAAAGATTTTAATGCACTAAAACCATAAAAACACACTTTTAGAAAAAACCGGCTATTCGAGGAGAAAAATCCGGTTTCTACGATATTCGAAATGCGTGGCCTAATTCATGGATTTTTGCCATGGAACCTGCACATTTGTGTACCCTATTTTGTTTTTAATAACTTATATGTAATTTTGAAGGATAGATATCTGTCATTTATTCCCACTTAGTTATTGAATATTATAATATGTTTTTAACTTCCAAAAATATTTGTCTAACACCCCACAGTGGGGCAGAATCGAAATTAAAACTCCGTCCTTCAAAAATATTGCACTTTTTCATACTAAAATTTTTTTATAAATTTTCTTAATATTTTATTCAACACAAATCATTGGTTCTGACTCAGTCACATTAAGAAAATTTATACAAATTCTTTAGTATGAAAAAGTGCAATATTTTTTATACCAAAATATTCTCCACAAAGAAACTTTATAGAAAAACATAAAATTGTTATATGTTCTTAAATAAAGTTGTTTTTTAATAAAAAAAGAGTTATGTCACTTTTTTGTCCAAAAAACAGCAAAAATATACTATTTTTTGAATTTTTAAATGTAAAATCTGTTATTTTTGGATTCGTAATTGATATTGCTCTGAATTCTTTTATATGTTGTTGGTAATTTAGTTGTCTAATTAACAAAAAAAATTTGAGTCCATTCGGTCCAAAAGTGCGCCCTATATTTTTAAAAAAGCGGACCAAGGTATGGCAAAATTTTAAAATTTCAATTTTGAAATGCCTATAACTAGGAAATTATAGATAAATAGCACACGCAAGCACCGGATGGGAAACAAAAAAATGGCACGTGTTTAAAATGTTTACATGTCGAAGGTACCCTACTTTGAGTCCCCATAGCGCCGCTCCTGGATTATTTGTAGGGCTCATTTTAATAACTTAAACTCGAATACTCCTTGGCTACGCCCAATTCAATTTTATCCCGATCTTATTTTTATTTCGATCAAAATAAGTTCCATGTATACGGAATTCATGTCACATAGTTTTATGATAATCGGTCCATAATTATTCATAGGTCCCATATAAGGCCTGCTTCCAAAAATCACATTAACGAGCATAAATCTCTTAAAAATATTGGTTTCCACATAAAATTCAACAAAAATAACTTTCATATAGACATAAATCGCACGACCTAATAGGTCCATAATTAGTCATAGCTCCCATATAAGGCCAACATCCGAAAATCATTCACGAAAATAAATTACTGAAATTTTAAAAGAAAAATATTTTTGCTCATTTATGGAGCAGTGTAGGGTATTATATGGTCGGGCTTGACCGTCCAAACTTTCTTACTTGTTTTGCTTTGAAAATTTTGAATTTTGTGATAATGAAGCGTCATATGCGGAAAGTTTTGCTTTACTTCTTTACTTCTTTAATTTAAAAATTTCAATTTTATTCGAATTTACATCCAGAACTGCTGTGTTGTTTTCTTACGGTGTTTTTTTTTACTGATACATTCTCATCATTCGCCACATTTTTGAGTGTTGAATGAGTTTCCTCTCTATAACTAGAGGGAGTTATGAATAAAATTCATAAATTATTATTTATTTTTTTTGTTGGATGAGACTAATTTGTCATATTGCCTCATATTTCCTAATCCATTCAGACAAATCAGACCAACTAGTGTGTGTAACAACACAAATTCGCATTTGTAAAGCTAGCTAGTAAGAAAACAAATAATTTGCTTCTTTTTTTGTTGTTTGGTTTGTTTGTGTGTTTCAGAATAAATTGCTTTATTTTGAGTTGTAAAGACCGACAAATCAGTCAATCAGCAGTTACCGCAAACACAATACAGCAACGCGCTGTCAGTCCCCACCAGGCAGACGACCAAAATACCGCATTCACCAGCAAATTCTTTGACTGATGGAATGTTAAGAAATGTTAAACATGTTTGGGCCGTTGGCAATTATGATGAATATTTGTAGTCATCGTAAGCTAAACCTACCATACATTTAAATGGAAAGGAATTTAATATGAAATTGGAGATAAATGTAATGTGGAGTGGGTTGGTGTCTCTGCTTGACTGTGAGTTCTCAATTATTTTGCCTTAATAATTTGTAATGGAGGTAGTTATGAAGGGATATTTAGTTTTTTTCATTTGTACATATTTTATTTCGTGGCTTCCGTTTTTTCACTCCTTTTGTTTAATAATTTCGAGATGATTTATATTTATTTCCTGTTGGCTTCTGCTCTATTTAACGTGTTAGCAAGAATAGAATTTTGGTTTTTTGGGGGGTAATTTTTTTTGGGAAAAGGATTTTAGCTTGTTACTTTAAGGTTTAAATAATGAAATAATTTTATTTTACTTTGTTTAAACTAGAAATTATAATTGAAATTTAAGGAAACCAGAAAAATGTTAATGTTTGAATTACAAGGGAATTTACAACAAACTGGTTTGAAGTGACAGCAAAAAAACATGAAACATTAAAGACACTTTAAAGTGAGCAATTTAATTCAGTTTCATTTCAAGGAGTTTATGTTGCTTGGCATTCTAAATAAGCAGCGAGATGTTACGTGTGTAACACGCTATAAAGTGTAAACATTTTGGATTATTATGAAATTCTAGGTAAATGTAGCTATTTCTGGAGGGACAGTGTGTGTAAATCACATTCACGTGCAAAATACACAACCGAGAGTAATGAGATTCAACTAAAGTATTCATCATTATTATAGGCAGTTTGCTATTGAAAATCAGCAAAATCAGTTTAATAGAAAGAAAAGTTATGTACCAAAATGTGAGACAACCTAAACCATGGTTAAGAGAATTATTATTTTTTTTTCTGGATTACTATTTAATTTACATATACAATATGGATATCTAATTATAGATATTTCAAAGACCTTTCCAACGACGTTTATAACGACATAGAAATTTGGATCGACAAGGCTTAAAATCGGGATTTTTTATACCCTACACCACCATAGTGGGGAAGGTATAATGCGTTTGTGCAGATGTTTGTAACGCCCAAAAATATTGGTCTAACAACCACTTTAAAGTATACCGATCGACTTAGAATCACTTTCTGAGTCGATTAAACGATGTCCGTCTGACTGGCTGGTTGTCTGTCCATGTAAACAGGTCGCTAAGTACAGGTCGCAATTTTGAAGATATTTCGATAAAATTTGGTGTATGTAGTTTTTTCGGCCCAAGGACCAAGCCTATTGAAACTGGCTGAAATCGGTCCATTATTTCACCTAGCCCCCAAACAAATGTCCTTCCGAAATTGGACTTTATCGGTCACAATTGTTTAATTTTTATATGTATCTCAACGAATTTCGCTCCAAATAAGTTTTGTATATACAAAATTCATATTGGTTACGATCAGTCCATAATTAGTCATAGCTTCCATATAGACCCGCTTCCAAAAATCACTTTAACGTGCATAAATCTCTTAAAATTTTTGGTATCCACACAAAATTACTTTTATATAGACATAAATCACACGACCTAATTTAATGGTGATCGGTCCATAATTGGTCATAGTTCCCATATAAGGCCCACTTCCGAAAATCACTCACGAATAAAATTATTGAAATTTTAAAAGAAAAATGTTTTTGTTCATTTACTTAGTGTAGGGTATTATATGGTCGGGGTTGAACGACCACACTTTTTTACTTTTTTTTGGGAAAATTTCCATTTACATTTTTATTATTTAAAAGTTTGGTACCTTCAAACTTGTAATTTGTGGAGAGTTATAATAATTTCTTCAGCTATTACTCTCAATATGTCTTCATTTTAGACACAAAAACTACATTTTTTTCTTGTGTCTTTCCATAAATAAAAAACACTTAATCACTTAAGTTATATTTCCCATAATCCTTTCTGTAGCTTAATTATTTTACCATAAATCAAACATTTACTAGAAGAGGAGTAGAAAACAAGAAATTGGCTTGTAGCTATTTTCTCACCTGACACATTTAGACATAAATATTTCCGCTTTAGATGTAAAAAGGATGTATTTTACAAAAAAAACTTAATAATAAAAAACACAAAATACTTAAAGACAATTCTATTGAAATACAATTTCTTTGATTTATGAGTTGAATGAACGTTAGTGCAGATTTATGCTAAAGTAAGTCGTTGGATTTGTATGATTTTAAAATTGTATTTTAAGCTTTTCTATCCCTGAGGTCATGACACGACATGTTTGGTTTTCATTTCTTTCAAGCCAATATTTTTGTGTGAAAATTGTGGCCAAAAAGTATGAAGAGAGAGAGTTAGCAACAAATGTTTTCTTAATAGAAATATATAAATAGGAATACATAAGCAGTAAAAGTATGGCAGGAATTGCATGAAAATAGTTCCGCATTAAGGAACTTTTAGTTACCCAGCAAGCTACTAGCCGGCTTTTAAGGGGTGAATTTATCACGAGGGTTAATTGACACCTTCTGCAGAACTATTTACTAGGGAAATTGCTAGTCATGTATAACTCTTTCGTATATTACATTAATTTCAGTTTTGTTTGATTTTGTTGTTACCTATTTAATATAGATATTGAACTAGCGATTTTCCTGGCAACAGGTAATGCAGAGGAATCATATCTAATACTGTTCATAGTACAATTTATTATAGGCAATATAGCCTATAATAAATTTACAATTGCAACCTTTAAAACTGCAGGTTTTTTAATAATATTTTCGCTTAAAACAAGTCATACTAAGTCACTTTATGTACTTTGGAGTGACAGTTTTTTTTTGGTTCTTAACAAAAATGCAGTCAACTCTTCATATTACGTTACTGTTATATGTCAATTCAACAAATTTGTTTAACTTTGTCAAATATGTTTTACATTTTCATAAAACAGTTGAGTTGTAACAAAAATGTTACTATTACTAAGGGAACATTTCAACAACTCAAAAATAAGCTATTTTCTATTTCAATGAAATTTAATGTAAATATTATAAGAGTTTAACAAATCTTTTGGTTTGTTAAATTGAATTAAAGACAGAAATGTAACCATAATCGAATTGCTTTATATTAATAGCGTGGCACTTATTTTGCATGTTTTCGATTTTCTAATTATTTTATTTATACCAGTTTTTTCACAATCATAAAATATTTGTGTAATATAATTGTTTTATACTATTATTACCTAATATCTTAGCTTTCATTTGGTGAAAGATTTTCAAAAATATCTTAAAAATGTCCAAAGTTATGGGCAATTTTCCAACATAACACCTGAATTAATATTAATCATACGCCTGAGTTTGAAAAAAAGTTAAAAGTGATTTAAAATGCTAAACAACTGAAAACTGTTATATCTTAAAACAAAATTATATTGAAATCAGAGATGCCAAACGGGGAATCCCGTTTCCGAAAATCCCGGGGTTTTCGGGATTTTCCAAATCCCGTTTTTCATAAATAAATAGGGGAAATTGTAATTTTTGTGTGTCTTTTTCATGCATTTTGACATTCTACGTGCTCGAATATCACAAAGTGATGTTCAGCAAAGTTGTTAAACTCAACTCCTGCTACAATATAGTTAATAAAGGAAAACGGTATTTTTGGTTTTCCTTGAGTGGGGCTCTAGAAAATCAATTCTTCATCTTTTTTTTTTGTAAGTTGCCTTACAAAACTCAATTTAAATCCTCTTCAAATGAAATAGATTTTATCTCAGATGAGGAGCTCGAACAAAATGAAAATATTTCAATTGCAAAAAGGCTAAAAGATAAAAGATAAGGTACTGTTTTTACCAGTATGTACATTATGCTGGATCGATTTGTATGGACGATCAAAAAGTAAAAAATCGTATAGCAGAAACGCAATATACGGAAAATTCTAAGAAAGTTTCCCCAAGAAATCATAGGTTGAAAATCAAATCCTATCTTGCGCATTTCGTCTTTTATCCAATAAAAAAACTATTGCTATTATAAATACAAAAATACTGAAATATCATTGGATAAAAGACGAAATGCGCAAGATAGGATTTGATTTTCGACCTATGGTTTCTTGGGGAAAATTTCTTAGAATTTTCTGTAGAATGCGTTTCTGCTATACGATTTTTCGTGAAAAAAATCGACCCACCCTAATGTACATACTTTATTGTTATTTCTTCTTACATACATAATGTACTCATGCAAGTATTTTATGCGTTTTAGTGTCTAATATAAATTAATTGCTAAATAAAAAAATTTCTTTCAATTGTAAAGACATAATTATGTACGTTTCTTTCTTATAATTTTCGGGATTTTAGATTTCCCGAAAATCCCGAAACCCCGGGTCGGGATTTCGGGATTCTTTACCAAATCCCGAACCCCGGGATTTTCAAAAATCAGTCCCGATTAGCATCTCTAATTGAAATAGACATGATAAGCACGAGTATATAAAACAAATGTATGGAAAAAAGAAATTGCAAAAACATTTCAAAATTTTCAAAAATATTTTTTTTTTTATTTTTTTTAACATTTCTATCATAACATGATTGTGTTCCACTATATATTGATTCCAAATCAATCATAATATAATGATCGAGCACAATCATATTATGATTTAGCCAAACCATAATAAAATTCCAGCTCAATCATAATATTATTATTTTTAAAAATATTAGCTGTGCTTCACGGTTTATTAAGGATGGTTTTATTATTTTCGGAAATATTATTCAGAAATGAAAATGCGAAAATTGACAGCAATACAAATCTTGTCTGAATTTTGGGAAACTCTTTACTTTAATTTTAAAATTAAGAAATTCTACTGAAAATTATGGTTAAATTGTACAAGTTTCAAGCCTGAATGCCCTAAATAAAACTGTGAAAGCCTTAATTTTTGTATGTTAAATTTTAAGGCTACTTAATTTTAAGTTTAAAATCTGGCAAATAAAAAGAACAACATGTAAAGAAAAAAAAATATGTTTATAAATCATCTCTGACAGTGGTTACAGGCTCGTAGATAAGAAATGAAGTAGAAAACTCAAGTTTTTTTCAACAAACAATGTTGTTTGAATATAAAAGAAAAATTTTAAGTAGAAATTGATTTAAGTAGAAATGAGAAAATGTTTGATATGTGAGCTAGTATAAGACTTTGTAAAAGTGAAAGACTATTAATCACATTTGTGTGTGAACAAACATGATTTATAGGCTGTCTGGCCATTTTACTCCAGCACCTGTCTTGTTTGTTTACTAAAATGGATTTTAAATCTTTTTTTGAATTACTTAAAGGGAATTTAATTCTAAAGCCTTTCACCACACATCTTTAAAATCTAATAATGAAGGCTATTTCAAACTTATAATTCAAACGCATTGAGTTATTTAATCCTCTTTCCTTCAAAATAAAAAATATGATTATTGTTGTTTAATTTTCCATGTTAAGTGTTTGAACAAATATTTGCATCTGCTCTTAACTGTCACAATATTTACAAAACTTTTATTAAGTGAGCATTAACGAACACAACCGAATCAAACATAAATGAACACTATTTAACTCAAATGAACTGGTTCATAAGAAGAGAGTAAATATACCCACAAAAACAGCAACAAGAGAGTAATAGTTTCAAACAAAACTTACAGCAAACAAACATCCATAAGTGCACAACTATTTTTTTTTAAAAAATGGAAAAAATATATATGTAATTATAAATGTATGTAGTAAAGTATAGTAAATGTACACTCTATTTACAACACTACTGTGTTTGCTTATTTGGTTCGCAACTTAAGTGTTTTGTAGAGGGTTTTTCCTTGGTTCATAAGGGTTTGCGGCTTTTGATAAGCAATAAAATCCAGACATTTGATCATGGACTATTTGAAGAATTAATGCATATTTAATAACGTTAAAACTTCTACACAAAAATTAGAGAACTAAAATAAACCAACTAAAGAACTGAAACTAAAACTAAAACACTAAAAGCATACTCACCCGTACTTAAACACACTTAAATGTTAGCCAAGCAGACAGTAAAGAAAAAACCCCAAAAGTATAGATTGCATAAAATCTCCATAAGAAAGAAATATTTAGAAAGAATAGGGAAAACTAAATATAAATTATTTACTAGATGTTGGTTTTTGATTACAATAAACATTGCCAAAAAACAGGGTGTAAATAATATTTTGAATGCCAAAAAATTTGTATAAATAAAAATTGGATTAAAATTTACAATTAAAATTATAAATTTTTATATTATTTATTTAATTTTTCTCTAAAATTATTTCACAGTATTAAAGCTTAATAGCTTTCATATGATAAAAACTTTTTAAAAATATTGCAAATATTTTGGTATATATAGAGAATTAAGCAAGATAACCTCTGAATTAATATTAATCATACGTCTGAGATCAATAAAACTGTAAAAGTGATTTATAATAAACATAAAGGGCATTATATTCAGGTTTTTTAACAAAAATATATAAAAGTACTGATTTACCATGAAATTGAAATAATAGGATGTATTTAAACCAATAAAAATTTAATATTTAAACATTAAATATAAATTTTTTAAAAATTTCTTAAGTTTATGTATTACATTATTCAACTCAGTTAAATTAAATTATTTCATAACTTGTTGTTGTAACAGATTAAACTATAATCTGGGGGTTCTGCATCAAGGTCAAGGCCTTGTCTTCCTAAGGCAAAACTGTCTTAGGAAGACACTTTTCTATAGGAAAACTGTCTTAGGAAGACACTTTTCTATAGGAAAACTGTCTTAGGAAGACACTTTTCTATAGGAAAACTGTCTTAGGAAGACACTTTTCTATAGGAAAACTGTCTTAGGAAGACACTTTTCTATAGGAAAACTGTCTTAGGAAGACACTTTTCTATAGGAAAACTGTCTTAGGAAGACACTTTTCTATAGGAAAACTGTCTTAGGAAGACACTTTTCTATAGGAAAACTGTCTTAGGAAGACACTTTTCTATAGGAAAACTGTCTTAGGAAGACACTTTTCTATAGGAAAACTGTCTTAGGAAGACACTTTTCTATAGGAAAACTGTCTTAGGAAGACACTTTTCTATAGGAAAACTGTCTTAGGAAGACACTTTTCTATAGGAAAACTGTCTTAGGAAGACACTTTTCTATAGAAAAACTGTCTTAGGAAGACACTTTTCTATAGGAAAACTGTCTTAGGAAGACACTTTTCTATAGGAAAACTGTCTTAGGAAGACACTTTTCTATAGGAAAACTGTCTTAGGAAGACACTTTTCTATATGAAAACTGTCTTAGGAAGACACTTTTCTATATGAAAACTGTCTTAGGAAGACACTTTTCTATATGAAAACTGTCTTAGGAAGACACTTTTCTATATGAAAACTGTCTTAGGAAGACACTTTTCTATAGGAAAACTGTCTTAGGAAGACACTTTTCTATAGGAAAACTGTCTTAGGAAGACACTTTTCTATAGGAAAACTGTCTTAGGAAGACACTTTTCTATAGGAAAACTGTCTTAGGAAGACACTTTTCTATAGGAAAACTGTCTTAGGAAGACACTTTTCTATAGGAAAACTGTCTTAGGAAGACACTTTTCTATAGGAAAACTGTCTTAGGAAGACACTTTTCTATAGGAAAACTGTCTTAGGAAGACACTTTTCTATAGGAAAACTGTCTTAGGAAGACACTTTTCTATAGGAAAACTGTCTTAGGAAGACACTTTTCTATAGGAAAACTGTCTTAGGAAGACACTTTTCTATAGGAAAACTGTCTTAGGAAGACACTTTTCTATAGGAAAACTGTCTTAGGAAGACACTTTTCTATAGGAAAACTGTCTTAGGAAGACACTTTTCTATAGGAAAACTGTCTTAGGAAGACACTTTTCTATATATGAAAACTGTCTTGGGAAGACACTTTTCTATATATGAAAACTGTCTTCGGAAGACACTTTTCTATAGGAAAACTGTCTTAGGAAGACACTTTTCTATATATGAAAACTGTCTTGGGAAGACACTTTTCTATATATGAAAACTGTCTTGGGAAGACACTTTTCTATATATGAAAACTGTCTTGGGAAGACACTTTTCTATATATGAAAACTGTCTTGGGAAGACACTTTTCTATATATGAAAACTGTCTTGGGAAGACACTTTTCTATATATGAAAACTGTCTTGGGAAGACACTTTTCTATATATGAAAACTGTCTTGGGAAGACACTTTTCTATATATGAAAACTGTCTTGGGAAGACACTTTTCTATATATGAAAACTGTCTTGGGAAGACACTTTTCTATATATGAAAACTGTCTTGGGAAGACACTTTTCTATATATGAAAACTGTCTTGGGAAGACACTTTTCTATATATATGAAAACTGTCTTGGGAAGACACTTTTCTATATATGAAAACTGTTTTGGGAAGACACTTTTCTATATGAAAACTGTCTTAGGAAGACACTTTTCTATAAGAAAACTATTCTATTATTATGTTTGGATTCTATGGCAAAATTTTATTAAAAAAAAACAAATTTAAAAAATTTTGAAAAAATCAATCTTAAAATTTTTACAAATTTACCAGAAATTGTGTTTCATTTCTGATTAAAATTTGTTCTTAGTATTATAAGTTGTTATCTTAGCTTTTATTTGGCCAAAGATTTTTTAAAATATCTTAAAAATTTTACAACTTATAAGCAATTTTTCTAGTTAACCTCCCAATTAATATTAATCATACGCCAGAGGTATAAACTATTTTAAAAATGATTTTTAAACCAAATGAGCTAATTTTTATATATGTTTTTATGAGTTATTTTCCCACATAATGAGATGAAAGGTATTTAAGATTCGGTTTAGCTTAAAATAAAGTAGTTTATTTGATATTATGTTTAATAAAAAACTGCAATTAGTTAGCATAAAGCAATACAATATTGTAAACATAAAAAGGTATCTATAAAATATATTTTAAATAAGCGGAGTTTTTGCTGAAAATATTAAATTACATATGAAAAACTATGTAATTATATACCACAATACACACATTTCCGATTAAATTTTAAAATAATTATAAATAGTTGCTAAAAAAATAAATACAAATTGAAGTCAAGGGCTATTTTTTTTATTTAACACAATATTTTGCAGGAAATTCAATATGAGTTAATAGCTTTTTTGTATATTTATTATAGAAATTAAGAAAAAAAAACTATAGATAAAAGTATGTTATTGGTTTTTATTAAAAATGCTATTAAAAAGTTAATGTTTTTATCACCCTGTATGTGGTATTTCTAGAGAAAATCTAAAAAAGAAAAAGTTGGTCAATTTAAGTCATCATTTTGTGTGGGGTGTAAAGAAGACAAGGAAGACATTAATCAAGACTCATTAGAGTGAAAAAGAAACTGAAAAAGAACACCATCTAGACAATACAAAAGAAATTTCATACTAAGCAAAATAGAAAATAAAATACAACAATAAAATATAGTTCTTACATACTATATACAAAAATATTACAGTGGATGGCTAGTAAAATGGAAAAGTTTTAATAGAAATATATAAATAAAATAAAGAGAATATGATTCTTAAAAGCTCAACTACTTAGTTATGTTTGAAAACAGTCTTGAAATTATTTTGTGCATGGGAGTAATTCAATTTTGCATTCTAGTAATACCAACTTGTACTTTACTGTGAATTCAAAACCTACACACTTCTACATTAGAAAAAAGAACAAAAAAAAAGAGTGAAACATTAGTCGAACACTTTCCTTTCATAAAAATTCTTATGTTTAACTTTAGTTTATGTTTCGTTGTATTTCTTTCATAACCATAAAAGTCTGTATCCAACTTTTAAAATTCTAGACAAATTTTGTTTTGCATTGTTTAAAGAAAAATAAATAATATTTAAGGGAATTTATCATCTATACTATTTTCTCTAAATTAATTTCTTTTTAAATGTGTATTTAAAGAACTATTTCTTTCTTCTGTTTCTAGGTAAGTTCATCATTGTGAAGTAGTTGACTTTGAAGGTATTGTATTGTTTTTAAAATTAATTTTAAAACATATTAAGATTAAACAGCAGCAAGTTTTTTAAACTGATGTTATAAATTAATATCTCAGTTCTCATTTGCTGAAACATTTTCAAAAATATATTTAAAACTTTTGAAGTTTGTACAGTTTTCATAGATAACATCTGAATTAATATTAATCATATGCCTCAGATGAATACAACATTTTAATTGATTTATAAACTAAAATAGAAACTAAAATATTAAAGATTTTCAAAAGAAATTACATAAAACATTAATTCGGAATTAAATAAGCTTGATATCTGGTTTTTTTGACACAATTTATAGGTAAAAAATAAATTAGAAAAAAATAAAAAAATAGAATTTATTCTTTTTACAAATTTTTAAACTTTTATGCAACACATCTCATTAAAATTAATTCATTATATTATAAGCTGGCATCTTGGTTTACTGTATGGATAATATTCCTTCACAACCTCTAAATTAATATTAATCATACGCCTGATATGAATACGATATTTAAAGTGAATTATAAACCAAAATAACTTGAAATAGTTCAAGTTTGAAAAAGTAATTAAATAAAACATTAATTTGTAATTAAATAAGCTTGTTGTCTTCTTTTTTATAAACAAAATATGTAAACCTTTATACTTCATATCTCAATATAATTAATTCATTGTTTTATAGCTTGACATCTTGGCTTACTATTGCTGAAAATTTTTCAAAAATATCTTAATAATTTAGCATGTTATGGTCAGTTTTCCTTCACAACCTCTGAATTAATATTAATCATACGCCAGAGATCAATTCAACACCAAAATAGCTTGAAAATGTTCAGGTTTGAAAACGAATTTACATAAAACACTAATTTTGAATTAAATAAGCTTATTGTCTTGTTTTTAAGACACAATTTATAGGTAAAAATAAGTTAGAACAAAGAATTTAAAAAATCAAGAAAATGCAATTTTATCTTTTTAGAAATTTGTAAATTTGTATACATCACATCTCATTAAAATTGATTCACATTAAAGTGGTGATAGATTTTCCGATTTTTTTCAAATAATTTACAGTTTATGGATAATATTTCTTCACAACCTACCTCTAAATTAATATTAATCAAACGCCTGAGATGAATTCGAGATTTAAAGTGAATTATAAACCAAAATAGCTTGAAATAGTTAAAGTTTGAAAAAGTAATTACATAAAACACTAATTTGGAATTAAATAAGCTTGTTGTCTTCTTTTTATAAACAATTTATAGATAAAAAATAAATTTGGAACAAAATTTAAAATTTAAAAAATCCAATTTAACATTTTTAAAAATTTGTAAACTTTTATATTTCATATATCAATATAAATAATTCATTGCTTTATAGCTTGACATCTTGGTTTACGGTTGCTGAAAAGTTTTCAAAAATATCTTAATAATTTAGCATGTTATGGTCAGTTTTCCTTCACAACCTCTGAATTAATATTAATCATACGCCAGAGATGAATTCAACACTTAAAGTGAGTTATAATCCAAAATAGCTTAAAAAGGTTCAGGTTTGAAAATGAATTTACATAAAACACTAATTTGGAATTAAATAAATTTGTTGTCTTGTTTTTAAGACACAATTTATAGGTAAAAAATACGTTAGAACAAAGAATTTAAAAAATCAAGAAAATGCTATTTAAACTTTTTACAAATTTGTAAACTTTTATACATCACATCTCATTAAAATTGATTCACATTAAAGTGGTGATAGATTTTCCGATTTTTTTCAAATAATTTTACAGTTTATGGATAATATTCCTTCACAACCTACCTCTAAATTAATATTAATCATACGCCTGAGATGAATTCGATATTTAAATTGAATTATATACCAAAATAGCTTGAAATAGTTCAAGTTTGAAGATGTGATTAAATAAAACACAAATTTGGAATTAAATAAGCTTGTTATCTTCTTTTTTATAAACAATTTATAGGTAAAAAATAAATTTGGAACAATATAATTAATTCATTGTTTTATAGCATGACATCTTGGCTTACTATTGCTGAAAAGTTTTCAAAAATATCTTAATAATTTAGCATGTTATGGACAGTTTTCCTTCACAACCTCCGAATTAATATTAATCATACGCCTGAGATGAATAAAACATTTAAAGTGATTTATAAACGAAAATAGCTTGAAAAGGTTTAGGTTTGAAAACGAATTTACATAAAACACTAATTTAAAATTAAATAAGCTTGTTGTCTCGTTTCTAAGACGTAATTTATAGTAAAAAAATAAATTAGAAAAAAATTTTAAATTTAAATAAAAATCTAATTTAAGATTTTTACAAAATTCTAAACATTTGTACTTCATATCTCATTAAAATTGTTTCATTGTTTATAAGCTTTATATCTTGGCTAACTGATGCTAAAAAGTTTTCAAAATTATCTTATTAATTTAGCATGTTATGGTAAGTTTTCCTTCACAACCTTTGAATTAATATTAATCATACGTCTGAGATGAATTCAAAATTATAAGTGATTTATAAACGAAAACAGCTTGATCATGTTTTTTTTTGTAACCAAGTTCTGTAACATTACTAAATTGCAATTTAAATAAGCTCATTGTCTTGGTTTTCAAAATAAATTGCAACGTAAAAATTCGGAATTTCAAAACATAAAATTTCAACTTTTTTCATCTCATTACAAAACTCATTACAATTGTTTTATCGTGTTATAAGTTGACATCTTAGCTTTTATTTGCTGAAAGATTTTCTGAAATATCTTAAAAATTTAACATGTTATAAGGAATTTTCCTTCATAACTTCTGAATTAATATAAATCATACGCCTTAGATGAATATTACACTTAAAGTTAGTTCCGTAACGTATATAAAAAAAATCTAATCTTCTAACAAAATTTTCAATTGAAGAAAATGAAGACAAATATTCTTATTAAATGAATTTACTTAAAATGCAATTTTATATAGCAAATAGTCATTCAAAACATTTTTTTCATTAATAAAAAAAGTTTTTATTTTATTTATTTGTTTAGTTCTCATACTCGTTATTGGCAGATATCTATGTATGAACTTGTAGTAACAAAAGCAGAACAACAATAAAAAAAATGCAAAACACGTCTTAATAGACTTACAGCCAGATCTTCATAAATTATATTTAATAACTAAAATATGCATACACGCATACATAATTACATATGTATTTCATTGCGTGCTTGTATTTGTCTCTAGTTTAACCACCGACATGTGTCGCCCCTTTAGAATATTTAGCAAGTTTTTTTTTTTTAATAAATATAAAAAATACTTACTCGTAGGAATAAAAAATGTTATAAGAAATAACAATAATAACAATATTAAATAAACACCTAAGACTATTGTTTATTATTTACAATGCTGTTGTTGTATTGCACGAGTATTTATGTAAAACATTTCCGCACTCAAATACTCAAACCCATAAAACCAGCAACCGCAGACAGACACAAAACACCTGTACATGTTCAAATACTTCTATGTACGTACACAAACAAATGTTATTTAAACAGATTTTTATTAAAAACACATACATACAACAACATAAACAACAATTTTATTTCAATATTCTTACATATGCACGTAGTACATGAATGTTTGTTGGGGTGAAATGTGTTGTTCGTCCAACAGCAGTGTGTTCCTATGGCGTATAATAGACAGCTGCTGAATTGTATGGAGGCTTTTTTTTAAATTATATCATAGCTTAATATCTTGGCTTTCAGTTTGTGTATGAGTTTTAAAAATATCTTAAATATTTTAAAAGTTATTGACAATTTTCCTAGATAACCTTATAATTAATATTAATCATACGCCTTAGGGTCAACAAAATTTTTAAATTGATTTATACACAAAAATTGCTAGGAAACTCTAGGAATTTAAAATGGAAATATATAAAAGTACTTAATAGGAATTGAAATAAGCTTGATGGGTTTGGTGTTGGTGAAATTTTTATTAAAAATTTTAAATTATAAAAAAAATTTTAAATTAAAAAAATTTATTTCACTGAAAAAGAAAATTATCCAAAATCTAAAAATTAATTTCTTTAACAAATTCCTGATTTTAAGTAAAAATTCACTGAAAAAGAAAATTATTCAAAATTTAAAAATTTTCAAAAAATTTTATTTCTATTTTTTAAAATTTTCAAACTATTATATTTAATTTCTCATTCAAATAATTTTATAATGTTAGAAAGTAAAATCTTAGCTTTTATTTGATGAAAGACGTTTGAAAATATCTTTAAAACTTCTTAAGTTATGGACAGTTTTCCTAGATAACATCTAAATTAATATTAATCATAAGCCTAAGGTCAACAAATTTTTTAAATTGCTTTATTAAAAAAAATTGCTAGGAAAATATAAGAATTTAAAATGTATTTCATAGGAATTGAAATAAGCATGATGAGCTTGGTTTTATTGCAATTTTTATTAAAAATTTTAAATTTTAACTTAAAAAATTTATAAATATAATATCTTATTTATTTAACAAATTTTTTATTTTTTTTCAAACGATTTTTTTTAAATAATTTAAATATTTTACAGGTTATATTCTGTATTTATTCATAATCTCTGAATTAAGATTAATCATACGAATGTGATCACTTTTAGCATTATAAAAGCGATTAATTGTTAAAATTACCAGAAAAAAGTTAGGTTTTAAAATTGTTATATATAAAAGTACTAATTTGTAATCTAATTTAAAAATCTGAGCTTGATTTTAAGTTGAAATTGCACTGAAGAAGCAAATTACCAAAAATTTTATAATTTTCAAAAAAATTTATTGCTACTTTTTAAAATTTTCAAACTATTATATTTAATTTCTCATTCAAATAATTTTATAATGTTAGAAAGTAAAATCTTAGCTTTTATTTGATGAAAGGTGTTTGAAAATATCTTTAAAACTTCTTAAGTTATGGGCAGTTTTTCTAGATAACATCGGAATTAATATTAATCATACGTCTGAAATGAATTCAAAATTTAAAGAGAATTTTAAACCAAAATAGCTTGAAAAAGTTCAGGTTTGAAAACGAATTTACATAAAATTCTAATTTGGCATTAAATAATCATGATTTTGTTTGAAGTTATTTATAAAATAATCTATAATTCTACTAATTTGAAATTTAAGTTGACAGGCTTAATTCCATGGCAAAGTTATGCTAAAAAGGTAAATTACAAAAAAAATTCATAAAATCAAATTTCTAAAGACTTGTATTTTATTTCTCATTTAATTGTTTTCATTATGTTTTAACACAAATATCGTTACAATGCCTTTTAACTAATATTAATCATATGCAAGAAGTCAAGCCAATTGTAAAAGTTATATACAAGCGAAAATAAGTGGAAAAAAAATTTTGATTACAAAACGTATGATAGTTGTTATGAGAAATTGGGTTATGTAGAAAGTCTTGCTATTAAAAAAAATTTAAAATTAAAAAAAAAAATATAAATTTTCACACTAATAATAATATTATAGCCAGAGATGTTAGCTTTCATTTGCTGAGACATTTTCAAAAATATCTTGTAAATATCACAAGTTATGGATAATTCCCTTTAAACAATTCTTAATTAATATTAATCATACGCCTCAAGTAAAGAATATTTTTAAAAGTGATCTGA
Source organism: Calliphora vicina (assembly GCF_958450345.1). Lineage (NCBI taxonomy): Eukaryota > Metazoa > Arthropoda > Insecta > Diptera > Calliphoridae > Calliphora > Calliphora vicina. The sequence continues at coordinate 9,749,428 of NC_088781.1, forward strand.
TAGCGAATAAAACTGGGAAAAAGTAAGGTATTCTTGATATTTCAAAAATGAATTATAAAAATTTAATTTCTATTTCTTACAAAATTAAATTTGTAAACTGTTTTATTTTATTTCTAATTTAAATTAATTAATAATGTTTTAATTGGATTTGTTAGCTTTTATATGGTAAACGATTTTCAAAAATGTATTCATCAATTCTGAACTAAAAACAATATTTTCAAAGTGATTTAAAAACAATTATAAGAAGTTTTATTTTAATATTGAAATATCTATGAAATTGCAGAAAAATTTTAAATTTTCAAATAACGAAATTTCAAATTTCTTGCAAATTTTCAAACTGTTGTATTTTATATTCTTTAAAATTGTTTGCTAATCGTATAAACTGTCTTGTTAGCTTTTATTTCGTGAAAGATTTCACAAAAAATCTCTTAAATTTCACAAGTTATGAGCCATTTTGCTCGAATACCTATTAATTAACATTAATCATACGCCTGCGTCCAACTTAAATTTAAAATGGATTTACAAATCAAAATTGCTGTGGAAAAGTTTGGTTTTAACCCTTTAATGCATATTGTTGCCAATTGTCTACAATCCAGTTCCACTTAATTTTAGACGAATATAAGCTTGATACTAATTCAGATTATAATTCAGAAAAATCAAATGGAGTACGAAAAGTTCCAGCTAACTATATTCTAAATCAAACTAAAGCTAAATGAAATATAATAAATAAAAATTAACTAAATATTTGATACTTTATAGAAAAATAAAAGTAAAAATCATGCATTTAAGGGTTAAAGCGAAATTACATTGTAAAACTATCTTTCAAAGGCTAAATTGTTAATTTATTTAATTTAAAATAAATGAATTTTAAAAAAAATAAAATTTCAACTTTTTACACATTTGTAAACTGTGATATTTAATTTATTTTTTAAATTGTTTCATATTGTTATAATTTGACTTGTAAGTTTTCATTTGTTTTAAAAATAGCATCTAAAATTTCGCAATTTATGGACAATTTCCGTTTAAAACTTCTTAATGCCCAATGCTATGTTATATTTAAAAAAGGTTTTGCAAAAAATAGCTGTGAAAAACGAATTTATTTGTACTAATAATAAGCATTATCTTAAAGTGTAATAATGTTTAAAAATTAATTTCCCAAAAAATTTTAAATTTTCAAAAAATAAAAGTTCACTTTTTTTTTGCAAATTTTTAAACAATGTTATTTCATTTCTCATTTACATTTTTTAATAATTTTATAAAATAACTTCTTAGGTTTTAATTTTTAAAAGATTTTTTAAAATAGCTTTAACATTGCTTACGTAGTGAATAATTTTCCTAAATAACCTCGCAATTAATATTAATCATACGCCAGAGGTGAAATATTTTAAAAACGATTTTTAAACAAGAATTCATAAGCAAAAATTATGTTTAAAAACGGATAGATATAAAAGAACTAAATTGGAATTAAAAAAGGGAAGTAAAGTTTAAATAGTATTAAGAAATAAATAAAAAACAAGTAAGAGAGCTATATTCGGCTGTGCCGAATCTTATATACCCTTCACCAAATTATACTTTAAAATAATTTTTTTTAAATATTTTTTTTTTTCAAAATTTTTTTTTTCGATATTGTTTTTTATTTTTTTTTAAAAAAAGTTTTTTTAAAATTTATTTTAAAATTTTTTTTTGGAAAAAAAATTTATTACAAAAAAAATTTTTTGATGAAAAAAAAATTCGGGTCAAAAAATATTTTTCCCGTTTTTGATAAACAGGGTTTTTTCCTCTATCTTTTTTCCCCTAAGCTGTATCAATTTATTTAAATTTGCAAGTATCTAATTATAAACAGGCCTGTATTTGCTGCAATACTTATTTTAAGTTAAACCTCAAGCTTTGTAAATATAAAAATTGTAACAATATTTTTAAGTGTACTGATGATAGAAAAATAAATAAAAAAAAAAAAAAAAAAAAGGTCCAACTTACTATAGCCTTATCTACATCGTTGCAATGGACTTTGAAATATTTATCATTAGATATCCATATTGTCTATATTAATGACTTAGTAATCCAGATATAGATCAAAAATAGGTCAAAAATCGAAGTTGCCAGGTTTTTTGCTCATATCTACGTTATTTATGGACCGATTTTGCTGATTTTAAATAGCAAACTTCTCGAAAGCATGTCTGACAGAATTATTGAAGATTTGGAACCCGAAGATATCTGGGGTCTTCAGAAAATTGATTTCAACAGACAGACAGACGGACATGGCTTAATCGACTCAGCTATCTATAAGGATCCAGAATATATATACTTTATAGGGTCGGAAATGAAAAATGTAGAAGGTGAAGGGTATAATTATCAAAGTGTAGTTAAAAAATTCACAATTATTTTTTTGGGAGCCATCTAATACAATCGTATTAGTTTTAAAAATATTTACATGAGTATTTGTTGTCTTTTTTTAAATTATTTATTTTCTTTTTCCATTGCCGAGGCTAAATTGAAAAATACTTTTAAAGCAATAGACAAGTTTTTATTTTAGTTTGTATTTTTTCTATTTTGTAATGTAAGAAGTCTCTTTTAAACTGTAGTCCAGCCTAGTATTTACTCTATTTATTAACACATACCCATTTTGTTTGTTAAAAACCTATAATTCCCTCAAATTCCTCAAAGACGTTTCAATTTCCTTTCATACGCAAGTGTGTGCTTGAGTATTTTTTCCATAATGCTTAAAGATTTGTGTGTACGTGGGTTTAAACACCTTTTATGCGATTCTTACGTGCTTGTGGTAAAGCAACAATTTTGTGACATCTTTTTACCAGGAAGAATGTACGAAAATTTGATAAAATGAAAATGAATCTCAAACTAACAAGAAACCTACTTGGCACATACAAAAATCATAGATTAAAAATTTCAATTAGAAAAAACTCTAGCATATCTATGAAGTCATGTCTTATAAATTAGACTTTTCATAAAATGACTAGAATAATTAAGTGAAATTTAAAGCCAGAAAAGAAAATCAATTTTCTCTCCATAAATGTGTATAAAACAACAAAAAAAAAAACAACTCAAACCAATTTCTGTTTGTGAATAAAACATTTGAAAAACTTCACTTCAATAGCAATTATTAATTCCATAAATTCTAATAATGGTCGAAAAAGCTTCTCCCACCTATATACAATTCTGGGAGTTTGATAACTTTTGCTGTTTGTTTGTTTGTCTGTCTGTTTGTTTGTTTCTTAGCATTTTGGTTTAAGTAATAAAATAAATTTCTTTTAGCAACTTTATGGTGTTTTTAATGTTTTAAATGTAATTTAAAAGTTTTATAACTAAAACAAAGTATGTAAGTGTATTGTTTACTGTGTGTGTTTTAACATTTTTTTTTTAGTTATGAACAAATAATTTAAGATAGAAATCTTAAATTTATTGTATTTGAAATTGTATATTATTGTTATTTTTACATTTTGTAAATTAAAAATTTACAGAGAGGTCATTTTGTGTACAAGATTTTGTGGATGTTCCCTGGGGCAACACTTTGTTATTTTTGTTGTTTTCTGTGTAAATTTAAATAAGGAAACCAAACAGGTAAAGAAAATAAATCTGCTCACACTTGCTTACATTTAAATTAAAATTTTAACATGTGGTGTTGTTCTCATGTTCTGAAAATATACTTTCATTTGGTTGTATTGTATCTTGTTTAATATTCGGTACCAAGAGGAGCAACATATTCAATGTCGTCTCTCATGTATCATAAATTTTAAATATATGTTTACTGTTACTTGCGTCATTTATGAGGACATGTGTATTTTTTTTTAAAAAAAATTGTGTCATTCTTCTTTAGATACCTTCATATGGTTTAAATATTTTAAGAAATAGACGTGATCACTATAAAATTGCTTTTATACATACTATGTACCTTAAAAAACACAACTTCAACAAAATTATATAAATGTTTTTTAGAGATTAACATGGGTACTTTATGAATATTTCTTGCGTAGTAACAGATTTTTTCTAGAGAAATATTTTTATACTATTAGAAATCTTGTGTATATTCTGTATATACTATTATGAAATAGTTTTTTAGTGATCAAATTGTGAGTGCTTTTTAATTTTTAAATAGAAAAACATTCTGTATAACAGTATTTCAAGAGAAAAATTTGTATATAATAGTTTTTTTCTAGATAAAATATTGTGTATAATAGTTTTATCAAGAGAAAAATGATGTATAATACTTTTTCAAGAGAAAATATTGTGTATAACAGTTTTTTTTGAGAAAAATTGTGTATTAGAGTTTTTCTCTAGAGAAAAATATGTGTATAACAGTTTCTACAAGTGTATAACACTTTTTTCAAGGTAAAATATTGTGTATAACAGTTTTTTTTAGAGAACAATTCTTTATAAAAGTTTTTTCTAGAGAAAAATTTGTGTATAACAGTTTTATCAAGAGAAAAATTGTGTATAACAGTTTTTTTTTAATAATAAAATTGTGCATAACATTTTTTACTAAAAAAAAATTAGTATGTATAACAGTTTTTTTAGAAATAAAATAACGGTTATATTTAGAGAATAAGTTTTTATTAGAGAAAAAATGTAGTGTAACATTTATTAGTGATTTGTTATACAGTTTTTTCAAGAGAAAAAATTGTATATAAATGTTTTTTCGAGAAAAAAAATTGTGTATAACAGTTTTTTTCTAGATAAAATATTGTGTATAACAGTTTTATCAAGATAAAAATAAGTATAACACTTTTCCAGAGAAAATATTGTGTATAACAGTTTTTTTTATAGAAAAATAGTTTATAAGAGTTTTTCCAGAGAAAAATGTATGTATAACAGTTTTTTTTTAGATAAAATTGTGTATAACAGTTTTTACAGGAAAAAAATTGTGTATAAAATTGTTTATATGATTTTTTTCAAGATAAAAAATTGTGTATAACAGTTTTATTAAGAGAAAAAGTAGTGTATAACAGTTTTTTTTAAGAGAAAAATTGTTTAAAAGAGTTTTATCTAGAGAAAATATTGTTTATAATGGTTTTTTTAGAGAAAACCTTGTAATCTTGTACATTTATCAAAATTATTAAATTTGTTACATTTTCTATAGAAAATTTGGTACATTTTCTATAGAAAATCTTGTTTATTTTCTATAGAAAATCTTGTTTATTTTCTATAGAAAATCTTGTTTATTTTCTATAGAAAATCTTGTTTATTTTCTATAGAAAATCTTGTTTATTTTCTATAGAAAATCTTGTTTATTTTCTATAGAAAATCTTGTTTATTTTCTATAGAAAATCTTGTTTATTTTCTATAGAAAATCTTGTTTATTTTCTATAGAAAATCTTGTTTATTTTCTATAGAAAATCTTGTTTATTTTCTATAGAAAATCTTGTTTATTTTCTATAGAAAATCTTGTTTATTTTCTATAGAAAATCTTGTTTATTTTCTATAGAAAATCTTGTTTATTTTCTATAGAAAATCTTGTTTATTTTCTATAGAAAATCTTGTTTATTTTCTATAGGAAATCTTGTTTATTTTCTATAGAAAATCTTGTTTATTTTCTATAGAAAATCTTGTTTATTTTCTATAGAAAATCTTGTTTATTTTCTATAGAAAATCTTGTTTATTTTCTATAGAAAATCTTGTTTATTTTCTATAGAAAATCTTGTTTATTTTCTATAGAAAATCTTGTTTATTTTCTATAGAAAATCTTGTTTATTTTCTATAGAAAATCTTGTTTATTTTCTATAGAAAATCTTGTTTATTTTCTATAGAAAATCTTGTTTATTTTCTATAGAAAATCTTGTTTATTTTCTATAGAAAATCTTGTTTATTTTCTATAGAAAATCTTGTTTATTTTCTATAGAAAATCTTGTTTATTTTCTATAGAAAATCTTGTTTATTTTCTATAGAAAATCTTGTTTATTTTCTATAGAAAATCTTGTTTATTTTCTATAGAAAATCTTGTTTATTTTCTATAGAAAATCTTGTTTATTTTCTATAGAAAATCTTGTTTATTTTCTATAGAAAATCTTGTTTATTTTCTATAGAAAATCTTGTTTATTTTCTATAGAAAATCTTGTTTATTTTCTATAGAAAATCTTGTTTATTTTCTATAGAAAATCTTGTTTATTTTCTATAGAAAATCTTGTTTACAAAATTTTGTCTATTTTCTATGCAATATTTTCTATACAAAATTTTGTCTATTTTCTATACAAAATTTTGTCTATTTTCTATACAAAATTTTGTCTATTTTCTATACAAAATTTTATCTATTTTCTATAGAAACGTTTTTCTATTTTCAATACAAAATCTTGTCTATTTTCTATAGAAAATATTGTGTATAACAGTGCTTTCTGTAGAAAATCTTTTGTATAACAGTTGTTCCTATAGTAAATCAAGTGTATATCGGAAAATCTTGTGTATAACAATACATTTTGTGCATTTTCTGTATAGCAGTTTCAAGTGTTGTCTTTTCTTTGTATACCTCGCGTATACTTGCCATACATGCAAGGTCATGTCTAAATTGGCACGTACTGTCATTTAAAATGTCACTTCTTTATTTTAGTTTTTCATTTGAGGTTTTCTTTTGCCTTCCATTTTGCTTTTGTGCACTAATGTCATCACGTGTTGTTTGTAATGTAAGTAAATGTCTTAATTAACTTAAAAGGGGTCCATAAACCAATGACAAGAGAAACATTACTTTGAATGCTCTGCTATAAAACACAGTAAAACCATTGATGTTAATGGCTTCTTATAATATTTAAGTAAGAGAGGGATTTAATTAACACCCTCCTCTTACCACTCCCCTCTTAAGTAAACAATATGAAATTTATAATGACTTGTAGGGGGTTTAAATGAAAAACAATTATGTATTTTTAGAGGATAATAAGTGAAATGAATAAGAAAAAAATTGCTGCTTATTATTAATAATGTTTGGCCAAATGATTATTCTCAATTGCTGTGTGTATATATATATGAGTATATTTTTCATGAATTGTTTATTTTTGTAAGACTTGTTTTGCTCGTTTTTTGTAAAATTTAATAATTTTAATTGTTTGTTATTTTATTTTTATTTTATTTTGCTTTTTTTGGTAGATACCCCCCAAGGCGTATAAGTAATTTTAATTAAATATAAATGTAAATATTATGGTTAACCAGCAAAGAAACAGCACAATCACAAGAAGAAAAACAAGAAGTAGAGAGGAAGAGAGAGAAAGAGAGAGGAGAATTGAAAAGAGAAACCAAAGAAATTGTCTAAATTGTTACAGTTAAATATGCATTCGTACGTAAGTATGTACGTACGTAGTTAGTTTTGTAAAGTGAATGTGCGAGTCGAAATGGAAATGAAACCTTGGCATACAAAATTCTTTTAATTTCATATGTAAACATTATTTGAATTTACTTTTACACAAGCAAAACGTTTCCACATAGGCAGGGCTACGGAAATGTTTTCTTACACTCAATGGAATTGTATTAAAGGCAGGCTATACATGTATATTTTGTAGAGCTGACTATTGTTAATCAAATCTTAAAAGTCAGTTTTGAAATTTTCTGAAAATGCTTTAAATAACTGTAATAGTGTGTTATTGAATGATAAGATGTTGTGTTTTTTCTTTAGTGCTTTTAATTGAATTTCACCAAGTGTTGTCATATATACAATAACAAACAACTAAATACGGCGTACTAATGCGATTCTAACGGTTCGTAAGTACATGAACAACACTTGTATCACAACATGTTTCTCAAATTATTCCAAATGTAATCGCAAACTCTTATTGTAAAATACGGCAAGAAAACGACTGGAAAAAAAGAAAATCTTTAAATAAAAGGCTTATGGAGCATGAATAATTTTCTTAAAATATTAATATTTTTGTAATTTTTTGCTTAAGATAAAACAATTCCGCAAAACAACCTCGTTTAAATAATTTCAAATGTTCTATTTACAAAACAACCTCTCAAAAACGAGAAAGACAAAAATGATTAAGAAATTATCACAGCTCAAGCATAATTTGTCTAGATTAAGTAATTTAAAAAAAGAAATATTAAATTTAATAAAGTTTTTAAATAAATATTTTTGGATATTTTTAAATACTTTGAATAACAAAGCGAATAAATAGTACACTAAACTATTTTTTCCTTTTTAGGGCTGGTTTAAACAACCACAGGAATAAGACATAACAAAGGCACTCGAAAATGTCTTTATCTTAAACATGTCCATTAGGATGGCTCTTATTTTCTACACGGTTTTTGTTTTTAATAACTTCTGTCATTTATTCTCCAAAATGTCGAATTTTGTGTCAACAAAACGTCATAGCGGAAGTTTTGCTTTACTTCTTTAATTTGAAAAAAAAAATTACGCTGAAGCACACCTATTGCTCAAATAAGCTTATGGTGAATGTGTTTCATCGGTTTCAATGTGCGAGAAATGGTTTGTGCTCTTCAGAGGTGGTGACTTCGACATGGAAGACAAATATCGCCTAGGCAAGCCAAAACAGTTTGAAGACCAAGAATTGCAGGTATTACTCCATGAAGATTGTTGTAAAATTCAACAAGAGCTTGCAAAATCATTGGCAGCTACTCAAGCATCATTTTCAAAACGTTTGCGAATAGCAGGATTCATCCAAAAGCAGGGCAATTTGGTACCATACGAATTGATGCCGAGGGACCTTGAAAGACAATTTTGCTTGCCGGAAATGATTCTTAAACGCTATAAATGAAAATCATTTTTGCACCGAATCATTACTTTCGATGGAAATGGATGCAGCTGTCCAAAACCTTAGTCTCGTACAGCTCACTTGGGTCCAATAATCGTTCCCTTTGTGATACCTGAAAAGAGAATGAAAACAGAAAGAAAGAAAAGGGAAATAGAAGTTAAAGTAAAGGGAAATCTATAGATTGAGATACAGTGAAATTTGTAGGAGTATAGTGTAGATAAAATGAGAGGAGAAGGAGGAGAGAGGTTAAGAATTCAAAGAATTCGAATAACGCATACCATCATGGGATGGTTGCTGTATCCCTAAGAGGTACAATTTGCATGTCCGGTCTTATCAACCATCTGCTTTCCCTGATAAAGGCATCTATGCATCTTAGTTCCTTCACAGATAACCCGGAGAGGGTACTAAAGGATCGCTCACCTAAAAGCCTGGCATGTTGATTACCCAGTGCCGGGCAGTTACAGTTACATTTCGACAACTTTTTTTTTTTTTTAAATAAAGAGAAGTAACACTCAGGCAATTAATATATTTGCCTATATATATTTGTGTTACTTTCTTTGGAAAGTGGATAGAATGTAGAAGAAAAGGTGGTGAAAGAAGGAGAAAAGCTTTTAATTGACAACTCTACAATTGCTCGTTATGTTTGTTATTAGTGAAGGTTGCAGCGCCCCTGGTGTTCGTAATATGCATCATGTATCATTTCCTTGCAGGTTGACAACGGGATTCCACAGAGGAAGTCTATTTCGTCGTCCGACATCAAGGCTCCTCTTCCCGCATTACGATAACGAGTAAAGCTCGATCTACAAGTTGAATCGACGTCAAAGCCAAATATCCATGGTGATATGGTAGTTCATTATATTTGGTGGGAGCAAAATTGTCTTATCTATTATGAGCCGCTGAAATCTGGCCAAACCATCACAGGGAACCTGTACCATACGCAACTGATTCGTATGAAGCGAGCATTGGCCAAAAAACGTCCAGAATATGCGGCCGGACATGAAACCGTAATATTCATGACAACGCACAGAGGGATGGCTTCATACATTTTTTGGCAAAAATTATAAGGAGTGGTCGTAGAGCGCTGAAATTGGCACCGATAATTATATGGACCAAACTAAGAAAAAAGTAAAATTTTATAAAAATCGACCACGCCCACTGCGCATACAGTCCAAATCGACTTTTTCGCATAAAATTGTTTCTATTCAAGTAAAAGTCTAGAAATTTGGTACGTATACAAAAGAAGAACGCATGTCGAGTTTCAATAAAATCGGTCACGCCCACCGCCCACGAAACCCATACATAGATAAGAAATTTTTTGATATTTCGTTTATTGTTCGACAAAAAATTTTAAGTTTTCATCCTGTTCCGAAAACATCCGAAAACTATTTTTTTTTAATCGAAACAAGACACTCCCAACTTTCATTTTATTAAAAAAAGAGCTCGGGGGAAAGAGGGGCTACATTTTTTTTCCATGGAAAATCAAAAATAAAATAATTTTTGGAGACTTATATATTTGGGCATATCTTCTTAATGGTTTATGATATCCCCATAATTTTTTGTTTTTATTTATGGAGAAATGTTATATTTTTCAATTATGTTAAAGGTGAATGGTATTATTAGGAAAATTCTACATATATAAACCACTGAATTGCGTGAAAATATACAATATAACATTTCATCTTTAAGCATTTCTCTACAACACTGCATCATTTGGTTTTTGAAATTGAGTGTTTGAAAAATTGACTTTTCGACACCAAAAACCCTCTGTGCAACGCTCGGCCACATGTTGCAATAGCTGTTAAAAAGTATTTAGAATGAAGTATTTGGAAAGATTTTCCTTACCTGCCTTTTAGTCCAGACCGTCCTCCATCCGACTACTATTTGTTTCGATCAATGCAGAACGCTCTCTCTGGGATACGCTTCACTTCAGAACAGAGTATCCGTTCTTGGCCTCAAAAGATGAGCAATTCTTTTGGATTCCAAATCCATATGTTGCCAGAAAGATGGGAAAATGCCATAGCTAAGAATGGCCATTAATTTAAATAAATTTATATTGTACAAATGATACAAAATAAAAGCTAAACCTTTAAAAAAATCCCGAATTTTTATAACCTCGATTTTTGGCCTATTTTGGATCTATATTTGGATTACTAAGTCATTAATATAGACAGTATGAATATCTAATGATAGATATTTCAAAGTCCATTGCAACGATGTATATAAGGCTATAGTAAATTGGACCTACAATGGGTAAAAATCGGGAAAATTATTTCTTAACCCAAATTTTTTTTTACAAAAAATTTAAAAAAAAAAATGAAAAAAGATCTTTTTTTAAATTTTGAAAAAAAAAATTTAAAATTTTTTTTAAATTTTGGTTACCTAAAAATTTTTAAAAAAATATGATTTTTTTTTTTAAATTTTGAAAGAAATTTTTTTTCAAATTTTTATTACTTAAAAATATTTAAAATCTGTATTTGAAAGTATAATTTATATCTTACTAGTTGACCGCCCCGGCTTCGCCCGGTAGCTTTTACTAATGTAAGTTCTTCAAGTTTCTCCAACCCACATACACCTGCCAGCAAATTTATTTGCAAATAAAATATGTATATTTGTACTGCATACTTTAGGGAGCTTTTTATTACAATTGACTGGACTCAAAAAAAAATCCGAGTTTTACCCGGAATTTCTGATTTTTTTTTCTTTACAAACCATCTCCTGAAAATTTCGAATCGAATAAAAAAAAATCAGCCAAATCGCTCCAGCTGTTCTCACGTGATGCCATTACATACATGGACCATTTCATTTTTATATATGGGGGATTTCATGTCAAGTGAACCAACTTTTGAAATCGATGTCTTCCGATCGGGATGAAATTTGCACCAAGGTTAGCTCTATTGGATAGTAACTCAGACACAATTTTTCAACAACATCGGTCGAGAACTCTCTGAGTTATAGGGGGTAAAATTTTGACAATTTGGTCAAACAGGGGTTTTTTCTTATCCATGTAACTTATTACCTATCGTTCTTAGCAAAATGTGTTCCAAATAGTATAGATAGCTATTTCTTCGATCTTTCGAAAAAAAATATTTAAAAAAAAAAATAAAAAATTTTTAATATTTTTTTTCCGAAATCAAAAACTTTTTTGACTTTTTTTTAAAATACGCTATTTTTTTTTATTTTTTTTTTTTTCTTAAAATAAAGTTTAGATATTTTCCTTGAACACCTACTTGGTCGCTTAGTGGGATGCGAGTGGGATATCTATCAAAATAAATATTTTGTAACTCAAAACATAAAATTTTTGACTTTTTTTGCAAAATCAAAAACTTTGTTGACTTTTTTTTTTCAAAATGGACCCTTTTTTAATCTTTTTTTTTAGGTCAAACAAAAGCTTAGATATTATCCTTGAAGACCCTTTTGGTCGCTTAGTGGGATGCGAGTGGGATATCTATCAAAATAAATATTTTTTAACTCAAGACTTACAATTTTTGACTTTTTTTTTTGCAAATACGATTTTTTTTCCAAATGGGCCCTTTTTTTAAAATTTTTTTTGTAGTCAAAAGAAAGCTTAGGTCCATTCCTTTAAGATATTTTTAGTCCCTTAGTGGGATGCGAGTAGGATATCTATCAAAATAAATATTTTGTAACGCAAGACATACAATTTTTTAATTTTTTTTTGCAAAATCAAAATTTTTTTCCAATATGGGCCCTTTTTTAATTTTTTTTTTTGCTCAAAAGAAAGCCTAGGTCCATTCCTTTAAGATATTTTTAGTCCCTTAGTGGGATGCGAGTGGGATATCTATCAAAATAAATATTTTGTAACGCAAGACATACAATTTTTTAATTTTTTTTTGCAAAATCGAAATTTTTTTCCAATATGGGACTTTTTTTTAAAAATTTTTTTTGCTCAAAAGAAAGCTTAGGTCTTTTCCTTTAAGACCTATTTTGTCACTTAGGAAGATGTGAGTAGGATATCTATTAAAATAAAAATGTTGTAACTCAAGACATTCAATTATTGACTTTTTTTTTGCAAATTCGAATTTTTTTTCAAAATGGGCCCTTTTTTAAAAATTTTTTTTTAGTCAAAAGATTCCTTTAAGATATTTTAGGTCCCTTAGTGGGATACGAGTGGGATATCTATCAAAATAAATATTTTGTAACTCAAGATATACAATTTTTGATTTTTTGGCAAAATCAAAAACTTTTTTGACTTTTTTTTAAAATGGGCCCTTTTTGTAATTTTTTTTTTGCTATAAAGAAAGCTTAGGCCTATTCCTTTAAGATGGTTTTGATCGCTTAGTGGGATGCGAGTGGGATATATATCAAAATAAATGTTTTGTAACTCAAGACATACAATTTTTGTGTTAAAACATTTATTTTGATAGATATCCCACTCGCATCCCACTCGCATCCCACTAAGGGACTAAAAATATCTTAAAGGAATGGACCTAGGCTTTCTTTTGAGCAAAAAAAAAAATTAAAAAAGGGCCCATATTGGAAAAAAATTTTGATTTTGCAAAAAAAAATTAAAAAATTGTATGTCTTGCGTTACAAAATATTTATTTTGATAGATATCCTACTCGCATCCCACTAAGGGACTAAAAATATCTTAAAGGAATGGACCTAAGCTTTCTTTTGACTACAAAAAAAATTTTAAAAAAAGGGCCCATTTGGAAAAAAAATCGTATTTGCAAAAAAAAAAGTCAAAAATTGTAAGTCTTGAGTTAAAAAATATTTATTTTGATAGATATCCCACTCGCATCCCACTAAGCGACCAAAAGGGTCTTCAAGGATAATATCTAAGCTTTTGTTTGACCTAAAAAAAAAGATTAAAAAAGGGTCCATTTTGAAAAAAAAAGTCAACAAAGTTTTTGATTTTGCAAAAAAAGTCAAAAATTTTATGTTTTGAGTTACAAAATATTTATTTTGATAGATATCCCACTCGCATCCCACTAAGCGACCAAGTAGGTGTTCAAGGAAAATATCTAAACTTTATTTTAAGAAAAAAAAAATAATAAAAAAAATAGCGTATTTTAAAAAAAAGTCAAAAAAGTTTTTGATTTCGGAAAAAAAATATTAAAAATTTTTTATTTTTTTTTTTAAATATTTTTTTTTCGAAAGATCGAAGAAATAGCTATCTATACTATTTGGAACACATTTTGCTAAGAACGATAGGTAATAAGTTACATGGATAAGAAAAAACCCCTGTTTGACCAAATTGTCAAAATTTTACCCCCTATAACTCAGAGAGTTCTCGACCGATGTTGTTGAAAAATTGTGTCTGAGTTACTATCCAATAGAGCTAACCTTGGTGCAAATTTCATCCCGATCGGAAGACATCGATTTCAAAAGTTGGTTCACTTGACATGAAATCCCCCATATATAGATATAATATTCAGCCGAATATAGCTCTCTCTTACTTGTTAATTTATACACCCAATATTTTAAACCTTGGTAGTATTGAAAATTCAAAAAGTGCTAAATAATGAGTCCTACCCTAATGTTCATAGTTACTCTCCTTGTCTAGCTTGAAACCCTCAAGCCAACAGACAAATATTTACAGCAGAAAGATGATGATCACAAAACAGCGTAGCGTTTTTCTTTTTTAAAAAGCTATCATAATGTATGTTTGCATATTTTAAGAGCGACAAGGAAATGTCCAACAATAAACATTCGACAAACGGAAGTGTATAGAGTGCTGCAAGGTACAACTAAACGTTTGTAAGTGTACAAGTGTTACTGTTGTACAGATAGTCTTCAGCATTTGTACTCTCTGCTTGCTACTCTTGCAGAGTATGTAGTTGACTTTAGCACGTACTTTGAATAAAATTCATTTGAGAGTTACACATTATTTGTCTTTGATACCCAACTATAAAGCTGGCAAAAACATACGAGTTTTAGTTAAACATTGCAGCATGAGTGGCAAACACAGTGTAACGCACCAATGCAAATATACTACTTCTATATATGTATGTATGTATATAATATCTTGTCTTATTCGTATATATTTAAATTTAAAATTTATACACACACACACACATGGTTATATTTACATATACTCTAACTTATATTCACTTACACAGATACTCAGTCGCTCACACTCTCACTTGATATCTCAGAGATACTTTTATTTACATAGATGAGGTTATTTTTATACTGCAGACTGCAGTCAAAGAAGTTTTCTTGTTTTTTCTCTATTTTTTTTTTGTGATATTTGTTTTACTACTACAACAACAACTACCCTGTTTCTTCAATTGTTGTTGTTATTGTTGTTATAAGTATGTAGTTTGTTTACTTTGATATTACGTATGTGCATATGTAAGCATTTAAGCAAATAGGTCGTATATGTAGTGTATTTCCTACACACACACTTTTACCTATTTGCAAAAGCCTGCAGCGTCTTACACTGTGTGTGTGTTGTGTGTGTGTGTGAGTATGCAAACGAGTACAGTAGTTGTATTTAGTTCATTTGAAATTAATGCTTTAAGTATTTTTGGTTTAAAAAAAGATCGTTTAATTCAAGATATTGCTTTTTGTGGTAGTCTTTTATTTTTTTGAAATTTAAATTATTTATAGGTATTCACAGTAATCACACAAAATTGAAATGGATTAATGTCTAAAGTTTTGAAAGGGAATTGTTCAAATTGATTGTGAAAAACTGTAACAAAAAAAGTGTAATACAAACATTGTTTGTGGAATAAAGCTCAGTCTTTATTTAAGAAACGAGTACAGGTAGGCCTCCATTTACGCGGTTTGTTGGGCCCAAAAAAGTAGCGTGTAAATCAAATTCAATTTCGCGTAAAACAATACATCAGTCACATAACAAAAAAGATATTGGGACCTAAAAATCGCGTTAAATAGAAAACACATATGTACATACATATCGTCAACTTAAATGAAAGCGGACGTAACTACACAAAAAAAAAACATTCCCACGACAGCCGGTTCTACGCACCGGAATGACCCGAGTTCACTCAGCCAAGGGCTGTCAACTCAGCAAACACTGCTGCTTCAACAACAACAACAAAAATTCAAAATCGAGTTTTTGATTGATTGAACAATTGCCAAGAATTCTCTATTATTATTGATTTTATAAAGTATCCTCCAAAAACAATAAGCATGTAGTTACTTCCGTTTGCATTTAATACGACGATATACATATACTTTAAGTAAACTTATTTTATTTGTACTTTTAAAAAATTACTTAAAATAAAACTCAACTAAAAAAATTATTTCTTATCGAAAATTAATGAAAAAATCTCAATTAAAAAAACAAAATATTCTAATACATAAAAGATATCGAAACAGAAAAAACAATTTATAAAAATGAACGAAGTTTTCAAAAAAGAAATCTGTTATTCGCTTGTTTTTTTTTCGTTTCTTGTTGTTTGTTGCCGCGTTATATAAAAAGTCGTGTAAAAAAGTCGCGTATTTGAAAAAAATGGTTGCTAATTTGAGTTCGCGTTATATCGAATTCCCGTAAATAAAGTACCGCGTAAATGGAGGCTTACTGTATTTTGATTTTGTAAAGAAAAAAATCAAAGTTGTAATGAAAATATTTATATGTTATAAACAGGGCAAGTTTAAATAAGCAAAGCTTAAAATAATACTGTAATAATAATGCACAAAAGCATGTGAAATTCAAAAAGAGAGTTTCAATTAATTTTCTTTTTTATCTTTCCAAAATAAAATATTTTAAAAAAAAAAAATTATTTTTTTCTGTCAAGACTAGAAAGCTAGATCTCGATTCTGGTTGTGGGTATTTTGTAGGGTATTCAATCGATTAACCGTTAATCGGTTAACCGATTAATTTTGGTCTGTTAACTGTTCGAATATTTCAAAATTGCCGATTTTCAAATAACAAATAAACCGATTAATTTGTGTCGAATAAACGATTAACAAAATTTCTTTTTTTTTGTTGGACTTTAACATATCTTTTTGTATTTATTTTTCCGATTTAATTCAAATACAAAAGTCAAAGTAAAATTACATATTTTATTCGAACATCAAAGAAACGTGTTTAGTGACTGTAACAACTGACATGATAATATATGAAACTGTAGACATTACTGATACGAGTATTTTATAAGAACTTATTGAAATTATTGAAAGTATTCAAAATCTATGGAGGAATTCATATGCTTAGAAAAAGCTGATAAATAAATAAGTATGAATTATTGTCACTAAAAAAGATCCAACATCTAAAATCAGCGAGAGAGTTTTATCCAAGTTACGTTTTATTTAAACGATAGAAAATTATTTATTTTTTGGTTGAGTTGTTATGTTATGTACATTTTTAATATTTTTGTTATTTTTATTAATAAAATGCTGAAATAAGTACACAAAATTCTTAGTCTTATTTTCGATTTGTAATTAAAATAGAATTATACGGTTAATCGAATAATTTAAAATTAACCGATTAATTATTTGGTCGATTAACCGATTAAACCAGAAACCCGATTAATTGAATACGCTTGTATTTTGTCAAAAGCTATATTTTCCTTAAAGAAATTATAGTCGTCGTGAAAAATATGCACATTTATAAACTGCCCGGGAGAAAATGTTTTTTTCAGAAAACTTGTAAAATATGCAAAAGGTTACTTTTCAAACTTAGAGGATTCTATGTTTCAAAGTGAAGCGAATTCCAGGGAGAGCGTTCTGAATCGATCGCAGCAAATAGCAGCGGGTGGTGCAAAACTTCCCAACCAATTTATTTTAAATATTTTTTAGCAGGTAATGAATAATATGGCCTGACGTTGTCATGATGGAATATTACGTTTTCAAGTTTGGCCGCATATTCTGACCATTTTTCAGCAGCTCATAATAGATATGACCCTTTTGCTCCCACTAAATACATATATTTGGATTTGGCTGGTTGGCCGGGCTACATATATGATCTCTTAACTTAATTTTTTAAAAAAAATTTTATTTTAATTTTAGAGCATGTTTCAGTTATTTAATTTTTAGATGCCCTACATCACCTACTTCACATTGCGTATTCCATTTTTATACCATTCACATTTTTCATTTGCGACCCCACAAAATATATTCCTGATCGTTAGAGATAGCAAAGTCGATATAGCCCTGTCCGTATGTATGTTGAACTTTCCGTAGCCCCCAAATAACTTGCAAACATGATTATACATCAATATATCAGGAATTTTTCGTGCTCGGTTGGTATTTGAAATCGGCCCACAAATGGCAGAGTTATAAGGATAAAACCGAGACTACTTGGATTTTTGGCCTATTTTTTATCTAATATATATCTGGATTACTAAGTCATTAATATAGACAATATTGATATCTAATGATAGATATTTCAATGACCTTTGCAACGACCTATATAAGGCCATAGTAAGTTGGACATACAATGGGTCAAAATCGGAAAAAATATTTTTTAACTAAAATTTTTTTTCATCAAAAATTTTTTTTTTGTCATAAATTCTTTTTCCAAAAAAATTAATTAAAGAAATTTAAAAAAAAAAAATTTTGAAAAAACTTTTTTTTTAAAAAAAATTAAAAAACAATTTGGAAAAAAAATTTTTTTTAAAAAAATTTTAAAACATTAAAAACTAAATTTTGATTTTTTTTTAAATAAAAATATTAAAAAAAAAAAAATATTTTTAAGTATAATTTGGTGAAGGGTATATAAGATTCGGCACAGCTGAATATAGCTCTCTTACTTGTTTATTACTTAAAGAGCTTTTTTATCATGGATATTTTAGCAATAAAAACAAAAAACAATTACAGTTATTTACTTTTCTAATTCCACATCAAAATCTTTTTTGAATTCAGGTGATTTGAAATTTTTTGCTACAAAATTACGTTTTCCCTAGTAAACAAATTTTTAAAATTTATAAACATTGTGGCAAGATATAACAATTTCTTTGGTATAATACACATTAAATCGTTAAATCTTTATGGAAAGAGTTGGGGTCAGCATTCATAAATTGTTTTTTTGATTCCTCCTCAACCCACAGTGCACATATGCAAATAAATATTTCCCAAAGTATAAAATGGAATAAAACAAAAATTGTGTATTTATATATTTATTTATGTATGTATGCATGCATGTAATTCTTTTGGTATAAATTTGCGAATATTTTTGTTTTTTTTTTTGGTGTTTTTCTTCTTATAAATTTAAAAATAAAATTCATGCTTAAGGAGATTCTCCTGTTTTTCTGTGTATGAGTGTATGATATAATATCCTTGGCATACATCCTTAAGGATGTGTTGCTGCTTTATGTATTAAACATACAAATACATTTTACTGTCACTTTCAATTGTTAAAAAAAAGTACATAGTACATCGTGAGAATTGGCAAAAAAGAAAAAACATAAACGCAGATATTTATTGGCCTGCAGTTCTGGTGACTATAGACGAAATAACCACTGGTTAACAGTCTGGTAGCTACTCCATGGTATTCAACGACTATGTAGAGGTTCTTCCAATAGGTTCCTCAGAACTTTGATATTCGCCCATATTGCTGTCGACTTGGCTGTCAATAATTCAGTTTGTTTTGGCAAATCACCATGAACGAATATAGTGTACAACAACACGGGCAAATTATTAAATTGTAATGTGTGTGAAGATAAATTTAAATTTATTTAGCACAGACCTAAACCACATATTTTAGCTCAGCCCATTTTGCAGTTAACAGAGCACTGTTAATCACTTAACAGTCATAATACTTGAATTATAATAAACAAATTTATACCTACAATATCTGAAATAATTTCAGAATAAGAAAAAAAATGGAAAAAATTAAAAAAAACTATCCATCTGAAATAATAGATGGATATTTGAACCCATCGTAATATCAGGATTCCAATAAATTTTACTTTTTTGAAAAAATAAATCTGGAGAGGATTTTTGGCCATTATGGAAATTAGGAAAATGGCTCGGATATGACACTATATATAAATGGTAGTCCTAGGGTCACTGAATGGAACTGTGGCAGTGGGATATCTGAAATAATTTTGGGATTCTATATAGTGTCATATCCGAGCCCTTTTCCTAATTTCCATAATGGCCAAAAATCCTCTCCAGATTTATTTTTTCAAAAAAGTAAAATTTATTGGAATCCTGATATTACGATGGGTTCAAATATCCATCTATTATTTCAGATGGATAGTTTTTTTTAATTTTTTCCATTTTTTTTCTTATTCTGAAATTATTTCAGATATTGTAGGTATAAATTTGTTTATTATAATTCAAGTATTATGACTGTTAAGTGATTAACAGTGCTCTGTTAACTGCAAAATGGGCTGAGCTAAAATATGTGGTTTAGGTCTGTGCTAAATAAATTTAAATTTATCTTCACACACATAAAATTGTATTATCAAAATTCGTGTTCTGTTCGGGCAATGTTGCAAAATTGTCAAATTTGACGATACCAATCTACGTGAGATCCAAGAGCTCCCAATGCAAACCGAAAAAGTCACTGTTTGGTGTATATTTTGGGCTGGTGGCATCCATATTTCGTAGAGAACGACATTGTCCAGTGACTTATTCACATACATCTGCTACTTAAGAAAACCCCACAAGAAAAAGTCTAACGGGGTCAAATCGTACGATATCGATGGCCCTCAAATCGCTCGTGCAGAATATCCAATGAGACATGAGCTGTGTGGCACGTAGCTCCGTTCTGTCACTACATGTCGCTAATGTCATCTTCTTTTGGCCTGATATCACAAAGCACAGCGGCTCCCAAATCCAACATATCTCATGCCATCGGTCAAATTCAGCTTGATTTATGTGCCAGAGTCATGGAAAATGTGGGCCTCGGTGTAATTTTTTTGATCTCATATGTTCACAATTTTTGTTCTTTATGACAAGGGCTACTACTTTGCCTTAGAAAGTGACTCAAAATTCCGAACTGTTTGCAAGATATGAACCTGAGAAAATTATTACTTTTTTACAAAAATGACACAGAGGCCCCTTTGGGAGCACATGAAAAAAGTGCATGACTTTTGGCATAACTGGGAGGGAGACACGGTTCTTTTTTGGTCTTTTATCACGTAGTGGTTAGATTACCACTATATTTACACTGATTTAGTTGTATTACTAATTTACACGCAACTTGACTATCAATTTAACTGTTCATGTCCTAAGAATATTTAAACTGACTACTCTCTAGACTGCATATGAACTATAAAGTGGTAAAAGACTCTTCTTCACTTCTTCGAAAGATGTGTAATGTAATGAAATAAAAGCACAAACAATTGAAAATTTACTCTCGAATATATTACTTTTAGTGAGTAAGGAGTAATATAAAAAAAGTTTCAACTAACTACACTCTAGATTACTTAGTGGTGGCGAAAGACTCTCTGAGATGTGTAAAATAATGAATTACAAAAGCACACAAAATGAAAATTGACTCTAGAATTAATTACTTTTGGTGGCTAAAGAGAAATATAAAAAAAACTTAAACTAACTACATTCTAGATTACTAAGGGGCCCTAAAGTGATTAAAATACTCTCCGCTAGACTTCTCAAGAGATGTAAAGTAATAAATTACAAAAGCACACTAAGTGGTATTTCACTCTCGAATAAATTACTTTTGCTGAGTAAAAAGTAAAAGCTAACTACTTTCTAGATTACTTAGGGATACTGAAGTGACAATTGACTCTAAATTAGATTACAAGGGATATGTAAAGTAACCAATAGAGTTCTTTTTACATTACAAAGCTCGCATAATTCTCAATTAGCGGAAAAATACATAAATTTAAGTAATTTAGAAAGGCAGGGAAACTTAATCCAGGAACTGCAGGGTAGTATTAACACGATGCCATCTATGTGTATTGTAAACAGTTACATACGTTTTGAATTTTACACATGTGTACTTAAATATTTATGTATAAATTTCCGTTTTTTAATCGTTTCTATACCCTACAGCTGCTGGTAGTTTAGTATTTTATATTTAAGCTTAAATCAAGTTTTATTTAATACAAAGAAGACTTATTTCTATTTTGTTCTTATACTTATTCTAATTTAGAAAAATCTACTTTTATTATAGGATGTTATTAAGTTGTTCTACATGGTCTATAATTTGAGAGCTCGTTTTTATTGTTTGCGAGTGTCTTTTGTTGAAGGTGTTTAAGTGTGAAAATTAAAATTTATTTAATAATTTTTTTGTATTGCTTTCATTTCATTGTCATTTACAGAGTTTTATTTGTTCAACAATATGATGGTGTTGTTTTATTATTCATCGTTTTTTTGTTTGTTTTCTTCAAGTATTATTTTCTTTAAATATTTTTGTGAGTTTTTGGGCCTTTTTGTATTCATTGTATTCATCTCTAAAGACTAATATACGTCACTCACAAAATGTTGTAGAAGAAAAAATAAACTAAAGAAATTTTATGACATGTTTAGGTGTCAGTTTAAAACACAATGATGTCTTTGATTTCTTTTTTTTTTTTTGAAGATTTGCTCTTTTTAAATTTCTTGATTTAAAAATTCAATTAAAATGAAAATAATAAAAAAATAAACAACAAATTAATTTAATGAATATTTATAAATTTAAAAACAAGTTAAATACATATTTTAAAATTTAAATTAAAGAGAGAAAACTGCCAATAAATCAAATTGAATTGGCAATAATTTTGGCTTCTATTGTTTGTTTTTTTCTTTAAGTCAATCATATAATTTTGTATTTTTATTTTAAATAATCTTCTTATACAGAAAATCGATTAAATCCTATTAACAAAAAACAAGCAGTTTTAAGCCTTCTCTTCCTTAAACAGAGAGAACAATATTTTGCAGCTGTTAAGTATTTTCTGGAAATTCTATTATTGCTTTTCAAAATTCTATTATTTAAAAATATAATTCCATATATGAAATTATATTTAAAAATATAAGTATCATATTTAACAGCAGGATAGGTATTTATTACACTTTTTTCTAACACATGTTTTTTACATCGATTTTTGACAGCAGACTTATTATTTTCCTTTCACTTTCTTCTCTGAGTTCCTTTCAATGATAAAATTTGTATGTTTCACTGTTTATTTCCAGACATAAATAAATACAAATATCTGCAAGTGAATCAATATTCAACAATTTATTTAAATATTTAGATTTTTCTTAATGGCTACTAAAAACATAGAATTTAATTGGAAATACATTCATAGATTTTCAAAATAAATATTTATACAAATAATACATTTGACAAATACAAACTGGCATATCTTTTCTGTTTTAATAGAGACCATGTAGATCTTTTTAGGCTGGATTGTTCAATGTTTAATTGGTGGACTTAAATTTATATATTTTTGTAAAATTTGATTGGTACAAGCACCTGTGTAGACATTCTATGAGTCATTACGGGATAGGTCTCCGTACAGGCCTTCAAAGAAAGACCTTTTAACTCTTTCCGGTTTAGTGGTCACTTTACTAACCACCTTTTCTAGAGTATTTAAAAATGTTTAGTGACATCTATTGGCATTTTGCTCAACAATTAAATCTTTTTAAGTGATCGCTTAAGTTTTTTTTGGCAAATCTTCGTAACCGAATCATTCGATTGGCAACAAATTCGGTTGCCAATACACATCTGTTTTCTCCGTGTACTAGTTGCTTCATCATACATTGAATATCACCTACCATACTGTCTCTTTGTAATCTATGTAGGGTCTATTAGACCAAGTACAAAACTGTCGCTTTGTAAGATATACGTAATCAGTTATCAGCTAGGATTTAAACTGTTAAATAAATCACTAGTTCGGCGACAATCACCAGAACTGCTGGAACAATATACATATATGTAAAGTATGTATATAAAACAAATTGCTCGCAAATAAATTGCTGTGGGAATGTTTCTGATTGGTTTATTTATTTTTATATATCAAATGAAAGCTTAGCAACTCTTGTTTACAATCACAAACAAATTATAAATATTTTTGATACTCTATGTAAGCGTAAAGAGAGAGGAAGCTAGAATGCAAACGTAGTTCTAAAGAGAGTTAAATAAGTCACTTGATCACTTATTCTACAACGTTTTAGAAAAGATCACATTAATATTTGCTTTCGACCAATTCATCTCATTTACATACTTTATTTTGAAGTTTTCAGAAATGTCCTTTAAAAATTTCTAAATGACTGGGTATTACCAGGAAATTCATCGAATACATGTGTATGCATTTAGACTATATATGTAAATGTAACTATGTACTTCAGTATTTTTGTTTATTTGTAAACAAATTTCAGACATCTACACTCAACTGGTAAATGTCAATAATCAACAACACATATTAAAATAATAAATAGAAAACAAATACATAAGTTTCTTTAAATGTATATATGCACATTCTTAAAGCATTAGACGGCCCCAAAAAGAACTGTAAATTTTGTGTCTTATAGATCGTTATTAGCACGACCAAATCAAGTTATCTATATATATAAAAATGAAATGGTCCATGTATGTAATGTCATCACGTGAGAACGGCTGGAGCGATTTGACTGATTTTTTTTTTATAAAGATACGAAATTTTCAGGAGATGGTTTGTAAAGAAAAAAAATTCAACAATTCCGGTTAAAACTCGGAATTTCTTTTTTTTTGTGAGTCCAGTACAAATTTAAATATTTTATTTGCAAATAAAAAATAACAGGCTGGTGTGCGTGGGTTGGAGAAACTTGAAGAACTAACATTAGTAAATGCTACCGGGCGAAATGCCGGGGCGATCAACTAGTTGTGGATAAATCAGGCCAAATGCATTTTGTGCAATTTGTAAAATAAACTAGCGGTATTCACTGTTAAGTGCGAATGGTCTAGCATCATTGGAAATGCAAAATTTTACCATAATCCAATAACAAAATACACACAAAAACCTTTACAATTTTGCATTTGCAATGATGCAATACCATTCGCACTTAACAGTGAATACCGCTACTGTAAAATAAATCACATGTGCTAGAGAATTTGAATAGACACTGATAAATGCCATTTTTTATCGAAGACATTTAGCTAAGACACATTAAGCTAGGCAGCGAAGACACAATACAGAGTTTTTATTATCGAAGACATTTTGCTTAGACACATTAAGATAGATAGCGAAGACACAATATTGAGTTGTAAAGACAATTTTCCACATAAATTGCTGAAATTCAGATAAAATAAACTGTAAAATAAATCAGATGTGCTAGTGAATTTGAACAGAACAATATTGTTGAACCAACATGTTTAAAAAGTTGTCTCAATATTAAGTAAATTTATATTTAAGTAGGGAAATATCTACAACTTTTTTTGGCTTCATACGAAAAGGATCATACTAATGCTTGTGAATATGTTTGGTATGTATCAATATTTTTCCTTTTACACAAATAAAAAGACATAAGAAATGTAAATAAATTGATTGTCTAAAAAAATAAATGAAAAATTGTAAAACACAATCAATAATTGATACATATAGACATCTAGAAACGTGCCAATATTTTAAACAGAAATGGAATTATATATAAAAACTACTTATATGGTCGAAGTGCCTATTAAAACAAACCTAAATGTTTTTCAATAGCTATTCATATAAATTACATTTAAATATGTTTAATAACTTCACAACTAAGTAGAAAAACGTTGAAAATGGTTTTCAAATAAAAAAATTTCAAAATTACAGATAGCGACCATATCGTCCCCTTAATAAAATAATAGTGTATAATTCATTTGCCATTTCGAAATAATTGAGTTTAAAATTTTTGTGTTAGTAGACATCTGGAACAAAAGTAATATTTCAATTGATCTTTTGAGCCATTTTGTGGAAGTAGAATTTCCCCATATTTTGACCACATATAAAATCAGTTATGTAGATTCTTATTATGCAATAAAATAATAATTGTGTATTTGCTTATACACTATTGTTTTATTGAGGGGACGAAATACACTTTCAAATATTGCAACAAATATTTGTGCTTTTTAAGTCGAACATAAATCAAAAAAGGCTCAATAAAAATTAAACTTAAAGTCCAACATAATAAAAAATGCTGGTAAATCTGAAATTTAGCTGATATTTGGTTATGTGATGGAATACGATTTCGTGTTTAAATCTGTTTTAACCCTTTCATCCACGGTTTTATGTGTAAAGTTTAAAATCATTATTATAAAAAATAAATCAAAACCTAAAAATCCAACCCATTCCAATGGTTTTTGTGGAATGAGGTGGTTAGTTTATTAACCACCGTGGCGGTTGACATTAAAAATAATTATAATTTTTTTGAAATCTAATCATTGACTAAATGTTCAGACCAAACAAACGAAATAGTAAAGTAACATTGAATTCGATGAAGAATAAATACTTTGTGCATTTTTTATTGAATGTGTGAAAGTCTCTTAGAAAAACGTCGGTTTACAATATTAATCTAACCAGAGTACCCTGACGGCAAAGTTTTGCACAAAAAGCTTAAAGGACGACTTTAAAAATTGAAATTGTATAGCAAAATGCCAATAGATGAAAATAAACTATGTTTTAATGACTATAGAAAAGGTGGTTAGTAACGCGACCACTAAACCGCAAAGAGTTAATTATGTTTGTTTTCTTGCAAAAAATCAATCTAAAGCTGAATTCACCCATGAGTTTCTGAAACATTTTTTCAGCTTAAATGCTCAATTTTCTCAACTCATGTTCAAATACCATTAGTACTATACATAAACAACTTTTTTTAAACGCAGCATGATCTTAAATAATGATCACTTCACAAAAATGTTTGCTATTTCATAAAATTTAATAAAATTAATTTAAGTTAATAGCCCTAGCAATAAAAATTAAGATAAATATTTTAAAAACATTCAATTCCAATTTATTTGCTGATCCACACAATCGATCTCCATTACATTCATTTGTATTACAGGTGCAACAAACAGCATGAGGATCTTTGCAAGCCTCGATTTCTCCACAGGCATGTTGAAAATTGAATTTGCTATCTAAACAATACAATATGTACATACGTAAAATAGTTATTTTATTTATAAAACTAAATCAATTATAAGATTGTATGTACCAAATGGTGTTAGAATTTCACCCGTTTGTCCCAGCATATTCGTACAAAAACCAGCTGCACATTTATATCGATATTTGGCTTTTAATACTCTTTCAGTGACATCGCTACAGTTGAAACTAAGTTCAATTTGGCACACATAACAATACAAATCTCTTTCTTGGCCTTTGGTTTTCAAAAAGAATAAAAAATTATTTTCAAAAATATTGGAAAATTTCAGTTTCATTCATTCAAAACTTACCAGAGATCATAGAAGTTTTTATAGTCGTTGTTATTATTAGCGTACAAACTATTAATATTTTATACATTTCGCTTCATTTGATTATAAAATGAAAATAAATTAATTTCAATTGTGTAAATTATACACTGAGAAAATGCCAATGGTTTTGACATTTTTGGATTTATATAAAAAAAAAATACTAAAAATGCTTACTAATAAATACTACTTGGTCAAAATTTGTAGCAAAATGGGTAAATTTTGTGTAATTATAAGGAGATGTTTAAATATGGTAAATTTTAGAAAATAGTATCAAACACTTTTGGTACTAAAAAAAGTATCAAACAGTGAAAAGTTACTTAAAAATAGTACCAAAATAGGAAATGTTATTGAATTTCAAAATTAAAAATTAACCAATATACACAGAAAAAATTATTGCCATTTTTTTTTTAATTAACGCGTTAATTGAAAAAAAAATCGGGTTTGATTAAATAATTTAATCGTTTTAATTAAATTTTTAATTGTTTATGGATATTTACTATAAACAATGTTGCTACTACCCACAAAAGCAAAAAAACAGTAGATTTGTTTAAATAAAATATATAAATTGGCGACATTTTACTTCAAAAACGCTTGTTTCAACTATTTTTTTATTAGTATGCAATACTTTTTTCAAGTGTGTATACTCAAAATCAAAAATGTAAAGAAATAAACCGGTTTTCAATGTATGAAAGAATGCAAAAAAACACTTGGTGCATATCAAAGCATGACAAGTTCTTTTAGTATTATAAAAGAATTTCTTGTGTGAGGTCGTGGTCAGTGCTTTGTGTTTTGTGTTTTCGTTCATATATATACGTGTGTGAGGCGTTTACTTTTGTTGTTGTTGTCGGTACGGTAAATTGTTTTTGTATTAAAGTGTAAAAGTATGGTTTATTGATGCAGAAAAGAATTTCTAAGTAAAAAATAACGGTTCGCGTCAAAAAAAAAAGATTAAAGAAACATATTAATAAATTAAAAAATATAATAAAACTTTTGTTTATTGAATAGTTTACTTGTGTTTAATAAATACTTTGTGTTAAAAAAAATAGTTTTTTAAATAAATTTGCCACTATTTTAATTTGCGTTGTGTTAAGATGGAAATTAAGTGTTTTTTATGTGAAGATACGTACGGTACCTCCGCGTCTTACTTTGTGCATTTAAAACAACATGTTATTTCATCTAACATTCTATATGAATGCACATATATTGGATGTTTTCAAAAATTTCATACCAAATTTTCATTAAAAAGACATTTATCGAAACATTTTAAATCCATTAGTGTAGGTAATAAAACGACTTTAGTAAATGAAACTGAAAGCAATATTGCGGACAATTCTTTTCCTAAATTAAATTTTGAATGTACTGTGGATCAAAATTACGTCAGTGCTCCTAAAAAATATAATTATCAAAAGAACCTCACAGAAATATATGATTCCGTTCATATATATACGTGTGTGAGGCGTTTACTTTTGTTGTTGTTGTCGGTACGGTAAATTGTTTTTGTATTAAAGTGTAAAAGTATGGTTTATTGATGCAGAAAAGAATTTCTAAGTAAAAAATAACGGTTCGCGTCAAAAAAAAAAGATTAAAGAAACATATTAATAAATTAAAAAATATAATAAAACTTTTGTTTATTGAATAGTTTACTTGTGTTTAATAAATACTTTGTGTTAAAAAAAATAGTTTTTTAAATAAATTTGCCACTATTTTAATTTGCGTTGTGTTAAGATGGAAATTAAGTGTTTTTTATGTGAAGATACGTACGGTACCTCCGCGTCTTACTTTGTGCATTTAAAACAACATGTTATTTCATCTAACATTCTATATGAATGCACATATATTGGATGTTTTCAAAAATTTCATACCAAATTTTCATTAAAAAGACATTTATCGAAACATTTTAAATCCATTAGTGTAGGTAATAAAACGACTTTAGTAAATGAAACTGAAAGCAATATTGCGGACAATTCTTTTCCTAAATTAAATTTTGAATGTACTGTGGATCAAAATTACGTCAGTGCTCCTAAAAAATATAATTATCAAAAGAACCTCACAGAAATATATGATTCCGCTTCTAAATTTATTACGAAATTGCATTCGTTTACCAATTTTTCGCGTTCCGATGTAAATTGCATAAAAAAATTTGTAGAAGATTTAGTATTGAATCCTGTAGTTAATTTTATTGAAGAGAGCCAAAATCCTAATAATTGCATTGTAAACCAACTTTCAAGTGTTTTAAGTGATGTTAAAAATTTATTTGAAAATGTTAAATCTGATTTTAAGTTTGAAAAAACATTGAAAGACAAGGGCCTTATAGGTACTGTTGAATGCTTTAATATTAACAACAATCCTAAAAGCAATGGTGTAATAATGCCGCTTGAATTTCAAATTAAAAGTATTTTTGAGAAAAATAACTATCTCGATGATGTTTTAGAACACATGAAAAATATTGAAGAAAGTGAGAAATTTGTTAATTTCATTCAGGGAAAGCTATGGCGTCAAAAAAAATTGTTATACCCAAATGAAGTTTTAGTTCCATACTTTCTTTATGTTGATGATTTCGGTATTAACAATCCGCTTGGATCAAAATCCAATAGGCATTCTATGTGCAATTTTTATTATAATTTTCCATCACTTCCAGAAAAATCTTCGAAATTAAACAAAGTTTATTTAGCCTGCTCCATCAAATCATCAGACTTTAAAAATTATGGAAATACAGCTCTTGAGAATTTAGTGAATGCGTTAAAAAAATTAGAAATTACAGGGATTAACATTCAAACCAGAAATGGTACTAAAAATGTAAAATTCATTATGGGACTGCTCCTTGGTGATAATCTTGGACTGAATGTTACCCTTGGGTTTTCAAAATCATTTTCTGCACAATACTATTGTAGATTCTGTTTAACAAAAAAGTCTGAGGCTCAAAAAGATTTTTCTGAAAATAAAAGTATTTTAAGAAACAGAATTAACTACAGAGAGTCGATCGATCGTGGTTTAATGTCCGAAACAGGTATAAATGTTTGTTGTATTTTCAACAATATTCCCTCATTTCACTGTACGGAAAACTATTCTGTGGATATAATGCACGATTTATATGAAGGCATTTGTCACCATATTATATCGGTTTCCTTACTGTATTTTATAAAAACAATGCAATTTTTAACTTTAGAAACTTTAAATGAACGCCTCAAAACATTTAAATATGATCAGCATGACAAGGGCACTGAGAAACTATCAATTAATTTTCTAGAATTGGAAAATCACAAATTAAAAATGTCAGCAAAACAGATGATGGCATTTTGTCAATATTTTACCATATTAATTGGTGAATATATACCTAATGGTGATCAGGTTTGGCAATTTCTCTTGAGATTTTTTGAATTAATTGATGACATTTTGTGCTATCAAGTTACAGACAACCTAGTAGAACAAATCAGGACAAAAATTGAGTATTTAAACAAAACATATCAAATATTATTTAAACGTAACTTGACACCAAAATTTCATTTTCTTCTTCACTATACAACTGTTATCAATCAATCAGGACCTCTTAGAAATTATTGGTGCTTCAAATATAAAGGGAAACATAAAGAATTTAAAATTTACGCCCACGTTATTACTTCTCGCAAAAATATTGCAAAGAGTTTTTCATTTAAGCAGCAAATAGCTTTTGCAAATTCTTTGCTTGAACAAGAAAAGGAAGAAAATATTTCCTTTAATACACCATTTGTAGATTTAAAGATTAAAAATAAAATAAGTAACAAGCTACAAATGTCCACAGATAATTTTTCGATATATTTAGAAGCACATATATGGGGCTATAAATACAATTCAAAAAAAATTATTGCTAAATTTACCGAAGATTTCAAATTATTTAAAATTAACTTGATAGTTACAACCACATGTGGTCAAATAATTTTATGTTGCAATAAAATTGTGACTGAATTCAATACTCATTTCTCAGCCTTTGAATATTTGGATATTTCAAAAGAATATACTTTTATAAACATAAATGACATTGTTGGACCACCAATAAATCAAATTAAAACAACTCGTGGCAAAGAATTTTTAAAACTAAAAGAATTTTATCAAAATATTTACTAAAAACAATATCAGAATATCAAAATCAAAAAAATAATATCAAAATATTTAAAACTAAAAAAATTACAAAAATGGACAATTCTATGAAGGATATAAATGAAATATTAACCAATTGGAACCTGCAACATTTAGCTGATAAATTTAAAGGTAAATATTGTTATTTCAACGAATATTAAATTTGGCTTAAAAGTATTTATTAAAGTATTTTCTTTTTATTTTTTTGTAGAAGAAAACATTACAGTTAGTACGTTAAAAATTCTACAACCTCACCATATAAACAAAATATTTTCCACTTTACGCACTGGTGATCAAGCTCATTTTGAATTCGAGTTGCAAAATTGGAAAAAAACATTTGGATATGAACGCGGAAATAACATGGAACTTAAAAATGTCGTCAACTCTTCGAAAACAAATATTAAGCGCAGTTTACTTTCCGTTTCTGATATCCTTTCCAGCACCAAAAGTGGTCTAGAAATTCTCAAATATTATGAAAAAAATCAGATCCTTCAAGAAGAACACCGGACTTTACTAATAAGCACAATCACGAAGTATTTAGACATAAATGGCTACGATTTTTCTCTTTCTGAATGTGCCGAGTTGGAAAAACAAATTTGCAGCATATTTCCATCTGAAGAGCTGGTAATATTTAGTAATTTAATAATGAGTTACAATTTATTTATATGTATTTCTTATTTTTCCCTAGGCATTCTATACTAACGGTAAAAGGGGGAAAATATATAACAAGTTGGCAAATTTAAAACGAATGTCAAAAGAACTATTTAAGCAGCCAGAATCTTCTCCAGATGAAAACTTGCAATGTGGTAAGTTGAACATTTTGTCATAAATAAATCATTAACTATATAACATATAACCATCTATCTTTTGTATTTTTTTAGAAACGTCAGAAAATTATGCACTTTTGGTTCAAACTCTTAGAAGCGATAAAATAAGTGCAGATGAGTATGACCTCTATTGGAGAAAGTGTGCTCCACTTCGTTTTAAGCAAATCGCAGATTCTAAAACGACGTCAGAAATACTTCATTTGTGGCCAGAGTATACAAAACCGTCAGCTTCTCAATTTGTAAGTAAAATAAAAAAACATAATTTTTTATTTAAAATTAATTATTCAAACATTTACAGATTAATATAGATTTCACATTGAAGTATCCAACGGCAAAATGTTTGAAAGACAGATGGTCCCTGCTTGAAGATAGTATCTTAAATACATTAAAAAACAAATCTGGGTGCTCTGTACTCCTCAAAGATCTACAAAAAGCCGAAACGAACAATGAAGGTAAAAAAACACTAATTTTTGTTTTTTATTTTACAATAATATTATATTTTTTGTAACTTCTTAAGTAAATAATAAATATATATCTGTATTTCAG